>NC_092726.1:72602881-72935441 GCF_047496885.1 Scyliorhinus torazame | reverse complement strand
GGGCATGAGGAGGGCCTGCAGTAGGTCATTAACTAAACCCCGGTGGGGCATTTACGTGCCGGCCGAGGTAAAGAATCCCCTATTCTTCCAGTGCTGTTCGAAGTCATGAACTATCTCGAAAGCGTATCGGGAGTCAGTGTAAATATTTACCCGGCGATCTACCCCAAGTATACATGCACGGGTAAGGGCAAAAAGTTCGGCTTGTTGGGCTGAATAAAGTGTCTGAAAAGCGGCCGCTTCTAGGATCAGACCATCCTGATCTACGAGTGCGTAGCCGGACAGTCTCCGGCCAGTGGGGCTTACTAATGCACTGCCATCAACAGACATAATCATGTCAGGTTGTTCTAACGGAATATCACTCAGATCGTCCCTTATTGTGGTAGTTTCCTGAATCAAGGCTAAACAGTCGTGACCAGGCGCGTCTTCATGGACAGGGGGACCGCTGAGAAAACAGGCTGGATTGATAGTGCTACTGTATTTAAATGTCAGACGTGGATTGTTCGAAAGGTATATCTCATACCTATTCTGACGAGCTGCAGTAAGATGCTGAGTCTGCAGTTGCCCCAATAGTGCGATGACCGATTGGGAGCTGTACACCGTAATATCCTGTTGGAGAGTGATATTAGCAGCAGCCTGCAAACTATTGTATATCGCTGCCAAGATCTGGGTGCAAACAGGGTGGCCCAACGCCACTGGGTCGAGTTTGGAAGAGTAATATGCTACGGGCCGGTGCTTGTCCCCATGTTGCTGGGTGAGTACAGCTGTTGAATATCCTTCCAGAACTGTACAGTAGATCTGGAACGGTCGGTCGTACAAGGGCCTCCGGAGGCCGGTGCTTGTACCAAGGCCTGCTTCCGGCAATGGAAGGCTTCGAGTGCCTCGGTGGTGAGAGTAAAATTCGCCCCTTCACTAGTGTAAGGCGGCAGCAACTTTGTATAGACAGCGATGTTTGGTATCCACTGCCGACAATAATTCACCATAACCAGCCAATGGCGGACCTCCTTGGCTGTGGTAGGGGCGGGGAATTGGCATATCGGTTCAATCCTCCTGGGTTCGAGACTTCTCTCTGTGGCTGTAAGCAAAACTCCTAAGAACTTAACATTTCTCTGAGCCACCAAGACCTTTGATTGTGAGACAACATAACCCAACGAGTATAGGTGGTTTAATAATTGGATCACAACATCCCTATTACTGGGCTCTTCAGGACTTGCTACCAATATGTCATCTACATACTGCACTAGAGTGGAACCATGTTCCAATGTCAAGGCCTGGAGTTGGGTCTGCAGACATCTGGGGACGAGCGTAGGTGAGTTGACGAACCCCTGTGGCAGTCGGGTCCAGGTATACTGCTGTCCATTTTAAGTGAAGGCAAACAAATATTGGCTTTCAGATGCGAGAGCGAGGGCAAAGAAGGCCTGCTGAAGGTCAATTATGGCGATGACCCGGGCTCGAGCTGGAATTTGAGCCAGTATGTGGGCAGGATTAGGGACGAGAGCATGTAACGGCTGTGCGATGGCATTGATTGAACGTAAATCCTGTACTAATCGGTACTGGTCTGCTTTGGCTGGTTTAGGCACAGAAAGTATGGGGGTGTTACATTCTGATTGGCAAGGGACCAAAATACCCTGTTGCAACAGCTCTCGGATAAATTTGTCTATAGACGGGGCAGCTTCGGGTTTCAGGGGGTATTGCCGAATGGAAGGCAGCTTTACATGGTCTTTTATCGTTACCTTAATAGGTGAAACATTTGTCTTTCCTACTTGTGATGGGTATTCCGCCCTGACCTGTGGATTGACATATTCCAGACCATCACGTCCTGTGATGCTGCAGTCGAGTGTTAATTGTTTCAGGGACCTCAAAATATTTTATGGAAGTGCCGTCTGGCGTGACTTTAAGTGCGTACTCTGTTGGATCTGAATGATCCACTGCCCTCCTTACCATAGGCCCCAGATCCTTGGCATGGTACTGTTCGTGGACCTGACGTGTAATATGAGGGCCTACAGAAGCTGACTGTGGCCATAAATGTGGAGGTATTGTAAAAAAATCGGCTGTACCTTCTTTTCCCGTGACTGTGGCTGTAACCTTGGCTGGCCATTCGGTCCCAATTAACGGCCGGTATTTGTCCTCCAACTCTCTGTTTTGTCCGGTTCTCTCATAGGCCAGGGTAACGTGTTGCAGTGAATGTTCAATGTCTAACGTCCACCACTGGTGGGTGATAGAAATATACCACTGTTGTCTTATCCTCCATGATTGAACCGTTACCCCTTCGTCTCCGCACTCTAGCTGCAGCTGGACGATACACAGTAAATCTCGGGCCAACAAGTTACAGTCCAATCCAGTAGACACCACAAACTGATGATCCGCACTTATTCTCGTAAGTGACTGTCACAGGTTCAGAAATAGGATACTCACACATCTGTCCTTGGAACCCCGACAAATGCTGCGTGTGGTCGGATAGTGGTAGTGGAAGTTCTGATTGCACCGAAGACATGGCTGCTCCAGTGTCGATTACAAATGAGTGATGTTGATCTCCTATCTGCAGTGAAATAATAGGTTCCCTGTCCGAATTGAGAGTCCTTATGACTAAATTAGCTAGTCAATCCTGTGTTGGGAAAGGGTTTGCCTGGGAGAAGTCAGTGTATCTCGGCTGTCCTACCCTTGGTGGGTACGCCCTCCTTTAGGTCGGGTTGTCTCCTTATCCTGCCCGTCTTTTAAAGGGGCATTCCTGTTACCAGTGATCTGCACGGCCGCAATTAAACATGCATTGTTCCCTCTATATCTGCCCCGTCCTCTTTTCCCAGTAGACCAATGGCCATTCAGAGGGGGCGGCAGTTGTGAAGCTGTTCGTGCATACGGTGGGCCGTAAAGAGGAGCTGAGGGTCCATTTGGGTGGGTTTGATATCCTCCCCCTAGCTGATCCTCCCACCCAAAGTCACAATATTAGGGTTCCAGCTGGTAAGCTACCATTTCTGCCGCTGGTTGGGGTCTCAGATCATCCTTTTTCATTATATAATCAGTCTTAATCTTTGTAACTGAGCCTCCCTCCTGGCCTACACCCTCCTTCCAATAAAATATGACTGCCCTGGCCATCTGAGAAGGGTCATTCTCTGTCCAATTCATGTTACGACATTTCACGGCAGTAGCCACGGAAGGTGGGAGGCAATGCATTAACATAGCACAATATTGAGGGGAATTCTGACCATTTTGATATGGCAAGTCACCTGACTGCCCACAGTAGATTTCATTAAAACGTTCCAGAAATTCTTCTAGCTCTTCAGTCTTTTTAGGTTTGACAGAAGAAATGTTTATGAGCTTTTGAAATGTGACATTCAACGCATTCAGAATTTGTACCCATCTATCATCGTCCAAAGCATGGCCTTGCTGAAGTGCGGCGTGGCTAGCAGAATTCAAGTGATTGAGATGATTGTGGTACTCTGTTGGGGTTAAAACCTGCTGGACTAGGGCCCAGAGGTCCCTTGAATCAGCTTGATAAACTGAGATGGTAGTTCTCAGATAATACACGAAATCAGCAGGAGATTTCCTCCTGTCTGGGATTGCAGCAAGAATAGCCATCATCTCACTGGGTCTCCATGGGAAATAAACGTCTATCGCGGGCTGGGCGGCCGCCGTTACAGCGTCAGGTTATAGTATTTTCCGAATCGGCAACTATCTCAAAGTCTCACTAGGGGGCGCTCTAGCCGATTCCTCTGGCTCTTCAAAGACTTCGACGTCCTTCCCTGCCACTAGGGAGAGCTCCAGCTCCTCAGAACCATTCCCACCCTCTTTGGTTGTTCTCATACTTTTCTGTCCTTCCATATCGGTCTGAAGGGATCCAGGTGGTATGCGTGATTGTTTCTGGATAGGATCAGGCCTCTCTCTCACTGTCCGAGATCGGTTCCTAAAGCTAACTGGGCTTGTTGAACAGATCTCCCCTTGTCTAACAGACAGTGAAGGTGCTGTAATCGGACCCAAGCTATCAACCGAAGGGGCTGTAGAGGCTGGCATGATTTGAATCTGGGGAGCAGTGACTGGATATAAATGATGATACCCTGGTGATTCCGGAAATAGTGCAGACAATGCTACGGTGCACTCGGGACTCTAGCCGACATGGTCCAATTTTCGAAGTCCTCATCTGCTTCTGTCAATGCAAGGCCAGCCATTGAACTACGTAGCCCATTTTTTTTTTCGAGTCCACCCTCTCTTCACTTGCGCGTTTTTTGAATGCACACTCCTTTTTCAAGATCTCCAGTGTTTTCTGGTTTCCCCTATTCACTAACTGGAATTCCCATGTTAACGGCATTTTCTTGCCAACTTGATAACATGATCTTATCTCTTTCCTCTTGACAATATTGTCTCCATAATCCAATTAATTATTTTGCTTTCATACTTTGGCTCTTTTTCCAGATTTTCCCCTGAACTTTCTTAATGATGTCCAGGTCTTTAGTGCCCCCTAGTGGCCACTCGTCACCCAATTTCTTCCTTAAGGTTGACATTTTCCATAATCTCTCGCTTTTTCTGGATAAATATCATATAATATTTGCAATGGCGTGCCTGGATCATTCGTGTTATCCAAGCAATTCCCCATAATCTCAAACTAGTCCTCAAGACTGCGTTTTTTCGCCACTACAGTCCAAGATACAATTTTAGCTTAATCAACTATAGTTTCCAAAACACTCACACGTGGAAGTAAATCAATTCCAAAACACACACACCTGGAATTAAACCATCAGCCGATGTCCCATCAACTCCAAAACTACACACATATGGAATTAAACCATCAATTTCAATGTCTCATCAATCCCAAAACTACACACATATGGAATTAAACCATCAATTTCGATGTCCCATTCAGCACAAAACTACACACATATGAAATGAAACCATCAATTTTGATGTCCCATCAATTCCAAAACTAACCCAAACCCAACCATCAATTATGAAATCCTATCAGTTAAATTTTCTAATCCCCAGACAGACCTTTGGTTTCGTCGAGACGATCTTTCAGTACCAACCGTGAGTGACCAGACCAATCAGGCCATAAGAAGAGGGGAAAATCAATGCGCGGTCATTTTCCAGCTACACATTGTGGGCCCTTTTCCACTTTCCTTGTCCAAAATCAGTCTAATTCTGATTTCGCAGTTGGCCGGTAACCATCTTGAGAAATCCCGGGTTTCGGCACCAAATGACAAATGTTGAATTATTTACCCGTCAGTCTGGTCTCAATAAAACTCGAGATGGATTTGTAGGCATAATATTATTTACTTTTAAACAACTTGCAAGTCTGACTTGCTTCACAAAAACCCAGAACACAAGCTGCCTCCAGGGTCTTCCGAATCGAGTGCTATTGGAGACAAAGGAATCTCTACAAATACGTTCAAATTGCATCAAGTTTCACATACACGATTCCCATACGTCATCCTATACCCCTCCGGACCTGGCCATACATCCTAATTGGCTCACTTCTCATTCCTTAACCCTTGCCTCTTGTTACCCAGCATCCTTTTCTCCTCCACTACCAGACACCCCTCCCCCTTCCTTGCCATGCTTTCTGAAATCCTTTGTCTGCGAATTCACTAGAATTAGACCGGCCTACATCTACATTACTGTAACTAATATATTTAGACTAACTATTTTATATCACATTCGTCAGGAACAAAAAAAAATCAAAGGAAACACTCTTTGTAAGGTCAATGAATCGACAGCACAAATAGATGCAAATGGGTATGATTTGGAAGGGATCACCTAGAAATGATTAGAACAAAGAAAAATATGGCACAGGAACAGGCCATTTAGCACTCTGGGTCTGTACCGGTCATGATACCAACGTTTACCAAAACCCTCAGTATTTATTTGTGCCATATCCCTCTTTCCCCATCCTATCCATGTTTTTGCAAGTTGACTTTTGAACGCCGTTAATGTTTTTGCTTTCATAACCTCCCCTGACAAGGCGTTCCAGGCACTCACCGCCATCTGAGTAAACCACTTACGTCGCACATGTCCTCTACACTTTGCCCTACGGACGCCCATGGTGCCTGACCCGTCCACCATGGGAAAGAGTGCCTTCCCATCCACTCTATCGGTGCCCCTCATAATACTGTCGAACTCTATCAGGTCACCCCTCAACCTCCGTCTTTCTAATGAAAACAGTCTATTCAGCATCTCCGAATAGCTAAGACCGCCCAGACCAGGACAAATCCTGGTAAACCTCCTCTGCACCCTGTCCAAAGCCTCCACATCTTTCTGTAATGTGGATTCCAGAATTGTGTGCAATGTTCCAAGTGCGGCCTGACCATGGTTCTATCTATGACTTGCTCGTTTTTATACTAAATGCCACGTCCAGTGAAGGCAATCATTCCGTATGATTTCTTCACTACATTGTCCACTTGTGTTGCCACATTTAGAGATCTGTGGATCTGTATGCCCAGATCTCTCTGACTTTCTATATTCCTAAGAGTTTTGCTATTTACTGTATATTGCCACTCTATGTTAGTCCTACCAAAATGCAGTAATGCGCATTTATCCTGATTAAAATCCCTATCCAAGTCTCCAATCTATATACGTCCTGTTGTATTTTCTGAAAATCCTCAACACTCTCTGCCACTCCAACAAACTTGGTGTCATCCACAAACTTACTAATCAGACCAGCTTAAATTTCGTCCAAATTGTTCATATATACTCTAAACAACAGAGGCCCCAGCACAGTTCCCTGCGGAACACCGCGGGTCATTGCCTTCTATTCTGAAAAACAACCCTTTCACTGCTCCCTTCTGCCGTCCGTGACCGAGCCAGTTCTATATTCATCTTATCAACTCACCTCAGATCCCGTGTGACTTCACCTTTTGTAACAGCCTGCCATGAAACACTTGGTCATAGAATCATAGAAGTTTACAGCATGGCAACAGGCCCTTCGGCCCAACCAGTCCATGCCGCCCAGTTTTTACCATTAAGCTAGTCCCAGTTGCCCGCACTTGGCCCATAACCCTCTATACCCATCTTACCCATGTAACTATCTAAATGCTTTTTAAAAGACACAACTGTACCCGCCTCTACTACTACCTCTGGCACCCCATTCCAGACACTCACTACCCTCTGAGTGAAGAAATTGCCCCTCTGGGCCCTTCTGAATCTCTCCCCTCTCACCTTAAACCTATGCCCTCTAGTTTTAGACTCCCCTACCTTTGGGAAAAGATGTTGACTATCTACCTTATCTATGCCCCTCATTATTTTATAGACCTCTATAAGATCACCTCTAAGCCTCCTACGCTCCAGGGAAAAAAGTCCCAGTCTATCCAGCCTCTCCTTATAACTCAAACCATCAAGTCCCGGCAACATCCTAGTAAATCTTTTCTGCACTCTTTCTAGTTTAATAATATCCTTTCTATAATAGGGTGACCAGAACTGCACACAGTATTCCAAGTGTGGCCGTACCAATGTCTTGTACAACTTCAACAAGACGTCCCAACTCCTGTATTCAATGTTCTGACCAATGAAACAAAGCATGCCGAATGCCTTCTTCACCACCCTGTCCACCTGCGACTCCACCTTCAAGGAGCTATGAACCTGTACTCCTAGATCTCTTTGTTGTATAACTCTCCCCAACGCCATACCATTAACTGAGTAGGTCCTGGCCTGATTCGATCTGCCAAAATGCATCACCTCACATTTATCTAAATTAAACTCCATCTGCCATTCGTCGGCCCACTGGCCTAATTGATCAAGATCCCGTTGCAATCCTAGATAACCTTCTTCACTACCCACTGTGCCACCAATCTTGATGTCATCTGCAAACTTACTAACCATGCCTCCTAAATTCTCACCCAAATCATTAATATAAATCACAAATAACAGTGGACCCAGCACCGATCCCTGAGGCACACCACTGGTCACAGGCCTCCAGTTTGAAAAACAACCCTCTACCACCCTCTGCCTTCTGTCGTCCAGCCAATTTTGAATCCAGTTGGCAACCTCACCCTGGATCCAGTGAGCTTTAACCTTCTGCAACAACCTACCATGCGGTAGCTTGTCAAAGGCTTTGCTAAAGTCCATGTAGACAACGTCTACTGCACTGCCCTCATCTACCTTCTTGGTCACCCCCTCAAAAAACTCAATCAACAAAGCCATGCTGACTGCCCCGAATCAGTCCTTGCCTCTCTAAATGCTTGTAGATCCTGTCTCTCAGAATACATTCGAGCAACTTACCTACTACAGACGTTAGGCTCACCGGTCTGTAGTTCCCAGCCTTTTCTCTGCTGCCCTTCTTAAACAAGGGCACAGCATTCGCCACTCTCCAATCTTCAGGCACCTCACCTGTGGCTGCCGATGATTCAAATATCTCTGTTAGTGGACCCGCAATTTCCTCCCTAGCCTCCCACAACATCCTGGGATACATTTCATAAGGTCCCGGGGATTTATCTACCTTGATGCGCTTTAAGACTTCCTGCACCTCCTCCTCTGTAATATGCACACTTCTCAAGAAATCACTATTTATTTCCCTTAGTGTCCTAATATCCATGCCTTTCTCCACCGTGAATACCGATGAGAAATATTCATTCAGGATCTCACCCAACTCTTCTGGCTCTGCACGTAGATGTCCTTGTTGATCCTTAAGAGGCCCTACTCTGTCCCTAGTTACTCTGTTCCCCTTTATGTATCTGTAGAATCTCTTTGGATTCTCCCTTGCATTATTTGCCAAAGCAATTTCATGTCCCCTTTTTACCCTCCTGATTTCCCTCTTAACGCTATTTCGACAATCTCTATTCTCTTCAAGGGATCCACTTGATCCCAGTTGCTTCTGTACGTCATATGCCTCCTTCTTCTTTTTGACCAGAGTCTCAATATCTCGAGTCATCCAGGGTTCCCTACTTCTACCAGCCTTGCCCTTCACTCTAAAGAGAATGTGCTTACCCTGCACCCTGGTTAACACATTTTTAAAAGCCTCCCATTTACCAGCCGTCCCTTTGCCTGCCATCAGTCTCCCCCAATCTACCTCTGAAAGTTCCTGTCTGATACCATCAAAATTGGCCTTGCCCCAATTAAGAATTTTAACTCTTGGGCCAGACCTATCATTCTCCATAGCTATCTTAAAACTAATGGAGTTATGGTCACTTGTCCCAAAGTGATCCTTCACTAGCACTTCTGTCACTTGCCCTTCCTTATTTCCCAAGACGAGGTCAAGTTTTGCCCCCTCTCTAGTCGGTCCATCCACATACTGAATGACAAATTCCCCCTGAATACACTCAACAAATTTCCCTCCATCCAAGCCCCTAATGCTATGGCTGTCCCAGTCATTGTTGGGAAAGTTAAAGTCCCCTACTACTTCCACCCTATTATTCTTGCAGCTGTCTGTAATCTCCTTACAGACTTGCTCCTCAATTTCCCGCTGACTATTTGGGGTCCTGTAGTACAGTCCTACCAAGGTGATCTCTCCCTTCTTAGTTTTCAGTTCCACCCATATAGACTCAGTGGGCGACCCCTCGGATATATCCCCGCTAGGTACTGCCGTGATGTTCTCCATAATCAAAAACGCCACTGCCCCTCCTCTCTTACCTCCTGTTCTATCCTTTCTATAGCATCTGTACCCCGGAACATTGAGCTGCCAGTCCTGCCCCTCCCTTACCTTTGCAGGAGCAGCCCTTTGGATTTCGGCGGCAGCGGTGAGCAGGGGCCTTCTGGGAGGTGAGTAGTGGCTTTAAAAACCCTTACCTTTGCAGGAGCAGCCCTTTGGATTTCGGCAGCAGCGGTGCGCAGGGGCCTTCTTGGAGGTGAGTAGTGTATTTAAAAACCCTTACCTTTGCAAGAGCAGCCCTTTGGATTTCGGCGGCAGCGGTGCGCAGGGGCCTTCTGGGAGGTGATTAGAAACTTTAAAAACCCTTACATTTGCAGGAGCAGCCCTTTGGATTTCGGCGGCAGCGGTGCGCAGGGGCCTTCTGGGAGGTGAATAGAAACTTTAAAAACCCTTACATTTGCAGGAGCAGCCCTTTGGATTTCGGCGGCAGCGGTGCGCAGGGGCCTTCTGGGAGGTGAGTAGTGACTTTAAAAACCCTTACCTTTGCAGGAGCAGCCCTTTGGATTTCGGCGGCAGCGGTGCGCAGGGGCCTTCTGGGAGGTGAGTAGTGACTTTAAAAACCCTTACCTGGTCCCGTGTCTGTTCTTCTTTTCTGTTTTTTTTTTAATATAAGGCGGGAACCTGAAGTTCGACCCGCGGAACTCTGGGAAGGCACCCCCCCCCCCCAACCAATAAATTCTGGTGGAGAGGAAACCCGAGACACTACACGTGTAGTGTCTCCCACCCGCCCTCCTCGTCTAACATAATAATAAGACCCATTGGTGTGAGGTAAGTGCCATATTATATTATTATTATATTATTAGCATTGTGCAGGTCAAGGTTCGGAGGTGGAGGAGCAGTCTCTATCAGCGAGAGAACCTGAGAACATCTAAGACACTCAGAAGGTAAGTAAGTGATTTTTACTGATTTTTACATTTATACCTTTTTCAAATTGTGTGTGTCGGGGGGAAACTGAAGTGACATCACAGAAAATCTGTGGCCTGAGTGGCTGGTTGGGATTCTACACTAAATTTAAAAAAATGTGAGCATTGGTAACTAATTAAACATAATAACTTAATTATAATTTAGAGGGATATCTAAGCCAGAGATCGGAGAGTACTATATTTAGCTTTCACATTTCTATTAGAAATCTACTGCTAGGAAACAGATAGTTAACAGTAACTTTGAAATTTAAAAAAATATATTTTTTTTTAAAAATTAATTTTAATTTTAATGAATTGACGCAATGTCAGTTAGAGGGGTGCTGTGCTCTGACTGTGAGATGTGGCAGGTCCAGGAGGCTTCCAGCGTCCCGGATGGCTTCATCTGCAGAAAGTGCACCCAACTGAAGCTCCTCACAGACCGCATGGTTCGGTTGGAGCAGCAATTGGATGCACTTAGGAGTATGCAAGTGGCGGAAAGCGTCATAGATCGCAGTTATGTAAATGTGGTCACACCCAAGGTGCAGGCAGCGAAATGGGTGACCACCAGAAAGGGCAGACAGTCAGTGCAGGAATCCCCTGTGGTTGTCCCCCTCTCGAACAGGTATAACCCTTTGGATACTGTGGGGGGGGGGATAGCCGATCAGGGGAAAACAGCAGCCGCCAGAGCAGTGGCACCATGGCTGGCTCTGATGTTCAGAAGGGAGAAGCGCAGAAGAGTAATAGTAATAGGGCACTCTATAGTCAGGGGCACAGATAGGCGCTTCTATGGACGTGAAAGAGACTCCAGGATGGTATGTTGCCTCCCTGATGCCAGGGTCCAGGATGTCTCCGAACGGGTAGAGGGCATCCTGAAGGGAGAGGGCAAACAGGCAGAGGTCGTTGTACATATTGGTACTAACGACATAGGCAGGAAGGGGCATGAGATCCTGCAGCAGGAGTTCAGGGAGCTAGGCAGAAAGTTAAAAGACAGGACCTCGAGGGTTGTAATCTCGTGATTACTCCCTGTGCCACGTGCCAGTGAGGCTAGAAATAGGAAGATAGAGCAGCTATACACGTGGCTAAACAGCTGGTGTAGGAGGGAGGGTTTCCATTATCTGGACCACTGGGAGCTCTTCCGGGGCAGGTGTGACCTGTATAAGAAGGAGGGTTGCATCTAAACCGGAGAGGCATAAATATCCTGGCCGTGAGGTTTGCTAGTGTCACACGGGACGGGTTAAACTAGTATGGCAGGGGGAGTGGGCACGGGAGCAATAGGTCAGAAGGTGAGAGCATTGAGGGAGAACTAGGGAATAGGGACAGTGTGGCTCTGAGGCAGAGCAGACAGGGAGAAGTTGCTGAACACAGCGGGTCTGGTGGCCTGAAGTGCATATGTTTTAATGCAAGGAGTATTACGGGTAAGGCTGATGAACTTAGAGCTTGGATTAGTACTTGGAACTATGATGTTGTTGCCATTACAGAGACCTGGTTGAGGGAAGGGCAGGATTGGCAGCTAAACGTTCCAGGATTTAGATGTTTCAGGCGGGATAGAGGGGGATGTAAAAGGGGAGGCGGAGTTGCGCTACTTGTTCGGGAGACTATCACAGCTGCACTGCGAGAGGACACCTCAGAGGGCAGTGAGGCTATATGGGTAGAGATCAGGAATAAGAAGGGTGCAGTCACGATGTTGGGGGTATACTACAGGCCTCCCAACAGCCAGCGGGAGATAGAGGAGCAGATAGGTAGACAAATTTTGGAAAAGAGTAAAAACAACAGGGTTGTGGTGATGGCAGACTTCAACTTCCCCAATATTGACTGGGACTCACTTAGTGCCAGGGGCTTAGACGGGGCGGAGTTTGTAAGGAGGATCCAGGTGGGCTTCTTAAAACAATATGGAGACAGTCCAACTAGCGAAGGGGCGGTACTGGACCTGGTATTGGGGAATGAGCCCGACCAGGTGGTAGATGTTTCAGTAGGGGAGCATTTCGGTAACAGTGACCACAATTCAGTAAGTTTTAAAGTACTGGTGGACAAGGATCAGAGTGGTCCGAGGATGAATGTTCTAAATTGGGGGAAGGCTAATTATAACAATATTAGGCGGGAACTGAAGAACATAGATTGGGGGCGGATGTTTGAGGGCAAATCAACATCTGACATGTGGGGGGCTTTCAAGTGGCAGTTGAAAGGAATGCAGGACCGGCATGTTCCTGTGAGGAAGAAGGATAAATACGGCAATTTTCGGGAACCTTGGATGACGAGTGATATTGCAGGCCTCGTCAAAAAGAAAAAGGAGGCATTTGTCAGGGTTAAACGGCTGGGAACAGACGAAGCCTGCGTGGAATATAAGGAAAGTAGGAAGGAACTTAAGTAAGGAGAGCGGAGGGCTAGAAGGGGTCACGAAAGGTCATTGGCAAATAGAGTTAAGGAAAATCCCAAGGCTTTTTACACGTACATAAAAAGCAAGAATATAGCCAGGGAAAGGGTTGGCCCACTGAAGGATAGGCAAGGGAATCTATGTGTGGAGCCAGAGGAAATGGGCGACGAACTAAATGAATACTTTGCATCAGTATTCACCAAAGAGAAGGAATTGGTCGATGCTGAATCTGGAGAAAGGTGTGTAGATAGCCTGGGTCACATTGAGATCCAAAAAGATGAGGTGTTGGGCGTCTTTAAAAATATTAAGGTAGATAAGTCCCCAGGGCCTGATGGGATCTACCCCAGAATACTGAAGGAGGCTGGAGAGGAAATTGCTAAGGCCTTGACAGAAATCTTTGGATCCTCGCTGTCTTCAGGGGATGTCCCGGAGGACTGGAGAAGAGCCAATGTTGTTCCTCTGTTTAAGAAGGGTAGCAAGGATAATCCCGGGAACTACAGGCCGGTGAGCCTTACTTCAGTGGTAGGGAAATTACTGGAGAGAATTCTTCGAGACAGGATCTACTCCCATTTGGAAGCAAATGGACGTATTAGTGAGAGGCAGCACGGTTTTGTGAAGGGGAGGTCGTGTCTCACTAACTTGATAGAGTTTTTCGAGGAGGTCACTAAGATGATTGATGCAGGTAGGGCAGTGGATGTTGTCTATATGGACTTCAGTGAGGCCTTTGACAAGGTCCCTCATGGTAGACTAGTACAAAAGGTGAAGTCACACGGGATCAGGGGTGAGCTGGCAAGGTGGATACAGAACTGGCTAGGCCATAGAAGGCAGAGAGTAGCAATGGAGGGATGCTTTTCTAATTGGAGGGCTGTGACCAGTGGTGTTCCACAGGGATCAGTGTTGGGACCTTTGCTCTTTGTAGTGTATATAAATGATTTGGAGGAAAATTTAACTGGTCTGATTAGTAAGTTTGCAGGCGACACAAAGTTTGGTGGAATTGTGGATAGCGATGAGGACTGTCGGAGGATACAGCAGGATTTAGATTGTCTGGAGACTTGGGTGGAGAGATGGCAGATGGAGTTTAATTCGGACAAATGTGAGGTAATGCATTTTGGAAGGTCTAATGCAGGTAGGGAATATACAGTGAATGGTAGAACCCTCAAGAGTATTGAAAGTCAAAGAGGTCGAGGAGTACAGGTCCACAGGTCATTGAAAGAGGCAACACAGGTGGAGAAGGTATTCAAGAAGGCATACGGCATGCTTGCCTTCATTGGCCGGGGCATTGAGTATAAGAATTGGCAAGTCATGTTGCAGCTGTTAGGCCACACTTGGAGTATAGTGTTCAATTCTGGTGGCCACACTACCAGAAGGATGTGGAGGCTTTAGAGAGGGTGCAGAAGAGATTTGCCAGAACGTTGCCTGGTATGGAGGGCATTAGCTATGAGGAGCGGTTGAATAAACTCGGTTTGTTCTCACTGGAACGAAGGAGGTTGAGAGGAGACCTGATAGAGGTATACAAAATTATGAGGGGCATAGACAGAGTGGATAGTCAGAGGCTTTTCCCCAGGGTAGAGGGGTCAATTACTAGGGGGTATAGGTTTAAGGTGAGAGGGGCAAGGTTTAGAGTAGATGTACGAGGCAAGTTTTTTACGCAGAGGGTAGTGGGTGCCTGGAACTCGCTACCGGCGGAGGTGGTGGAAGCAGGGACGATAGGGACATTTAAGGGGCATCTTGACAAATAAATGAATAGTGTGGGAATAGAAGGATACGGACCTAGGAAGTGTAGAAGATTGTAGTTTAGTCAGGCAGCATGGTCGGCACGGGCTTGGAGGACCGAAGGGCCTGTTCCTGTGCTGTACATTTCTTTGTTCTTTGTTGTCCGCAGAAACGCCTGTCTATTCCCCTTACAATTGAATCCCCTATCACTATAGCTCTGCCACTCTTTTTCCCGCCCTTCTGTGCAGCAGAGCCAGCCACGGTGCCATGAACCAGGCTGCTGCCACCTTCCCCTGGTGAGCCATCTCCCCCAACAGTTTCCAAAACGGTAAATCTGTTTTGGAGGAAGATGACCGCAGGGGATCCCTGCACTGCCTTCCTAATCTTCCTCTGTCTGTTGGTCACCCATTCCCTATCTGCCTCAGTAATTTTAATCTGCGGTGTGACCAACTCACTGAATGTGCTACCCACACCTTCCTCAGCATCGCGGATGCTCCAAAGTGAGTCCATCCGCAGCTCCAGAGCCGTCAAGCGGTCTAACAGGAGCTGCAGTTGGACACACTTCGTGCAGACGAAGGAGTCAGGAACACCAGAAGGGTCCCTGACTTGCCACATCTCACTAGAGGAGCATGACACGGGTCTGAGCTCCCTGCCATGACTTAAACCTGAAGTTAAATTTGAACTACACTACACAGCTAAGAGAAAGTCAAAGAGAGAGAAATCACTTACCAGTTACAAGCCAATCACTTACCTGCTGTCTGTGATGTAATTGCTCCCGAGGCTCCCTCACAGGTCTGCTTCTCTGCACCTCCTTAAGATGAGCACCAAATTCCCTTAACTAGTTAATTAATTTACTTAATTAATTGGATTTTTTTTTTTGGGGGGGGTGGGTGGGGGGGGGGGGGGGGTGAGACTCAACCCCAAACATCAAACTCCAAATAACACAGCCCTCACTCACCTCTTACCCGAACTCAGCCTGACCCAAACTCAGATACACTCTGTTTGCCTCCAGCACTCTGTTTCTATAGGCACTTCAGCCACACCCTTTGTATCCTTCCTGATTTACAGTCGGCCTATCTACAATAGGCTTGCTCCCGAAACTGATCTCCCGAAACTAACAGCTGACCTGCAAGGTAAGGAAGTGGTTAAGCAGTACTTACCTCACCCACGCCACGACCTTTTAAACGGTCCCCTCTGCCTCGCAGCTCCCGCGCATTTTCAAACTCCCGCGCTGTTTCCAAGGTCCCGGCTCTCTCTCTCTCCCGAACAGCTGACCTGCAAGGTAAGGACGTGGTTAAGCAGTACTTACCTCACCCACGCTGCGATCTTTTAAACTGTCCCCTCTGCTCGCAGCTCCCGCGCTTTTTCAAACTCCCGCACTGTTTCCAAGGTCCCGGCTCTCTCTCTCTATTTATCTTAAAATCATTTAATGAAGGAGCCTCTACTGCCTCACTTGGCAAGGAATTCCATAGATTCACAACCCGTTGGGTGAAGTAGTTCCTCCTAAGCTCAGTCCTAAATCTACTTCCCCATATTTTGAGGCTATGCCCCCTAGTTCTGCTTTCACCCGCCATTGGAAACAACCTGCCCGCATCTATCCTATCTATTCCCTTCAGAATTTTATATGTTTCTATAAGATCCCCCCTCATCCTTCTAAATTCCAACGAGTACATTCCCAATCTACTCAACCTCTCCTCGTAATCCAACCACTTCAGCTCTGGGATTAACCTAGTGAATCTCCTCTGCACACTCTCCAGTGCCAGTACGTCCTTTCTCAAGTAAGGAGGCCAAAACTGTACACAATACTCCAGGTGTGGCCTCACTATCACCCTATACAATTGCAGCATAAGCTCCCTAGTCTTAAACTCCATAACTCTAGCAATGAAGGTCAAAATTCCATTTGCCTTCTTAATCATCTGTTGCACCTGTAAACCAACTTTTTGCGACTCATGCACTATCACACTCAGGTCTCGCTGCACAGCAGCATGTTTTAATATTTTATCATTTAAATAATAATCCCTTTTGCTGTTATTCCTACCAAAATGGATTACCTCACATTTGTCAACATTGTATTCCATCTGCCAGACCCTAGCCCATTCACTTAGCCTATCCAAATCCCTTGCAAACTTCCAGTATCCTCTGCACTTTTTGCTTTCCCACTTATCTTAGTGTCGTCTGAAAACTTAGACATATTGCCCTTTGTCCCCAACTCCAAATCATCTATGTAAATTGTGATCAGTTGTGGGCACAAAACTGATCCCTGAGGGACAGCACTAGCTACTGATTGCCAACCAGAGAAACATCCATTAATCCCCACTCTTTGCTTTCTATTAATTGACCAATCCTCAATCCATGCTACTATTTTCCCCTTAATGCCATGCATCTTTATCTTATGCAGCAACATTTTGTGTGGCACCTTGTCATAGGCTTTCTGGAAATCCAGATATACCACATCCATTGGCTCCCCGTTATCTACGCACTGGTAATGTCCTCAAAAGATTTCACTAAATTAGTGAGGCAAGACCTGCCCTTTATGAACCCATGCTGCGTCTGCCCAATGGGACAATTTACATCCAGATTCCTCACTATTTCTTCCTTGATGATGGATTCCAGCATCTTCCCTACTACAGAAGTTATGCTCACTGGCCGGTAATTACCCGCTTTCTGCCTCCCTCCTTTTTTAAACAGTGGTGTCACGTTTCCACATGATTATTTCCACCGTTAGAATGACAAATAAGGACAGCGGGATGGCCCAGTGGTTAACCCAGCTGTTTCACGGCGCTGAGTTCTTAGGTTCGATTCCGGCTCTGGATCACTGTCCGTGAGGAGTTCGCACATTCTCCCCGTTTTTGCGTGGGTTTCGCCCCACAACCAAAGATCTGCCGGATAGGTGGATTGGATACACGAAATTGCCCTTTAATTGGAAAAAAGGAATTGGGTCCTGTATATTTATTTTTGAATATTGGAGAACAGTTCATTCCCAGGCCCCAGAAATTCAAAGCACCAATCCATTAAAAACATCACTTTTACTGGATGTGAGAGTTGCTGTTTGGGACAGAATTTATTGCGCATCCCGAGTTGCCCTTCAGAAGGTGGTGGTTATCTGCCTCCTTGAATTGTTGCAGGCCGTGAGGTTTGGGTGCACCCACGTGCTTTAAGGGAGGAAGCTAAATGATTGTTTCCCCGTTACCGTGAAGAAACGTTTATATGGTTCCAAGTGGGGGTGGTGAGTGGTTTGTAGGGGAAATTGCAGTTGGTGATTTTCCCAAGTAGGGGCCTGTCTAGTTCTTCAAAATGACAGTGGTCGTAGGTCTGGAAGATACTGCCGAAGGAACAATTGCCTGAGGAACTTTGTTGAGTTATTGCGGTGCATTTTGGGATAGCTGTGGCGGAGGGATTGAATGCTTGTGGCAGGAGGAGCAATCAAGCGCACTGCTTGGTCCTGGATGCTTTCGAACACCCTGAGTGTTCTTGGAGATCTGGGGAACAGCGTTTCACGTGGAATAAACTGGATTAATCAATTCGCCTGCGTAAACCTTCTTGTTCCGAAATTTCAAAAAATGTATAATAGATAATCGTTAATGCTCCTTTCCTCCATTTAGGTCGTGAGGAATTGACAAAGTGTGATCGGTCAGTTATTGCACAGAGCTGGAATCGAAATTGGGTTTCCGCAGCGGAAGATCAGAAAGTAAACACGTGGCACAAGCCTCTTTTAAAAACAATGAATGCAACCTCTAAACAAAATACACCTACTTCTAATTATAAATGTGCTGCTGCTTTTATTTATGCAACACATGTTTTGGAAATAATGTATTGCGCTGTTCACATAGATTATGTTTACAACAGTGCACGGTTCACATAAACATTGTTTACTGCAGGTCCAGTTCACATAGACTCTGTTTACAGCAATGTCCGGTTTAAATATTGTTTACTGTAGGGCACTGTTTAAATTGACTATGTTTACTTTAGGTATTGTTTACATAGACTGTTTACAACAGTTTACGGTTTACATTAACACTGTTTACAGCAGGGCACTGTTTACATAGACTATTTGCAGCAGTGTACGGTTTGCATAAAGACTGTTAACTATCCGGCACTGTTTATACAGCCTGTTTACAGCAGGGCACTGTTTATATAGTCTGCTTCCCGTTTATATACCGTTTATATAAACACTGTTTACTATAGTGCTATATTTACATAGACTCTGTTTACAGTAGTGTACGATTTACATAAACACTGATAACTGTAGGGCACTGTCTACAGAGACTATTTACAGCAGTGTACGGTTTACAATAAGACTGTTTACTGTCCGGCACTGTTTCCATTGCCTCCATTTGCAGAAATTTCCGGTTTAAGAATACTGTTTACTGCAGGACACTGTTTAAATAGACAATGTTAACTACAGGACACATGTACAAAGATTGTTTGCAGTAGTGTACGGTTTACATAATCATTGTTTACAGTAGCGCACTGTTATGATGACTGTTTAGTGTAAACGAACACTGTTTACATAGTCACTGTTTACAACAGTGTACGATTTACAGAAACACTGTTTACTGTAGGGCACTGTTTACAAAGACTCTGTTTACAGAAGTGTATGGTTTACTTTCACCCTGTTTACTGTAGGGCACTGTTTACATCGACTCTGTTTACAGAAGTGTATGGTTTACTTTCACCCTCTTTGCTGTTGGGCACTGTTTACATAGTGTCTGTTACTGTAGGGCACAGTTTAAATTTTGTTGACTTGAGTGCACTGTGTACATAGTCTTTGTTTACAGCAGTGTACATTTTACATATGCACGGTTTACTGTAGGGCTCTCTTTGCACAGACTCCGTTTAGAATAGTGTACAGATTACGTAAACACTGCTTCCTGTAAGGCTCTGTTTACACAGACTCTGTTTACATTAGTGTACGGTTTGCTTACACTCTGTTTACTGCAGCGCCCTGTTTACGTAGACTCTGTTTACAGCAGTGTACCGTTTACATATACACTGTTTAGTGTAGTACACTGATTACTCAGACATTGTTTACAGCAGAGTGCGATTTACAGAAACACTGTTTACTGTAGGGCACTGATTACATAGACTCATTTTACAGCAGTATACGCTTTACATTAACACTTTTTACTAGGAGGCACAGTTTACAAAGGGCCTGTTCACTTTAATGTAAGGATTACTTTCACTCTGTTTACTGTATGGTGTTGTTTAAATACTGCTTACTGGAGGGCACTTTGACATTGACTGTTTCCAGTAGTGTACTATTCAATTTCTCTGTTTACTGTAAGGCACTGTTTTCACCGACTTTCCTTACAGCAGTGTACATTTTACATACACACTGTTTGCTGTAGGACACTGTTTACAGAATGTGGAGATGCCGGCGTTGGACTGGGGTTGACAAATATAAATTTCTTAACCCGTCAGTCTGGCCTCAATAAAAGTCGAGATGGATTTGCAGGTACAGCATTAGTTACTTTATTTGACTGCAAGCCTGATTCATTTCACAGAGGTATAGGACACATCTAGTCTCCTACAGCCCGGAAAAGCGAATGAACAAGGAGACAAAGGGATTTCTTCAAATACATTCAAATTGTATCAAGTTTCACATACACGATTCCCATAGGTCATCCTATACCCCTCCTGACCTGGTCATACATTCTGATTGGCTCACTTCTCATCCCTTCCTCTGGCCCCCTGATTACCCAGCATCCTTTTCTCCTCCTTTGGTGGACACACCTCCTACTTGCTTTGCCATGCGGACTGAAATCCTTTGTCTGTGAACTCACCAGAATGAGACTAGCCTATCTCTACATTACAGTAACTAATATCTCTAAAGTAACTATTTTATATCACATTCGTCAGGGTGAGCACAGTAAGAAGTCCAACAGGTTTGCTTCAAATCACTAGTATTTGGAACACTGCTCAGTACAGCAGTGTACGTTTTACATAACAACTGTTTCCAGTAGGTCACTGATTACAGCAGTGTACGGATAACCTAAACGCTGTTTACCGTAGGGCTCTGTTTACCTTGACGCCGTTTACATCAGCGCACGGTTCACATCAGCACTGTTGGCACTGTTTACATTGACTGTTTACTGTTGGGCATTGCTTAAATACTGGTTACTGTTTGGCACGTTTTACATAGACTCTGTTTACTGTATGGCACTATTTGCGTAGACCCTGTTTATAGCAGTTACGATTTACATAAACACTCTTTACTTTGGTGCACTGTTTACAGAAACTCTGTTTATAGCAGCGTACGATTTACATAAACACTGTTTACTGGAGGGCATTGTTTACATAGACTCTGCTTTCAACAGTATAGGGTGTACATAAACACTGCCCTGTTTACATAGATTCTTTACATAGACATTAGCAGTTTACTGTAGAGTACTGTGTACCTGGACTCTGTCTGCAGTAGTGTACAGTTTACATAAATATTGTTTACCGTTGCGCACTGCTTACATAGACTGTTTAGCGTAGGGCACTGTTTACATAGTCACTGTTTACAGCAGTGTATGATTTACAGAAACACTGTTTACTGTGGGGCACTGGTTACATAGACTCGGTTTACAGTAGTGTATGGTTTGCTTTCACCCTGTTTACTGTAGTGCACTGTTTACATAGTCCCTGTTTACAGCAGTGTACATTTTACATAAGCACGGTTTACTGTACGGCACTGTTTTCACAGACTCTTTTAACAGTTGTGTACAGTTTACATAAACACTGCTTCCTGTAGGGCTCTGTTTACACAGACTCTGTTTATATTAGTGCACGGTTTACTTGCATTCAGTTTACTGTAGGGCAATGTTTACATAGACTCTGGTTACAGCCATGTACGGTGTATCTAAATGTATGGCATTGTTTACATAGACTTTGTTTACAACAGCAGAGGGTGTACATAAACACTGCTTACTGTAGTGCACTCTTTGCACAGACTCTTATTACAGCAGGTTACGTTTTTCAAAAACTTTTTACTGTAGGGCACTGTTTACATGGAATCAACTTCCAGCATTGCATGGTTTTCACAGACACTGTTTACTGCGGGACACTGTTTACATAGACACTGTTTACAGCAGAGTACGGTTTACGTCGGCACTGTTTCCTGTAAGGCGCTGTTTACTTAAACACTGTTTGCCACGGTATCCGGTTTACATTAGCTGTTTACTGTAGGGCAGTGTTTACATGGACTTTGTTTAGAGCAGTATACAATTTAATAAACTCTGTTTAATTTAGGGCACTGTTCACACAGAGTTTTTTTTACAGCGGTGTCCGGTTCACATACATACTGGTGATTGTAGGGTACTGTTTACATTCACTATGTTTACAGTAGTTTACATTTTACATAAACACTGTTTACAGTCGGACACAATTTACATATACTCTCTTAACAGCACTGTACGGTTTACATGAACAATATTTACTGTAAGGCACTGTTTACATAGACTGTTTACAGTAATGTACAGTTGACATAAAGACTGTATACTGAAGGGGACGGTGAGCTCGTATTTGAGACAGTTCTATGAACATTCCATTATCAATGCGATGTATTACCGCTCCTAATTTGCAGAGTGTCTGTCTGCCTAATAGGGTTAGGTGTCGCCAGTTGCGTTACATCCTCCCTGGGGTTTAAGTGCTTCTTGGCCCCTTGCATGATAGCCTCTTTCTCTCTGTTTCCAACCAGTGTTCGAGGAACTCATTTCCTTTGTTCAAATGATTATCATTATTGGGAACGCAGCCCCCATTTATGCCGGATGGGATCCCATCCTTCAAAGCCAAGATGCACCATAAGAGTACTTTAGAAGCTGCAAAACATCCCCTGGGAGGGGGCTATGAATAGCACACATTTAAGTCAAATCCCAATGAATGATTTAATAGTCATTAGCTATTCTGAGAGACGTATATGTTTTCTTTATCAATTCGGAAATGATCAACTGTCTGCTGAAATGGTTAATGTTTCCTGCAGAATCTAAGGGGCAGAGAACTTGGCATGATGCCATTTACGTTTTTTTACGGAATATAAACCTTATTCATATTCAATTACTTTTATTCGTAAAGGCATTTTCTTTCTTTTAAACTGATCGTAATTTCCAATGTTTCCGTTCATTATAGAAATCTCAACAACACTCACTGAGGTTATAATCTCTGACTCACAAAGATAGACGATAAAAATACAACCCAAAATTAATTGGTTCAACAAAACACACAGATTCTCACAGCTCACAAATATCACAGTTAACTGTTAGCCTTATCTCACGGCTCCAGACAAATCTCGCTTTTACCTTAATCTTCTATTTACTTTTACACCCCTGTTATTTTCTTTTCCGAAAGGGGGTCAGCTTCATTAGATTCCTATGCGGGACATATAGGTTTACCTACCTCATTCCATTGCTGTACGATTGTTTATTTTCATTTTCTTACTCATTTTGACTCCCTTATCTGTCCTCTTTAAGGAGTTCACCTTCTTTCTCGCTCCGGATATCTTTACCGAGGCTTTGGGACGACATGTGAGGGAGCGGCGAGTTTAGTGTTCATCGTTCCGTCTGCAAAATACGTTAGAACATCGATATAACAATAACAACAACCACGGAGATCGGAAATCATTTACAAATACTACAGGGAGCGCACACCACTGTTTATCTTTTCACGAACCTCGAAGACTTTTTTTTATTTTATTTTAGTCTCTAAGGCACCTTTTTCTTCCCATGCAGCTATCATTAATGTATTAACTAAGATAACTCTCCGAGCATGAGTCACTGGCCAGTAATTAAGGCTGCCGAGCCGCAGACCCCCCTTTCAGCTGGGGTCGCGCTGTAGCTCTCTCCCTTTCAGCTGAGAGAGTCCTGTTTAGAGATTCGTTTCGGGGTTCACGTCCCGTTAAATTAGGGAAACTACAACGAATACGCCAATTTGTCGTGAAAATCATAATAAAGACAAATTCCTCGAGGTTTGATTTAAGGAAATTTATTTACACAACTATACTTGTGGAGAGCGAGTGTTTCAGCTGCAAAGCCAAGGCACTGCACTCTGAGTTATGCAGTCAAAAACCATTATATTTATAGGGTGAAATAAACAACTTTGAAGAGATAACGCTTGGGCACATACGCAAGAGGCAATATGAATGTTTTGCTCTTGGTTTAAAAACAATTCGAGTCCGCATTTTGTTTTCCTTCGGAAGAACAACTTATTATCATAATAAGGCCAGTACCACACACTAAGCAGTATTTGGTTTACATTACTTGACCTTCTTATTTTCGCTCAAAAGCAGATTTAAAATAGTTAATATTCCCAGCATGCTTCTAAATTGGTAACTCATTAACCTCCCTTCCACACTGACCAACACACGAAGAGTTAAATTTCTCCCAGCTACTGCTAATTGGAGCACTTTCCTTCCCAGCCAATCAGGTCACTGCTTTGCTGAGATGTCACTCTTCAAGGTCAGTTTTTAAAGTTTTGAAAGAGGAAATCTTACCTTCCCGACAGTCCCCTGGCCACTGCTCCCGCCGAAAATCTGAAGGCCACTTCTCCGGCAGCTGTGTCCCCGTCTCTTTCCTCGCGCTTTTTCACTGTGACCCCGCCGCTCTCCTCGCGCTCTTTCACTGAGTCTCTGCCGCTCTCCTCGTGCTCTTTCACTGAGTCTCCGCCGCTCTCGTCGCGCTCTTTCACTGCAGGCTGTGACGCCACAGTTCTACTTCTTTCCACTGCTACCTGCCCTCGAGTCTCCCTCTTGATCTTTACTCGGCTGGGATGCTTACAGTGATTGTCTATTTTCTCGGTTAGAGGAGGAGGTAGGGAGGGAAACACTGAAGAAATGTTTCGGGTTAACTGTCACTTGACAACATCTCCTCCACAAACCACCTTCAAGGTGTACAGAGGTGGAATCGAACTCGGGATTCCGCAGCGAGAGGCCAGTAAGTAAACACGTGGCATAAGCCTCTTTTCAAAACAGATCAATGCAACCTCTAAACAAAATACACCTACTTCTAATTATAAATGTGCTGCTGCTTTTATTTATGCAACACACATGTTTTGGGAATATTAAAAACGGCAGGAAGCGCACACGGTGAGACAGGTCCGAATTTATAATTAAGTTGATGCTGTGAAGTAACCAGTGAACTAAAGCGGACGTCGGTATCAAGCTTGGACACATTGTATATAAATGATTACCGTAATCATACACGACGTGGTCGGTAACATTGACGGGAAAATCCAGGTGTTGGTGCATATCACCTCACAGCCAGACACGACCAAATACTTAAAAGTGCGTGAAGTACCGACGGAGGACATTCATTCCGCTTAACCTCAGCGGCTCTTTAGATTAGCCGTTCATTCAATCCCACTCGATGGACCATTCCCCAAAGTCATGCATTTGATTCCTGTAGTTTCTCGCTTTGACATTTGAAAGCCATTGTTGTATCTGCCTCCACCAATCTCACAGTGTGGACCAGAGAATTGAACTGTATGCCAGTACATTGAAATAATTATTCGAAAGATCTAACGTAAAAATCTTATCTCGCAGTCTCTTCACCTGCGAGCTGCGAGTGCTGTGGCAACTGGAACTGACAGCAAATTACAACAGGGCCACTCACTCCTGCCCCAACATTCAGTTTGATCACAGCTGAGCTTCTGCCTCAATGTCAATTCCTGCCTGTTCCTCAGATACTTTCATTCCCTCAAAGTTCACTGTCGATCAGAAAAATCAAGGCAGGCACCCACAGCAAAATTTCAAACCGATTTGGACATTAGATGGTGTGCTCGAATCTGCAGTGACACAGATCTGGAAGGTGGAACACGTCATAGGGTCAGCGAGGTTTACAGCCTGAAAATAGGCCCTTCGGCCTAACTTGTCCATGCAGCCCAGTTTTTACGACCCAAAGCCTGTCCAATTGTCCACATTTGGTCATGTACCTCTATGCCCATCTTCTCCATATATCTATATAAATGCTTTTTAAAGGCAGAATTGAATACGGCTCTATGACTGCAACTGCCAGCTCGTTCCAGACACTCACCACCCTCTGTGTGAAACAATTGTTCCTTTGGACCCTTTTGAATCTCTCGACTCTCACGTTAAACCTATGCCCTCTAGTTTTGGATTCCACTACCTTTGGGAAAATCTACTTAATCTATGCCCCTCATGATTGTATAGACGACGTCAATATAACTCCCAGCCTCCAAGAAAAATGTTCCAGTCTATCCAGCCGCTCTATCCTTATAACTCAAATGACCAAGTCCGGTAGCAGCCTAGCAAATCGTTTCTGCCCTCTTTCTCGGTGAAAATATCCAGAACTGTACACAGTATTCGAAGTGTGTTCTTCCCAAAGTCCTGTAGAACGTCAGCAAGACGTCCCAACTCCTGTATTCAATAATCTGATTATGTATCTGTAGAATAGTAATAATGGGCACAGAAACAGTAATTGTTGAACAAGGAGTCTCCTTCAGTGTTGTGAATTTCCAATTATTCATCATGTTTGCTGTGGTTGCAAAAAGCAACGAAGTCGCAGAATGTGTCTGACTGGAAAAAACGTAGAAGAATATCTTGCACAAGAGACCCACAGCTAATCAAATCTTCACCCGATACCAATATAAAGAAAACAGAAACAGAATAAAGGAGAATGGTAAAGAGAGAAAGGGGGAGAGAGCGTTTAATGCTGGAGTATATTGCACACCACTCCCTTCCACCTTACTGCAGCAAGCACATAGTTTCTATCTTCAAGGATTCATGCTGTTAGAAATACATTAGATTCAGTTTCCTCTGAAACAGAAGTTACATGATTCATTCCACCGTTGGAATGGCAAATAGGGACAGCACGATGGCCCAGTGGTTAGCACTGCTGCCTCACGCCGATGAGTTCTTAGATTCGATTCCGGCTCTGGGTCACTGTCCGTGTGGAGTTTTCACATTCTTCCCGTTTTTGCGTGGGTTTCTCCCCCACAACCAAAGATGTGCAGGTTAGATGGATTGGCCACACGAAATTGCCCTTTAATTGCAAAACAGGAATTGGGTACTGTATATTTATTTTTGAAGATTGGAGAACAGTTCATTCCCAGGCTCCAGAAATTCAAAGCACCAATCCATTAAAAAGATCACTTTTACTGGATGTGAGAGTTGCTGGTTGGGACAGAATTTATTGCCCATCCCTAGTTGCCCTTCAGAAGGTGGTGGTGAGCTGCCTCCTTGAATTGTTGCAGGCCGTGAGGTTTGGGTACACCCACGTGCTTTAAGGGAGGAAGCTCAATGATCCCCCCCCCCACCCCCGTTAACGTGAAGGAACGTTTATCTGGTTCCAAGTGGGAGTGGTGAGTGATTTGGAGGGGGAATTGCAGTTGGTGATTGTCTCAAGTAGGGGCTTGTCTAGTTCTTCAAAGTGGCAGTGGTCGTAGGTACTGGAAGGTGCTGTCCAAGGAACAATTGCCTGAGGAGCTTTGTGGAGTTATTGCGGTGCATTTTGGGATGGCTGTGGCATTTTGGGGTGGCTGTGGAGGAGGGATTGAATGCTTGTGGCAGGAGGAGCAATCAAACGCACTGCTTGGTCCTGGATGCTTTCGAACTGCCTGAATGTTCTTGGAGATCTGGGGAACAGCGATCCGCGTGAAAAAATGGATTAATCAATTTGCCAGCGTAAACAATCTTGTTCCGAAATTTCAAAAAATGTAAAATCGATAATCGTTAATGCACCTTTCCTCCATTTTGGTCGTGAATAATTGACAAAATGTGATAGGTCAGTTATTGTATAGAGCTGGAATCGAACTCGGGTTTCCGCAGCGAGAGGCCAGAAAGTAAACACGCGGCACAAGCTGCTTTTTATAACAGATCAATGCAAACTCTACCAAAATACACCTACTTCTAATTATAAATGTGCTGCTGCCTTTATTTATGCAACACATATATTTTGGAAATATTAAAAACGTCACGCAGCGCCCACGGTGAAACAAGTTCGAACTTACAGTTGAGTTGATGCTGTGAAGTAACCAGTGAGCTAAAGCTGACGCGGACGTCAAGCCAGGACACATTGTGTATAAAGGATTACCCTGATCATACTCGCCGTGATGGGTGGTATTGAGGAAAACTCTAGGTGTTGCTGCACATCACCTCACAGCCTGACGTGACCAAAAGCTTAAAAGTGCGTGAATTACCGACAGAGGATATTCATTCTGTTTAACCTCAGTGGCTCTTTGCATTAGCAGATCATTCAATCCCACTCGACCGACCTTTCCCCAGGGGCATGTTGTTTCTCGCATTGAAATTTGAAAGTCACTGTTGTGTCTGCCTCCACCAATCTCACAGGCAGTGCAGACCCCATAATTGAAATGTATCACAGGACATTGAAATAATTGTTGGTAAGATGTAACTTAAAAATCTGATCTCGCAGTTATATTCATCTGTGAGTACTGTGGCAATTGAAACTGATAGCAAATTACAACAGGTCCACTTACCCCTGCCCCAACATTCAGTTTGATCACAGATGAGATGCTGCCTCAATGTCATTTGCTGCCTGTTCCTCAGATACTTTCATTCCCTCAAAGCTCACTGTCGATAAGAAAAATGGAAGCAGACAGCCACAGCAAGTTTCAAACCGATTTGGACATATAGATGGAGTGCTCAAATATGCAGCGACACAGATCTGGAAGGTGGGACAAGTCATAGAGTCATAGAAGTTTACAGCGTGGAAATAGGCCCTTCGGCCTAACTTGTCCGTGCCGTCTAGTTTTTACTACACAAAGCCTGTTCAATTGCCCACATTTGGTCATATTCCTCTATACCCATCTCTCCATATAACTATCTAAATGCTTTTTAAAAGGCAACAATGCAGCCGCCTCTACTACTGCCTCTGCCAGCTCGTTCCAGACACTCACCACCCTCTGTGTGAAACAATTGTTCCTCTGGACCCTTTTGTTTCTCTCCTCATTCAACTTAAACCTATGCCCTCTAGTTATGGATTCCAGTATCTTTGCGAAAATCTATCTGATTTCTGCCCCTCATTATTTTATAGCCGTCGTCAAGATCACCCCTAGCCTCCAAGAAAAATGTTCCAGTCTATCCAGCCGCTCCTTATAACTCAAATTGTCAAGTCCGTTAGCAGCCGAGCAAATGCTTTCTGCCCTCTTTCTATATTACGGTGACCAGAACTGTACACATTATTCCAATTGTGTCCTTGCCATGTCTTGTACAGCTTCAGCAAGACGTCCTACCTCCTGTATTCAATTATCTGACCATGTATCTGTATAATAGTAATAATGGGCATAGACACAGTAATTGTGGAACAAAGAGGCAGTGTTGTTAATTTCCAATTATTCATCATGTTTACAGTCGTGCAAAAAGCAAAAAAGTCGCAGAATGTGTCTGACTGGAATAAGATGTAGAAGAATGTCTTGCTCAAGAGACCCACGGTAAATCAAATCTTCACCCGATGCCAATAGAAACATAAGAGAAACAAAGGGGAGTGGTAAAGAGAGAAAGGAGGAGAGAGCGTTTGCTGCTGGATACATTGCACACCATTACCTTCCACCTTACTGCAGCAAGCACATTGTTTCTATCTTCCAGGATTCATGCTGTTAGAAATACCTTCGATCCAGTTTCCTCTGAAGCAGAAGTTACATGATTCATTCCACCGTTAGAATGACAAACAGGGGCAGCACGGTGGCCCAGTGGTTAGCACTGCTGCCTCACGGCTTTGTGTTCTCAGGTTCGAACCCGGCTCTGCGTTACTCTTTGTGCGGAGTTTGCACATTCTCCCCGCGTTTGCGTGGGTTATGCTCCCACAACCCAATGATGTGCAGAGTAGATGGACTAGTCACGCTAAATTGCGCCTTAATTGGAAAAGGTAAATTGGGTACCCTATATTTTTGTTTCAAGAATGGAGAACAGTTCATCCCAGGTCCCAGAAATTCAAAGCACCAATGCATTAAAAAAATCACATTTACTGGATTTGAGAGTTTCTGGTTTGGACATAATTTATTGCCCATCTCTAGTTGCCCTTCAGAGCTGCCTTCTTGAAGCGTTGCAGGCCGTTGAGGTTTGGGTACACCCACCGTGCCTTTATGGAGGAAGCTAAATTATGTTTTCCCCGTTACCGTGAAGGGACGTTTATCTGGTTCCAAGGGGGAGTGGTGAGTGATTTGGAGGGAAATTCCAGTTGGTGATTGTCCCAAGTAGGGGCTTGTCTAGGTCTTCAAGATGATAGTAGTCGGAGGTCTGGAGGTGCTTCCTGAGGAACAGTTGCCCGAGGCACTTTGTTGAGTTATTGCGGTGCATTTTGGGATGTCTGTGGCGGAGGGATTGAATGCTTGTGGCAGGATGAGCAATCAAACGCACTGATACCAAGTTGGATGCTTTCCAACTCCCCGAGTGTTCTTGGAGATCTGGGGAACAGCGTTTAACGTGGAAAGAAATGGATTAATCAATTCGCCTGCGTAACGAATCTTGTTCCGAAATTTCAAAGAACCTATAATACATAATCGTTAAAGCTCTTTTCCTCCATTTAGGTTGTGGATAATTGACAAAGTTTGACACAGTTATTGTACAGAGCTGGAATTGAACTTGGCTTTCCGCAGTGTGAGATCAGAAAGTGAACACGTGGCACAAGCCTCCTTTTAAAACAGATTAATGCAACCTCTGAAAAAAATACACCTTCTTATAATTACAAATGTGCTACTGCTTCATGTACAGACATTTTTTGGGAATGGTAAAAGCGCCAAGCAGCGCCCAGGGTGAGACAGGTCCGAATTTACAACTAAGTTGACGCTGTGAAGTAACCAGTGAGCTAAAGCTGACGCTGACGTCACGCATGGACACATTGTATATAAAGGATTTCCGTGATCGGTATTCGCCGTGGTGGGTAACACTGAGGCGAAACTCGAGGTGTTGCTGCACATCAACTCACAGCCAGACGTGACCAAAAACTTAAAAGTACAGAGGATATTCATTCCGTTTAACCAAAGAGGCTCTTTGGATTCGGAGACCATTCAATCCCACTGGACCGACCTTTCCACCGAGACATGCATTTCATTGCTGCCGTTTCTCGCGTTGAAATTTGAAAGCCACTGTTGTATCTGCCTCCACCAAACTCAGAGGCAGTGCAGACCAGATAATTGAACTGTATCCCAGAACACTGAAATAATTGTTGGAAAGATGTAACTTAACAATTCTATCTCGCAGTTATATTCATCTGCGTGTGCTGTGGCAACTGGAACTGATAGCAAATGACAACATAGAGAGACGACCCGGCCACTCACTCCTGCCCCAACATTCAGTTTGATCACAGCTGAGCATCTGCCTCAAAGTTCACTGTCGCTGAGAAAAATGGAGGCAGACATTCAAACCGATTTGGACATTAGACGGTGTGCTCGAATCTGCAGCGACACACAGCTGGAAGGTGGGACAGGTCATAGAGTCGTAGACGTTTACAGCATGGAAATAGGCCCTTCGGCCTAACTTGTCCATGTCGCCCAGTTTTTACTACACAAAGCCTGTCCAATTGGCCACAATTGTTCATATTCCTCCATACCCATCTTCTCCATATAACTTTTTAAATGCTTTTTAAAACGCACAATTGTAGACGCCTCTATTACTGCCTCTGCCAGCTCGTTCCAGACACTCACCACCCTTTGTGTGAAACAATTGTTCCTCTGGACCGTTTTGTATCTCTCCCCTCTCATTTTAAACCTATGCCCTCTACTTTTGGATTCCACTACTTTGGGATAATCTACCTGATCCATGCCCCCTATTATTTTACAGCGGTCGTCAAGATCACCCCGAGGCTCCAAGAACAATATTCCAGTATAAACAACCGCTCCTTATAACTCAAACCATCAAATCCGGTAGCAGCACGGCAAACTTTTTCTGCCCTCTTTCTAGGTTAATAATATCCTTTCTATATTAGGGTTACCAGAACTGTACACAGTAGCCCAAGTGTGTCCTGCCAAACGTGTTGTAGAACTTCAGTAAGACATCCCAACACGTGTGCTCAATTATCTGACCATGTATCTGTATAATAGAATAATGGGCAGACACAGTAATTGGGGAACAAAAAGTCTCGTTCAGTGTTGTGAATTTCCAATTATTCATCATGCTTGCACTGGTTCCAAAAATCAACAATGTCGCAGAATCTGTCTGACTGGAAAAAGATTCAGCAGAATATCTTCGTCAAAAGACCCACACCAAATCAAATCTTCACCCGATACCAATATAAACAAAAGAGAAACAGATTAAAGGAGGGTTGCAAAGAGAGAAAGAGGACGAGGCCGTTTCACGCTAGAGTAGATTGCACACCACTCAGTTCCACCTGACTGCAGCAAGCACATTGTTTCTGTCTTCCAGGATTCATGCTGTTAGAAAAACCTGAGGTCCCGTTTCCTCTGAGGTAGAAGTTATGTGATTCATTCCACCGTTAGAATTAAAAACAGGGGGCAGCACGTTGGCGCAGTGGTTAGCACTGCTGCCGGAAGGCGCCGAGTTCTCAGTTTCGATCCCGTCTCCGGGTCACCGTCCGTGTGGAGTTTGCGCATTCTTCCCGTTTTTGCGTGGGTTTCCCCCCACAACCCAATGATGTGCAGGGTAGGTAGATTGGCCGCGCTAAATTGCCCCTTAATTGGAAAAAAATGAAATGGCTAATCGATGTTTATTTTTTAAGAATGGGGAACAGTTCACCCCAGGCACCAGACATTCAAAACACCAATGCATTAAAAATATCACTTTTACTGGATGTGAGAGTTGCTGGTGAGGACAGAATTTATTGTCCATCCCGAGTTGCCCTGAAGAAGGTGAGCCGCTTTCTTGACTCGTTGCAGACCGTCATTTTTGGGTACACCCAGCGTGCTTTTAGGGCGGAAGCTAAATGATTTTTCCCCGTTACCGTGAAGGAACGTTTATCTGGTTCCAAGTGGGAGTGATGAGTGATTTGGAGGGAAATTCCAGTTGGTGATTTTCCGGAGTAGGGGCTTGTCTAGTCTTTCAAAATGACAGTGGTCGCAGTCTGGAAGGTGCTGTCTAAGGAATAATTGCCTGAGGAACTTTGTTGAGTTATTGCGGTGCATTTTGGGATGGCTGTGGCGGAGGGATTGAATGCTTGTAGCAGGACGAGCAATCAAATGTACTGCTTGGTTCTGGATGCTTTCGAACACCCTGAGTGTTCTTGGAGATTTGGGGAACAGCGTTTCACGTGGGAAAAAAACTGGATTAATCAATTCGCCTGCGTAAGCTATATTGTTCCGAAATTTCAAAAAATGTATCATAGATAATCGTTAATGCTCATTTCCTCCATTTAGGTCGTGAGTAATTGACAAAGTGTGATGGGTCAGTTATTGTACAGAGCTGGAATCGAACTTGTATTTCCGCAGTGTGAGATCAGAAAGTAAACACGTGGCACAAGCCTCTTTTAAAAACAATTAATGCAACCTCTAAACAAAATACACCTACTTCTAATTATAAATGTGCTGCTGCTTTTATTTATGCAACACATGTTTTGGAAATAAAAAAAACGCCAGGCAGCGCCCGCGGTAAGACATGTTCGAACTTACAATTAAGTTGATGCGGTGAAGTAACCAGTGAGCTAAAGCTGACGCTGGTTTGAAGCATGGACACATTGTATATGAAGGATTACCGTGATCATACTCGCCGTAGTGGGTAGCATTGAGGGAAACTCCAGTGTGGTGGTGCACATCATCTCACAGCCAGACGTGACCAAAAACTGAAAAGTGCGTGAAGTAACGACAGAGGACATTCATTCCGTTTAACCTCAGCGGCTCTTTAGATTAGCAGATCATTCAATCCCACTCGACCGATCTTTTCCCAGAGGCATGGATTTGATTGCTGTCGTTTCTCGCATTGAAATTTGAAAATCACTGTTTTATCTTCCTCCACCAACCTCAGAGGCTGTGCAGACTAGATAACTGAACTGTATCCCCGAACATTGAATTAATTGATGGAAAGATGGAACTTAAAAATCTTATCGCGCAGTTATAGTCATCTGCGAGCGCTGTGGCAACTGGAACTGATAGTAAATGACAACATAGTGAGACGACCCGGCCACTCACTCCTGCCCCAACATCCAGTTTTACAGTACGAAGTCTTACAACACCAGGTTAAAGTCCAACAGGTTTGTTTCAATGTCACTAGCTTTCGGAGCGCTGCTCCTTCCTCAGGTGAATGAAGAGGTCTGTTCCAGAAACACATATATAGACAAATTCAAGATGCCAAACAATGCTTGAAATGCGACCATTAGCAGGTGATTAAATATTTACAGATCCAGAGATGGGGTAACCCCAGGTTAAAGAGGTGTGAATTGTATCAAGCCAGGACAGTTGGTAGGATTTCGCAGGCCAGATGGTGGGGGATGAATGTAATGCGACATGAATCCCAGGTCCCGGTTGAGGCCGCACTCATGTGTGCGGAACTTGGCTATAAGTTTCTGCTCGGCGATTCTGCGTTGTCGCCCGTCCTGAAGGCCGCCTTGGAGAACACTTACCTGGAGATCAGAGGCTGAATGCCCTTGACTGCGAAAGTGTTCCCCGACTGGAAGGGCACATTCCTGCCTGGTGATTGGTTCGCGATATCCGTTCATTCGTTGTCGCAGCGTCTGCATGGTCTCGCCAATGTACCACGCTTCGGGACATCCTTTCCTGCAGCGTATGAGGTAGACAACGTTGGCCTAGTCGCACAAGTATGTACCGCGTACCTGGTGGGTGGTGTTCTAACGTGTAATAGTGGTATCCATGTCGATGATCTGGCACGTCTTGCAGAGATTGCCATGGCAGGGTTGTGTGGTGTCGTGGTCACTGTTCTGAAGACTGGGTAGTTTGCTGCAAACAATGGTTTGTTTGAGGTTGCGAAGTTGTTTGAAGGCAAGTAGTGGGGGTGTGGGGATGACCTTGGCAAGATGTTCATCGTCATCAATGACGTGTTGAAGGCTGTGAAGAACATGACGTAGTTTCTCCGCTCCGAAAGCTAGCGACATCCAAACAAACCTGGTGTTGTAAGACTTCGTACTGTAAGACTCACCCCAGTCCAACGCCGGCATCTCCACATCATTACATCCAGTTTGATCACAGCTGAGCTTCCGCCTCAATGTCAATTCCTGCCTGTTCCTCAGATCCTTTCAATCACTCAGGGACCATTGTCCATGAGAATGATAGAGGCAGACACCCATAAGAAAATTTCAAAATCACTTGGACATAGAGATGGAGTGCTCGAAACTGCAGCTTTACAGAGCTGGAAGATGGGATAGGGTCACAGAGTGCGAGAAGTTTACAGCATGGAAATAGGCCCTTCGGCCCAACTTATTCATGCCGCCCATTCCTCTGCATTCTCCCCATAACCCCTGATCCCTTTAATAAGACAACATTGTACCCGCTTCTATTACTTCCTCTGACAACTGGGTCCAGACACTCAGCACACTATTTGTGAAGAAATTACTCTCTGGAGCCTTTTGTGTGTCTCCTCTCTAACTTTAACCTATACCCATTTGTTTTACACTCCCCTATCTTTGGGAAAATAGTTGACGATGTACATTACCTCTGCTCTATTATCTTTATAGACCTCGAGAATTTCACCCCTATTCCTCCTACACTCCAGGGGAAAATGTCCCAGCGTTCCAAACGCACCTTATAACTCAAACTATCAATTTACGGTAGCATCCTTGTAAAACGTTTCTGCACTATTTTTAGTTAAATAATATCATCTCTATAATAGTGAGACCAGAACTGTACACAGTATTCCAAGTGTAGACTTATTTATGTCTTGTACAACTTCAGCAAAGCGTCCAACTCCTATATTCAATGCTCTGACCATGTGTCTGTATAATAGTAATGATGGGCACAGACACAGTAATGATGCAGCAAATACACTCCTTTCGTGTTATGTAGTGCCAATTATTCTTCATGTTTGCAATGGTTCCACAAAGTAACAAAGTAGCAAAATATGTCTTACTGAACAGAACATATGGAACAATACTCTGCTCAACTTATATCTTCCCCCGAAACCAAGAGATACAAAATAGAAACAGAACAAAGGAGAGTGTTAAAGAGAGAAAGGGGGAGAAAGTGTTTAAATCCATGATAGATTGCACAACACTCCGTTCCACCTTACTGCCGCAACCACATTGTTTCTGTTTTCCTGGATTCATGCTGTTAGAAATACCTTAGATCCAGGTTCCTCTGAAGCAGAAGATATATGATGAGCTCTACCGTAATAATGGGAATCAGTTCATCCCATGTCCCAGAAATTCAAAGCAGCAATGCTATACAAAGTTCACTTTTACGGGATTTGCGAGTTTCTGGTTCGGGCAGCATTTAATTCCCATTCCGAATTGCCCTTGAGTAGGTGGCGGTGAGCTGCCTTGTTGATCCGTTGCTGTCAGTGAGGTGTGGGGACACCCAACCTGCTTTTAGGGAGTTCTTGTCCGTCAAGATGATAGTGTTTGTGCGATTGGTAGTTGATGTCTAAGGAACCTTGGTGAGTTACTGCAGTGCACTTTGGGATGGTAAACAGGGCTGCTACAGTGCGTTTGTGGTGCAGGGATTGAATGTTTCTGTATAAGATGGACGGGTTGCATCTAAACCGGAGAGGCATAAATATCCTGGCCGCGAGATTTGCTAGTGTCACACGGGAGGGTTTAAACTAGTATGGCAGGGGGGTGGGCACGGGAGCAATAGGTCAGAAGGTGAGAGCATTGAGGGAGAACTAGGGAATAGGGACAGTGTGGCTCTGAGGCAGAGCAGACGGGGAGAAGTTGCTGAACACAGCGGGTCTGGTGGCCTGAAGTGCATATGTTTTAATGCAAGGAGCATTACGGGTAAGGCAGATGAACTTAGAGCTTGGATTACTACTTGGAACTATGATGTTGTTGCCATTACAGAGACCTGGTTGAGGGAAGGGCAGGATTGGCAGCTAAACGTTCCAGGATTTAGATGTTTCAGGCGGGATAGAGGGGGATGTAAAAGGGGAGGCGGAGTTGCGTTACTTGTTCAGGAGAGTATCACAGCTATACAGCGAGAGGACACCTCAGAGGGCAGTGAGGCTATATGGGTAGAGATCAGGAACAAGAAGGGTGCAGTAACAATGTTGGGGGTATACTACAGGCCTCCCAACAGCCAGCGGGAGATAGAGGAGCAGATAGGTAGACAGATTTTGGAAAAGAGTAAAAACAACAGGGTTGTGGTGATGGGAGACTTCAACTTCCCCAATATTGACTGGGACTCACTTAGTGCCAGGGGCTTAGACGGGGCAGAGTTTGTAAGGAGCATCCAGGAGGGCTTCTTAAAACAATATGTAAACAGTCCAACTAGGGAAGGGGCGGTACTGGACCTGGTATTGGGGAATGAGCCCGGCCAGGTGGTAGATGTTTCAGTAGGGGAGCATTTCGGTAACAGTGACCACAATTCAGTAAGTTTTAAAGTACTGGTGGACAAGGATAAGAGTGGTCCGAGGATGAATGTTCTAAATTGGGGGAAGGCTAATTATAACAATATTAGGCGGGACCTGAAGAACATAGATTGGGGCGGATGTTTGAGGGCAAATCAACATCTGACATGTGGGAGGCTTTCAAGTGTCAGTTGAAAGGAATACAGGACAGGCATGTTCCTGTGAGGAAGAAAGATAAATACGGCAATTTTCGGGAACCTTGGATGACGAGTGATATTGTAGGCCTCGTCAAAAAGAAAAAGGAGGCATTTGTCAGGGCTAAAAGGCTGGGAACAGACGAAGCCTGTGTGGCATATAAGGAAAGTAGGAAGGAACTTAAGCAAGGAGTCAGGAGGGCTAGAAGGGGTCATGAAAAGTCATTGGCAAATAGGGTTAAGGAAAATCCCAAGGCTTTTTACACTTACATAAAAAGCAAGAGGGTAGCCGGGGAAAGGGTTGGCCCACTGAAGGATAGGCAAGGGAATCTATGTGTGGAGCCAGAGGAAATGGGCGAGGTACTAAATGAATACTTTGCATCAGTATTCACCAAAGAGAAGGAATTGTTAGATGTTGAGTCTGGAGAAGGGGGTGTAGATAGCCTGGGTCACATTGTGATCCAAAAAGACGAGGTGTTGGGTGTCTTAAAAAATATTAAGGTAGATAAGTCCCCAGGGCCGGATGGGATCTACCCCAGAATACTGAAGGAGGCTGGAGAGGAAATTGCTGAGGCCTTGACAGAAATCTTTGGATCCGCGCTGTCTTCAGGGGATGTCCCGGAGGACTGGAGAATAGCCAATGTTGTTCCTCTGTTTAAGAAGGGTGGCAGGGATAATCCCGGGAACTACAGGCCGGTGAGCCTTACTTCAGTGGTAGGGAAATTACTGGAGAGAATTCTTCGAGACAGGATCTACTCCCATTTGGAAGCAAATGGACGTATTAGTGAGAGGCAGCACGGTTTTGTGAAGGGGAGGTCGTGTCTCACTAACTTGATAGAGTTTTTCGAGGAGGTCACTAAGATGATTGATGCAGGTAGGGCAGTAGATGTTGTCTATATGGACTTCAGTAAGGCCTTTGACAAGGTCCCTCATGGTAGACTAGTACAAAAGGTGAAGTCACACGGGATCAGGGGTGAACTGGCAAGGTGGATACAGAACTGGCTAGGCCATAGAAGGCAGAGGGTAGCAATGGAGGGATGCTTTTCTAATTGGAGGGCTGTGACCAGTGGTGTTCCACAGGGATCAGTGCTGGGACCTTTGCTCTTTGTAGTATATATAAATGATTTGGAGGAAAATGTAACTTGTCTGATTAGTAAGTTTGCAGACGACACGAAGGTTGGTGGAATTGCGGATAGCGATGAGGACTGTCTGAGGATACAGCAGGATTTAGATTGTCTGGAGACTTGGGCGGAGAGATGGCAGATGGAGTTTAACCTGGACAAATGTGAGGTAATGCATTTTGGAAGGGCTAATGCAGGTAGGGAATATACGGTGAATGGTAGAACCCTCAAGAGTATTGAAAGTCAAAGAGATCTAGGAGTACAGGTCCACAGATCACTGAAAGGGGCTACACAGGTGGAGAAGGTAGTCAAGAAGGCATACGGCATGCTTGCCTTCATTGGCCGGGGCATTGAGTATAAGAATTGGCAAGTCATGTTGCAGCTGTATAGAACCTTAGTTAGGCCACACTTGGAGTATAGTGTTCAATTCTGGTCGCCACACTACCAGAAGGATGTGGAGGCTTTAGAGAGGGTGCAGAAGAGATTTACCAAAATGTTGCCTGGTATGGAGGGCATAAGCTATGAGGAGCGATTGAATAAACTCGGTTTGTTCTCACTGGAACGAAGGAGGTTCAGGGGAGACCTGATAGAGGTATACAAAATTATGAGGGGCATAGACAGAGTGGATAGTCAGAGGCTTTTCCCCAGGGTCGAGGGGTCAATTACTAGGGGGCATAGGTTTAAGGTGAGAGGGGCAAAGTTTAGAGTAGATGTACGAGGCAAGTTTTTTACGCAGAGGGTAGTGGGTGCCTGGAACTCACTACCGGAGGAGGTAGTGGAGGCAGGGACGATAGGGACATTTAAGGGGCATCTTGACAAATATATGAATAGGATGGGAATAGAAGGATACGGACCCAGGAAGTGTAGAAGATTGTAGTTTAGTCGGGCAGTATGGTCGGCACGGGCTTGGAGGGCCGAAGGGCCTGTTCCTGTGCTGTACATTTCTTTGTTCTTTGTTCTAAGAGGGAGAAATCAAGCGGGATACTTGGTCCAGGATGGTGTCGAACTACTTGAGTGCTTTTCGTGATATGTGGAATACTGTATCATGTACAAAACACAAAATAGATTATTACATTTGTCTGAGTAAATAATTGTTATAGGCCAGAGTTAAGAAACTCCAAACAATGTTATGAAGTCCAACTGACCGACAACCTTATGTTGAATTTGGCTCGGATGAACACAAGAGCCTCCCATTCAGGTGTGATTCAACACTCTTCCTCAACACTTTAATCAACACAAGCTTTATTCGAAGAACTTAGTTAACATATGTAAATAAACAAACACAGCAAGAATTATTATCAATCACAAACATACCCACACCATATAGCTACAATAATCTAAGAAGTATACTTAATGACTTCCCCCTTAACTGTTCCAAATCCAAATCGAAATCCCATGAACGAAAAACCACATTTCAAGGCCGTGGCCCAGCACTCTGCATTCTGACCTGAATAAAACTGACTTTTGCTGAGAATTTAATTTCTTCTCACCAGCAGGTTTAAAACCATCCCGGAGAGAAAACTATATTTTTCTAATTTAGCAAAGCAGGTAACTATAATCAATGTTTTTTTTTAACCGAGTCAGATATTAAGTTTTAAATAGACAAACAGACCAAAACACTACTTTTCTCTGTCTGAGTCCACAATAATCAAAATTGAAAGCGAAAGTAAAAACAACACACAGCCACAGGTCAGCTTCACCCACAAAATGACATCACTGAAGCCATGTGATGAGACAAAAAGCTTTTTAAAAGGCACACTCCCACGACATAATATTGTTTCTAAATTATAAAATCAGATAATCAATAAAGTAAATTTCGCTAATGCACTTTTCCTCCATTTAAGTTGTGAATAATTGATAAAGTGTGAAAGAGAATATGGTGAACTGGTGCACGACAATAATGTTTCCCTCAATGTCAACAAAACGAAGGAGGTTGTCATCGACTTCAGGAAGCGGAGTGGAGAACATGCCCCGGTCTACATCTTCGGGAATTAAGTACAAAGGCTTCAATCTTTTAAGTGTCCAGATCACCAACAACCTGTCCTTGTCCCCTCATGCCGATATTATAGTTAAGAAAGCTCACAAAAGACTCTACTTTCTCAGAAGACTAAGGACATTTGGCATGTCAGCTACGACTCTCACCAACTTTTACAGATGCATAAAAAATGCATTCTTCCTGGTTGAATCACAGCTTGGTATGGATCCTGCTTTCCCCCAAGACCGCAGAAAACTACAAAATGTCGTGAATGTAGCCCAGTTTATCACGCAAACCAGCCTCCCATCCATTGACTCTATCTATAATTCCCGCTGCCTTAGAAAGGCAGCCAGCATAATTACGGACCCCACGCACCGCGGACATACCATCTTCCACCTTCTTCCTTCAGTAAAAATATACAAAGGTTTGAGGTGACGTACCAACCGACTCAAGAACAGCTTCTTCCCTGCTGCCATCAGACCTTTAAATGGACCTACCTTGTATTAAGTTGATCTTTTCTCTACACCAGAGCTATAACTGTAACATTACATTCTGCAGTCGCTCCTTCCTTCCCTATGTGCGGTATGCCTTCTCTGTATAGCATGCAAGAAACAATTCTTTTCACTGTAGACTAATAATGTGAGAATAATAACTCAAATCAAATCAAAGAGCAGAGCTCGAATTGAACTTGGGTTTCCTCAGTAAGAACCAGAAAGTAAACACGTGGCACAAGCCTCATAAAAAAATAATTGTAGTGCAACCTCTAAAAAATACACCTACTTCTAATTTAGAACTCTGGGTCTGCTTTTAATCGGTGCAAAACACATGTTTTGGAAATATTAAAAACGCCAGGCAGCTCTCATGGTGAGACAGGTTTGAACTTACAATGACGTTGATGCTGTGATGTAGGCAGTGAGCTAAAGCTGACGCTGGCTTCATGTACGGATACAATGTATATAATACAGGCATTGTCAAAGTAGCGGTGGGGACACGCAGGTGGGTCGCGGGCGGGTATCGGGAGGGTCACGGGGCCAGCCTGTGTGGCGTTCATCAGTGCTCATGAGGCCCGGAGTGTTGGGACCTGAACCTGGGGTCAAAGTGCGATCGCGGATGGCGGCGGCTGAAGGCGCGGTGATCACTGGTGATGAACAAGGTTATTATCTCGATCTTTTTGGCATCCCTGAACATTACTCAAGTGATCTGGAGAGAGTCTATATCCCTCATGGTCTCACCATGCACTGAATTGAACGTTTGGCAAGAGATATAATGAGAGCCATGGGAATTCACCACATCGTCGCCCTCGAAGGGTGGCTGAAAGTGTTTTGCTGACCATTAAAACTACATTAAAGCATTGCATCGATACAGTGACCAGTCAATCCCAATGACGGTTGACATCATCCGCTTGAAGAGTTACTGTAATGATCACTGAACAAGGGAGATATTCAGAGTTTACGAACTGAGGTCCGAATTCCACACTTTCCTCCTGGAGAAATTGTCCTCTCTGCTGATTCGAATGCTTATGTAATTTGGATGCTAACTATCATCTTTTCAATTCGAAATGAATTGAACCTCAAATAACAAGAGAAGGATGGTGCTTGCATTCGGCACTGTGAAGAAATCGCAGCTTTCCAAAACCCATTGAAAGTTTGGCAATTGCGAGTGCAAAGCCAAAATCACTACATGTCCCCCACACTGCTCCGGGACATCAAAGAAAACAGCATTAGTAAGGAAAGTGTAGATGGACTGGATAGGCTGATTCCAAATGAAGCTGACTGAACCTCTGCGCCTCAGTTTTGACAGCGCATTAAAAACACGGCACGAGTCAATTAAACTGTCAGCATTTTGGAGTAGCGTCTCCGAGGAGTATCTGGAGGTGAGAAAAACAAGTATTTTGTTGCTTTTGCCCTTCACAACGACCTCCGTGTCCGAGGTTGCATTTTCCGTCCTCACTAAGATGAAGACGGCACAAAGGACCCGGCTAAATCCTGCATCCGATATGTACATAGCCCCCTCCCCCTGTGAACCTGCTTGGAGTGAGATTGTGAGGACCAGGCAGGCTCAGCTCTCGTATTAAAGGTAAGCAAAAATGTTGGGTCACGAATGACTGCCTTTCTGGGTCACGAAGGTCGGCCGGAGTGGGTCCCGAAGGTTGGTCGTTTGCTAAAAATGAGTCCCTGTATAAAAAGTTTGAAAAACAGTTAAGAAGGCAAATGCAATGTTAGCATTCATGTCAACAGGGCTAGAATAAGACCAGGGGTGTACTTCTGAGGTTGTATAAGGCCCCATTTCGAGTCCTGTGAGCAGATTTGGGCATATCTAGGGAAGGATGCACTGGCCTTGGAAAGGGTCCAGAGGAGGATCATAAGAATAATCCCTGGAATGAAGAACTTGTCGGACGAGGAACGTTTGAGGACTCTGGGTCTGTACTCGTTGGAGTTTAGAAGGATGAAAGGTTATCTCATTGAAACGTACAAAATACTGCGAGGACTGGATAGAGTGGGCGTGGAGCGGATGTTTCCACTTGTAGGAAAAACTAGAACCAGAGGACATCATCTCATATTGAAGGGTCGATCCTTTAAAACCGAGGTGAGGAGGATTTCTTTCAGTCAGAGGGTGGTGTATCTGTGGAACTCTATGCCGCAGAAGGCTGTGGAGGCGAATTCACTGAGTGCCTTTAAGACATAAATAGATAGATTCTTGTTTAATAAGGTTATCAGGGTTATGGGGAGAAGGCAGGAGAATAGGGATGGGAAAAATATCAACCATGATTGAATGGCGGAGCAGATTCGATGGGAAGAGTGGCCTAACTGTGCTCCTATGTCTTATGGTCTTAAGGTCTCATTACCGTGATCATACTCACGTGGTGGGCAACATTGAGGGGAAACTCCATCTGTTGGTCCCTACCATCTCACAGTCAGGCTACACCAAACAACTTAAAGTGCGTGACGTAGGGACGGAGGACATTCATTCCGTTTGACCTCAGCGGCATTCTGGATTAGCAGATCATTCAATCTCATTCGACAGCCTTTCCCCAGAGGGATGCATTTGATTCTTGTCACTCCCATTCCCTTTTGAAGCCACTCTTGTATCTGCCTCCACCGAAATCCCAGGCCGTGCAGACCAGATCAGAACCACTGACTGTGGGAATCGGTTAGTAGTTTACCGTTCGGGATGCTGGGATACGCTGGGGCTGCGTTATTGGATATAAAAGGTGAAGATGTGAGATCCGTTCGACACATCTCAAATTACGTTAGGTCCGCATAATATGGATCTAAATGAACTGTATCCATGAATATAGAACGAACTCTTGGATGTAACTTAGAAATCTTATCTTGCAGCCATATCCATCAGCAAGTAATGTGACAACTGGAACTGATAACCAATGACAACATGGGGAGTCTGCACGGCCACTGACTCCTCTTCCACCATTCAACTTGATCATAGCTGAGCTTCTGCCTGAATGTAATTTCCTGCCTGTTCCTCAGATCATTTCATTCCCTTAAAAATCATTGTCCATAAAAATAATGGATGGAGACACCCAGAGCAACATTTCAAACGGATCTGGACAGATAGAGGGTGTGCTCGAATCTGCTGCATTTCAGAGATGGAAGGTGGGATAGTCATACAGGTTTGCAGCATAGAAACAGGCCCGTAGGTTCAACTTGCAAATGTCGCTTAATTTTTACCAGTACGCCTGTTCCAATTGCCCTCATTTCGCCCATATCCCGCTGTACTCATCTTACACATATAACCATCAAAACGCTTTTTAAAAAGCAACATTGTAACCGCCTCGATTACTGCCAATTACAGATCGTTCCAGACACTCAACGCCTTCAGTGTGAAAACATTGCCGTCTGTACACTTTTGTATCTCTCCCGTCTCACCTTTAACCTATTCCCTCTGGTTGTCGACTCCCTGGGAGAAAAGTGTTGTCTCTCTACCTTATCTATGTCCTTTATTATATTATAAACCTCTCTAAGTTCACCCCAAAACCTCCAAAGAGCCTCGGCGAAAATGTCCCATTCGATCCACTCTGTCCTGAAAACTCAAACCATTAAGTACCGATATCACCCTTGTAAATATTTTCAGCACTTTTTCTGGTTTAATAATGTCGTTTCTATAAAAAAACTATACACCGTATTCCAAGTGTGACCTTACTAATGTCGTTTAAAACTTCAACAAGACGTCCCAACTCCTGTATTCAATGTCCTAACCATGTGTCTGTATCACAGTAATGATGGGCACAGACACAGTAATGATGGAGCAAATATCCTCTTTCAGTGTTGTGAAGTTCCAAGTACACTTCGTGTTTGCAGTGGTTCGAAAAAGCAACAAAGTCACAGAATGTGTCTGACTGGGAAAAAATGATGCAGAATATTCTGCTCAGGACAACTGCAGGAAATCAAACCTTCACCCGATACCAAGAGAAAGAAAACAGACACAGAAACAGAACGAAGGAGAGTGTGAAACATCGAAAGGGGGAGAGCGTTTGAAGCCAGGTTAGATTGCACCCCACACCCTTCCACTTTACTGCATCAAGCACATTGTTTCTGTGGACCAGGAGTCCTGTTATTAGACATTCCTTAGATCTAGGTTCCTCTGAAGCAGAAGTAACATGATGCACTCCACCGGAAGAATTGAGAACAGTTCATAATAATAATAGCAATCGCTTATTCTCACAAGTAGGAATCAATGAAGTTACTGTGAAAAACGCCTAGTTGTCACATTCCGGCGCCTGTTCAAGGAGGCCGGTTCCGGAATTGAAGCCGCACCGCTGACGTTGTTCGGCATTAGAAGCCAGCTGATTAGCCCACTGTGCTAAACCAGCTCCCATGAATTCAAAGCATTAGAGAGATCACTGTTATGGGATTTACGAGTTGCTGGTTCGGGCAGTATTTAATTCCCATCTCTAGTTCTTCTCGAGAAGGTGGTGGTGAGCTGTCTTCTTGGACCGCTGCAATCCATGAGGTGCAGGTACACTTTTAGGGAGGGAGTTTCAGGAATTTTTCCCGGTGGCGTGAAGGAATGATTCTATGATTCCAAGTGGGAGTTGTGAGTGACTTGAGGGAAGACCTGCACCTACGGCCTTTTGTTGTCTTTCCAGAGGATAGTGGTTGTGGATTTGGAAGGTGCTGGCTCAGGAACGTTGATGAGTTACCGCAGTGCATTTTGGGATGGGGTGCAGCGCTGCCAATGTGCGTTCGCAGTTGAGGGATCCAATGTTACTGGAATGGGGAGCAATCAAGCGGAATGCTTGGTCCTGGATGGTCTAGAACGTCTTGAGTGTTCTTGCAGATATGGGGTCACGTGAAAAACACAAAATGCATTCATTAATTTGCTTGAGTAAACATCCTCTTCTTAAATTCAAAAAAAGATAATACATAAAGAAAGTATTCTTAACGCACATTTCCCCCATTTAAGTGGTGAACAATTGACAAAGTGTGATAAGTAACTCCTCAGGGAATCTCCTTTATCCAAACAAAATTGCATTCGCCAAAGCTTTTACAATTCCTAATTGCATCTCTGGTCCTAGAATTTTTTTTGTCTTTCAACCTAAGATTTTTCTTTATCCATGACTGCAGCAGTCGCGCACATTCTGGACCACCGGCTTTAGGTTATTGGGCAGAGCTGGATTGGATTGCAATGGTTTATTGTCACGTGTCCCGGGGTATAGTGACCAGCATTGTTCTGCGTACAGTTCAGACAGGTTATTCCGTAAAAGAAAAGAAAATACATAGGGTAAACATAAAATGCACCATGTAAATAGATAGACACTAGCATCGGGTGAAGCATACAGGTGTAGTACTACGCAGTAGAGAAGCGTGCGAATAGATCAGACCAGTTCATAAGAGGTTCGTTTAGGAGTCTGGTAACAGCGGGAATGAAACTGTTTTTGAATCTGTTCGTGCATGTTCTCAGACTTCTGTATCTCCTGCCAGATGGAAGAGGTTGGAAGAGTGAGTAGACTTGGTGGTAGTGGTCTTTGATTATGCTGCCCGCTTTCCCAAGGCAGCGGTAGGTATAGACAGAGTCAATGGACTGGAGGCGGGTTCATGTGAAGGACTGGATTTGTTCACGACTGTCTTTAGTTTCTTACGGACTTAGGTCGAGTAGTTGCTATACCAGGCTGTGCTGCTGCCAGATAGGATGCTTTCTATGGTGCATCTACTAAAATCGGTAGGAGTGAGTGTGAACATGCCGAATTTTCTTATTTTCCTGGGAAGTATAGGCGTTGTCGTGCTTTCTTGGTCATAGCGCCGACCAAGGGTGGACCAGGACATATGTTCTATATGTGCACACCTAATAATTTGAAGCTGTAAACCATCTCCACCACGGCTTCGTTGATGCAGAGAGGGGTGTATAAAATACTTCACTTCCTGAAGTCAATGGCCAGCTCTTCAGTTTTGCTGACATTGAGGGTGGGATTATTGTTGTTAAACCACACCACTGGGTTCTCTATCTCCGTCCAGTATTCTGACTCATCGCTATTCGTGATCCTACCCACTACAGTTGAATGGTCAGCAATCTTGCCTGGCACTGTTTACACAGACTCGTTTTACAGCAAGGTGCGGTTTGCATAAACACTGTTTACAGTAGGCACTTTTAGCATATATTATTTATAACAGTGTACGGTTTACAAAAATACTGTTTATTGTAGGGCACTGTTTACGTCGACTTTACAGCAGTGTGTGGATAACATACACACTGTTTACTGTAGTGCGCTGTTTGGATAGACTATGTTTACAACAAGGTACGGTTCACATAAACACTGTTTACTGCAGGTCCGGTTCAGATCGACTCTGCTTGCAGCAATGTCCGGTTGAAATATTGTTCACTGAAGGGCCCTGTTTAAATTGACTATGTTTACTTTCGGCACTGTTTACATAGACTGTTTGCAAAAGTGTACGGTTTACATTAACACGGTTTACAGCAGGGTACTGCTTACGTAGACTCTGTTTCCAGTGTATACATTTTATATAAACATTGTTTACTGTACTGCTATATTTACATAGACTCTGTTTACAGTAGTGTACGGTTTACATAAACAATGTTTACTGCAGGGCACTGTTTTCAAAGACTATTTACAGCAGTGTACGGTTTCCATAAAGACTGTTAACAACCCGGCACTGTTTACATAGCCTGTTTACACCTGTGCACAGTTTCCAATAAGACTGTTTACTGTACGGCACTGTAGCCTCCGTTTACAAAAATGTCCGGTTTAAGTATGCTGTTTACTGCAGGACACTGTTTAAGTAGACTATGTTAACTGAGGGGCACACGTACAAAGATTGTTTGCAGTAGAGTACAGTTGACGGAAACATTGGTTACAGTAGCGCACTGTTACGATGACGGTTTAGTGTAGGGCACTGTTTACATAGTCACTGTTTACAGGAAGCGTACGATTTACAGAAACACTGTTTATTGTAGGGCATTGTTTACATAGACAAGGTAAACAAAGCAAGGTCACAGTGATCATGGGGGACTTCAATATGCAGGTGGACTGGGTAAATAATGCTGCCAGTGGACCCAAGGAAAGGGAATTCATTGAATTGTTTTGCACTGAGTGCTGAAGGTTTTGCACTGAGTGCTGAAGGTTTTGCACTGAGTGCTGAATTTGGTGCTTTTTGAGTGCGATAGTGAGAGTTTGGTGACCGAGGGAGTATAAGGCTTCATTTTTATCTAAAGTTTAGTCTTTCTTTTATTTAGTTAATTAACTTAAAAGTTGCTGTTTGGTTTAGAAGAAGGTGAATTTTCAATCAGCTTTAAACAGGCTTCTACTTCTAGGCACTTGCAGCTGGAGCTTGTTAATTAGTTAATTGGATTAGGCCAGTTTTTCAGAGGCTAGATTCACAGTATAAAAGTGATCCCCGACAGTGCAGACTTTGTTTGCATTGAGTGCTGAATTTGGTGCTTTTTTAGTGCGATAGTGAGAGTTTGGTGACCGAGGGAGTGCTGAATTTGGTGCTTTTTGAGTGCGATAGTGAGAGTTTGGTGACCGAGGGAGTGCTGAATTTGGTGCGTTTTGAGTGCGATAGTGAGAGTTTGGTGACCGAGGGAGTTAGGTGAGGAGGGAGTAAGGTGCTCCTTTCATTTTGTTTCCGACATTTCCGCAAAGAGTGCGAAGAGAGCCAGGAGTTTACAGGAAGTGTAGCTGACTGGGAGCAGAGTCGGAGGGCGGAGATCTAGTTAGTCCACACAGCAGCTATATTCTGCAAGGTAAGAGGGGATGGAGGCGAGGCCAGTTACATGCTCCTCCTGTAGGATGTGGGTGGTGAGGGATACCACCGGTGTCCCCACTGACTATACCTGCGGGAAGTGCACCCAACTTCAGCTCCCCAAAGACCGTGTTAGGGAACTGGAGCTGAAGCTGGATGAACTTCGGATCATCCGGGAGGCAGAGGGGGTGATTGAGAAGAGTTACAGGGAGGTAACCACACCCAAGGTACAGGGCAAGAATAGCTGGGTTACAGTCAGGGGGAAAAAAACAAACAGGCAGACAGTGCAGGGATCCCTCGTGGCCGTTCCCCTTCAAAACAAGTATACCGTTTTGGATGTTGTTGGGGGGGGGGATGACCTACCGGGGGAAGGCCCTAGCGGCCAGGTCTCTCGCACTGAGTCTGGATCTGGGGCTCAGAAGGGAAGGGGGGAGAATAGAAAAGCAATAGTTGTAGGAGATTCAATGGTTAGGGGAATAGATAGGAGATTATGTGGTCGCGAGCGAGACTCCCGGAAGGTATGTTGCCTCCCGGGTGCCAGGGCCAGGGATGTCTCGGATCGTGTCTTCAGGATCCTTAAGGGGGAGGGCGAGCAGCCAGAAGTCGTGGTGCACATTGGTACCAACGACATAGGTAGGAAAAGGGGTGTGGAGGTAATAAACAAGTTTAGGGAGTTAGGCTGGAAGTTGAAAGCCAGGACAGACAGAGTTGTCATCTCTGGTTTGTTGCCAGTGCCACGTGATAGCGAGGCTAGGAATAGGGAGAGAGTGCAGTTGAACACGTGGCTGCAGGAATGGTGTAGGAGGGAGGGCTTCAGGTATTTGGATAATTGGAGCGCACTCTGGGGAAGGTGGGACCTGTACAAGCAGGACGGGTTGCATCTGAACCAGAGGGGCACCAATATCCTGGGAGGGAGGTTTGCTAGTACTCTTCGGGAGGGTTTAAACTAATTTAGCAGGGGAATGGGAACCGGATTTGCAGTCCAGCAACTAAGGTAGCCGATATTCAGGACGCCAAAGCTTGTAATGAGGCAGTGGGGAAGGGAACACTGACAAAGGAGAGTATTTGCAGGCACGGAGATGGGTTGAAGTGTGTATACTTCAACGCAAGAAGCATCAGGAATAAGGTGGGTGAACTTAAGACATGGATCGGTACTTGGGACTACGATGTGGTGGCCATCACGGAGACTTGGATAGAAGAGGGGCAGAAATGGTTGTTGGAGGTCCCTGGTTATAGATGTTTCAATAAGATTAGGGAGGGTGGTAAAAGAAGTGGGGGGGGGGGGTGGTGGCATTATTAATTAGAGATAGTATAACAGCTGCAGAAAGGCAGTTTGAGGAGTATCACCCTATTGAGGTAGTATGGGTTGAAGTCAGAAATAGGAAAGGAGCAGTCACCTTGTTAGGAGTTTTCTATAGGCCCCCCCAATAGTAGCAGAGATGTGGAGGAACAGATTGGGAAACAGATTTTGGAAAGGTGCAGAAGTCATAGGGTAGTAGTCATGGGCGACTTTAACTTCCCAAATATTGAGTGGAAACTCTTTAGATCAAATAGTTTGGATGGGGTGGTGTTTGTGCAGTGTGTCCAGGAAGCTTTTCTAACACAGTATGTACATTGTCCAACCAGAGGAGGGGCAATATTGGATTTAGTACTGGGTAATGAACCAGGGCAAGTGATAGATTTGTTAGTGGGGGAGCATTTTGGAGATAGTGACCACAATTCTGTGACTTTCACTTTAGTAATGGAGAGGGATACGTACGTGCAACAGGGCAAGGTTTACAATTGGGGGAAGGGTAAATACGATGTTGTCAGACAAGAATTGAAGTGCATAAGTTGGGAACATTGGCTGGCAGGGAAGGACACATGTGAAATGTGGAACTTGTTCAAGGAACTGGTGCTACGTGTCTTTGATATGTATGTCCCTGTCAGGCAGGGAAGAGATGGTCGAGTGAGGGAACCATGGTTGACAAGAGAGGTTGAATGTCTTGTTAAGAGGAAAAAGGTGACTTATGTAAGGCTGAGGAAACAAGGTTCAGACAGGGCATTGGAGGGATACAAGATAGCCAGGAGGGAACTGAAGAAAGGGATTAGGAGAGCTAAGAGAGGGCATGAACAATCTTTGGCGGGTAGGATCAAGGAAAACCCCAAAGCCTTTTACACATATGTGAGAAATATGAGAATGACTAGAGCGAGGGTAGGTCTGATCAAGGACAGTAGCGGGAGATTGTGTATTTAGTCGGAAGAGATAGGAGAGGTCTTGAATGAGTACTTTTCTTCTGTATTTACAAATGAGAGGGGCGATATTGTTGGAGAGGACAGTGTGAAACAGATTGGTAAGCTCGAGGAAATACTTGTTAGGAAGGAAGATGTGTTGGGCATTTTGAAAAACTTGAGGATAGACAAGTCCCCCGGGCCTGACGGGATATATCCAAGGATTCTATGGGAAGCAAGAGATGAAATTGCAGAGCCGTTGGCAATTATCTTTTCGTCCTCACTGTCAACAGGGGTGGTACCAGGGGATTGGAGAGTGGCGAATGTCGTGCCCCTGTTCAAAAAAGGAACTAGGGATAACCCTGGGAATTACAGGCCAGTTAGTCTTACTTCGGTGGTAGGCAAAGTAATGGCAAGGGTACTGAAGGATAGGATTTCTGAGCATCTGGAAAGACACTGCTTGATTAGGGATAGTCAGCACGGATTTGTGAGGGGTAGGTCTTGCCTTACAAATCTTATTGAATTCTTTGAGGAGGTGACCAAGCATGTGGATGAAGGTAAAGCAGTGGTGTAGTGTACATGGATTTTAGTAAGGCTTTTGATAAAGTTCCCCATGGTAGGCTTCTGCACAAAGTAAGGAGGCATGGGATAGTGGGAAATTTGGCCAGTTGGATAACGAACTGGCTAACCGATAGAAGTCAGAGAGTGGTGGTGGATGGCAAATATTCAGCCTGGATCCCAGTTACCAGTGGTGTACCGCAGGGATCAGTTCTGGGTCCTCTGCTGTTTGTGATTTTCATTAATGACTTGGATGAGGGAGTTGAAGGGTGGGTCAGTAAATTTGCAGACGATACGAAAATTGGTGGAGTTGTGGATAGTAAGGAGGGCTGTTGTCGGCTGCAAAGAGACATAGATAGGATGCAGAGCTGGGCTGAGAACTGGCAGATGGAGTTTAACCCTGAAAAGTGTGAGGTTGTCCATTTTGGAAGGACAAATATGAATGCGGAATACAGGGTTAACGGTAGGGTTCTTGGCATTGTGGATGAGCAGAGAGACCTTGGGGTCTATGTTCATACATCTTTGAAAGTTGCCACTCAAGTGGATAGAGCTGTGAAGAAGGCCTATGGTGTGCTCGCGTTCATTAACAGAGGGATTGAATTTAAGAGCCATGAGGTAATGATGCGGCTGTACAAAACTTTGGTAAGGCCACATTTGGAGTACTGTGTACAGTTCTGGTCGCCTCATTTTAGGAAGGATGTGGAAGCTCTGGAAAAGGTGCGAAGAAGATTTACCAGGATGTTGCCTGGAATGGAGAGTAGGTCTTACGAGGAAAGGTTGAGGGTGCTAGGCCTTTTCTCATTAGAGCGGAGAAGGATGAGGGGCGACTTGATAGAGTTTTATAAGATGATCAGGGGAATAGATAGAGTAGACAGTCAGAGACTTTTTCCCCAGGTGGAACACACCATTACAAGGGGACATAAATTTAAGGTGAAAGGGGGAAGATATAGGAGGGATATCAGAGGTAGGTTCTTTACCCAGAGAGTAGTGGGGGCATGGAATGCACTGCCTGTGGAAGTAGTTGAGTCGGAAACATTAGGGACCTTCAAACAGCTGTTGGATAGGTACATGGATTACGGGAAAATGATATAGTGTAGATTTATTTGTTCTTAAGGGGAGCACGGTTACATTGTGGATAGCACAATTGCTTCACAGATCCATGGTCCCAGGTTCGATTCCAGCTTGAGTCATTGTCTATGCGGAGTCTGCACGTCCTCCCCGTGTCTGCATGGGTTTCCTCCGGGTGCTCCGGTTTCCTCCCACAGTCCAAAGATGTGCGGGTTAGGTGAATTGGCCAATGATAAATTGCCCTTAATGTCCAAATTGCCCTTGGTGTTGGGTGGAGGTGTTGAGTTTGGGTAGGGTGCTCTTTCCAAGAGCTGGTGCAGACTCAAAGGGCCGAATGGCCTCCTTCTGCACTGTAAATTCAATGATTATGATTAATCTAGGACAAAGGTTCGGCACAACATCGTGGGCCGAAGGGCCTGTTCTGTGCTGTATTTTCTATGTTCTATGTTCAATGACTGTTTACAGGAGGGCTTTTTGGAACAGCTTGTTATGGAGCCCACGAGGGGACAGGCCATTCTGGACTTAGTGTTCTTTCATGAGCCAGACTTGATTAAAGATCTTAAAGTAAGGGAACACTCAGAAGGCAGTGATCATAATATGGTAGAATTCAATCTCCAATTTGAAAGAAAGAAGGTAGAATCATATATAAAGGTGTTGCAGTTAAATCAAGGTAACTACAGGGGCATGAGGGAGGAACTGACGAAAATCGACTGGGAGCAGAGCCGAGTGGGAAAGACAGTAGAACAGCAATGGCAGGAGTTTCTGGGAGTAATTGAGGACACAGTACAGAGGTTTATCCCAAAGAAAAGAAAGGTTATCAGAGGGGGGATTAGGCAGCCATGGCTGACAAAGGAAGTTAGGGAATGCATCAAAGCAAAAGAGAAAGCCTATAATGTGGCAAAGACTAGTGGGAAGTCAGAAGATTGGAAAGGCTACAAAAACAAACAGAGGATAACAAAGAGAGAAATAAGGAAAGAGAGGATCAATTATGAAGGTAGGCTAGCCAGTAACATTAGGAATGATAGTAAAAGTTTCTTTCAATACATTGAAAAGAAACGGGAGGCAAATGTAGACATTGGGCCGCTCCAAAACGGCGCTGGTAATCTAGTGATGGGAGACAAGGAAATAGCTGAGGAACAAAATAAGTACTTTGCGTCAGTCTTCACAGTAGAAGACATGACTAATATCCCAACAATTCAGGAGAGTCAGGGGGAAGAGTTGAATATGGTAGCCATCACAGAGGAGAAAGTGCTAGAGAAACTAAGAGGTCTAAAAATGTATAAATCTCCGGGCCCAGATGGGCTACATCCTAGATTTTTAAAGGAGATAGCTGAAGAAATAGTGGAGGCGTTAGTTATGATCTATCAAAAGTCACTGGAGTCAGGGAAAGTCCCAGAGGATTGGAAAATAGCTGTTGTAACCCCCCTGTTCAAGAAGGGAACAAGGAAAAAGATGCAAAATTATAGGCCAATTAGCCTAACCTCTGTTGTTGGCAAGGTTCTGGAAACCATTATTAAGGATGAGATTTCTCAATTCTTGGAAGCGCAGGGTCGGATTATGACAAGTCAGCATGGATTTCGTCAGGGGAGGTCGTGCCTGAGTAGTATATCATTGTTTACAATGGTCCCTGGGTAGTATATCATTATTTACAACGGTCATAGGGTGGAATTACATTATTTACAGTTGTTCCTGTGTAGTCTGTAGTAGCAGGGTCGGATTAGGACAAGTCAGCATGGATTAAGTAAGGGGAGGTCGTGCCTGACAAACCTGATAGAGTTCTTTAAAGAGATAACAAATAGGTTAGACAAAGGAGAGCCAATGGATGTTTTCTATCTTGACCTCCAAAAGGCCTTTGATAAGGTGCCTCACGGGACACTGCTGAGTAAAATAAGGGCCCATGGTATTCGAGGCAAGGTACTAACATGTATTGACGATTGGCTGTCAGACAGAAGGGAGAGAGTTGGGATAAAAGGTTGTTTTTCGGAATGGCAACAGGTGACGAGTGGGGTCCCGCAGGGTTCAGTGTTGTGGTCACAGCTGTTCTCTTTATATATTAACGATCTAGATGACAGGACTGGGGGCATTCTGGGTAAGTTTGCCGATGATACAAAGATAGGTGGAGGAGCATGTAGTATGGAGGAGGTGGGGAGGCTGCAGAACGATTCAGACAGTTTAGGAGAGTGGTCCAAGAAATGGCTGATAAAATTCAACGTGGGCAAGTGCGAGGTCTTGCACTTTGGAAAAAGGAATAGAGGCATGGACTATTTTCTAAACGGTGACAAAATTCATAATGCTGAAGGGACGTGGGAGTCCTAGTCCAGGATTCTCTATAGGTAAACTTGCAGGATGAGTCAGTAATTAAGAAAGCAAATGCAATGTTGTCATTTATCTCAAGAGGCTTGAAATATAAAAGCAGGGATGTACTTCTGAAGCTTTATAAAGCATTAGTTAGGCCCCATTTAGAATACTGTGAGCAATTTTGGGCCCCACACCTTAGGAAGAACATATTGGCACTGGAGCGGGCCCAGCGGAGATTCACACGGATGATCCCAGGAATGGTAGGCCGAACATACGATGACCGTCTGAGGATCTTGGGATTATATTCATTGGAGTTTAGGAGGTTGAGGGGAGATCTAATAGAAACTTACAAGAGAATGAATGGCTGAGATAGGGTGGCCGTAGGGAAGTTGTTTCCATTACCAGAGGACACTTGGACCCGGGGGCACAGCCTTAGAATAAAAGGGAGTCACTTTAGAACAGAGATGAGAAGTAATTTCTTCAGCCAGAGAGTGGTGGATCTGTGGAATTCATTGCCACAGAGGGCGGTGGAGGACGTTGAGTGTCTTTAAGACAGGAGTTGATAAATTCCTGATTTCTCGAGGAATTAAGGGCTATGGACAGAGAGCGGGTAAATGGATTTGAAATCAGCCATGATTGAACTCGATGGGCCGAATGGCCTTACTTGCTCTCCTATGTCTTATGGTCTTATGGACTCTGTTTACAGCTGTGTATGGGTTACTTTCACTCTGTTTACTGTCGGGCACTGTTTACATAGACTCTGTTACAGCAGTGTGTAGTGTACTATCACTCTGTTTACTCTCGGACACTGTTTACATAGATTCTGTTACAGCAGTGTGTGGTGTACTTTCACTCTGTTTACTGTGGGGCGCTGTTTATATAGACTCTGTTACAGCAGTGTGTGGTGTACTTACACTCTGTTTACTGTAGGGCACTGTTTACATAGACTCTGTTACAGCAGTGTGTGGTGTACTTTCACTCTGTTTACTGTAGGGCACTGTTTACATAGACTCTGTTACAGCAGTGTGTGGTGTACTTTCACTCTGTTTACTCTCGGACACTGTTTACATAGACTCTGTTTACAGCAGTGTGTGGTGTACGTTCACTCTGTTTACTGTAGGGCACTGTTTGCGTAGACCCTGTTTATAGCAGTTATGATTTACATAAACACTGTTTACTGTAGCGCACTGTTTGCATAGACTCCGGTTACAGCAGCGCACGGTGGATCTAAACAATGTTTTCAACAGTGTAGGGTGTCCATAAACACTGCTTACTGTGTTGCACTGTTTACAGAGACTCTCATTACAGCAGGGTACGGTTTTCAAAAACTGTTTACAGTAGGGCACTCTTCACATAGACTCTGTTTTCCTGCAGAATACGGTTTATGTTTGCATTGTTTACTGTAGGGCATTGTTTACAGAGTCACTGTTTGCAGTTTCGTCCGGTTTACATGGACACTGTTTACTGTAGGGCAGTGTTTACATGGACTTTGTTTACAGCAGTTTACGATTTAATAAACACTGTTTAATTTAAGGCACTGTTCACAGAGAGTTTTTTTTACAACAGTGCACGGTTCACATAAACACTGTTTACTGTAGGACACTGTTTAATGGACTCTGTTTACAGCAGTGTACGGTTTACATATAAACTATTTACTGAAGGGGACTGTTACATAGACTCTGTTTACAGCGGGCAACGGCTCATATTATTACTTTGCTGCAGGTAACTGTTTTCATGGACTCTGATTAAGGCACCGCATGGTCAACTTTCACTCTGTTTATTGAAGACCATGTTTACATAGACCATGCTTACCGTATCGTACGGTTTACGCAAACACTGATTACTTTTGGGCACTGTTTACATGGACTCATTTTACAGAAGTGTATGGTGTACTTTCACTCTGTTTACTGTATGGCACTGTTTACATAGACTCTGTTACAGCAGTGGATGGTGTACTTTCACTCTGTTTACTGTAGGGCACTGTTTACATAGACTCTGTTACAGCAGTGTATGGTGTACTTTCACTCTGTTTACAGTAGGGCACTGTTTGCATTGACTCTGTTTACTGCAGTGTATGGTGTACTTTCACTCTGTTTACTGTGGGGCACTGTTTACATAGACTCTGTTACAGCAGTGTATGATGTACTTTCACTCTGTTTACTGTGGGACGCTGTTTACATAGACACTGTTACAGTAGTGTATGGTGTACTTTCACTCTGTTTACTGTCGGGCACTGTTTGCATTGACTCTGTTTACTGCAGTGTATGGTGTACTTCCACTCTGTTTACTGTAGGGCACTGTTTACATAGATTCATTTACAGCAGTGTATGGTTTACTTTCACCCTGTTTACAGGGGGGGGCACTGTTACATAGTCTCTGGTTACAGCAGTGTATGGTGTACTTTCTCCCTGTTTGCTGTAGGGCACTGTTTACATAGAGTCTGTTTACAGAAGTGTATGGTGTACTTTCACTCTGTTTACTGTGGGACACTGTTTACAGAGACTCAGTTTACAGCAGTGTATGGTGTACATTCACTCTGTTTATTGTGGGGCACTGTTTTCATCGACTCTGTTACAGCAGCGTATGGTGTACTTTCACTCTGTTTACTGTAGGGCACTGTTTACATAGACTCTGTTACAGCAGTGTATGGTGTACTTTCACTCTCGTTACTGTAGAGCACTGTTTACATAGACTCTGTTACAGCAGTGTATGGTGTGCTTTCACTCTGTTTACTGTGCGGCACTATTTACATAGACTCTGTTACAGCAGTGTACGGTGTACTTACACTCTGTTTACTGTGGGGCACTGTTTACATAGTCTCTGTTTACAGTAGTGTCTGGTGTACGTTCACTCTGTTTACTATGGGACACTGTTTACATAGACTCTGTTTACAGCAGTGTATGGTGTACTTTCAATCTGTTTACTGTGGGACACTGTTTACATAGACTCTGTTTACAGCAGTGTATGGGTTACTTTCACACAGTTCACTGTGGGGCACTGTTTACATAGACTCTGTTGACAGTAGTGTATGGTGTACTTTCACTCTATTTACTGTGGGGCACTGTTTACATAGACTCTGTTTACAGCAGTGTATGGGTCACTTTGACTCTGTTTACTGTAGTGCACTGATTACATAGCCTCTGTTACATCGGTGTGTGGTGAACTTTCATTCTGTTTTACTGTCGGGCACTGTTTACATAGACTGTTTACAGAAGTGTATGGCGTACTTTCACTCTGTTTACTGTGTGGCACTGTTTACATAGACTCAGTTTACAGCAGTGTACGGTGTGCTTTCACTCTGCTTACTTAAGTGCACTGTTTACAGAGACTATTACAGCAGTGTATGGTGTACTTTCTCTCTGTTTACTGGAGTTCACTGTTTACATAGACTCTGTTACAGCAGTGTACGGTGTACTTACACTCTGTTTACTGTGGGACACTGTTTACATAGACTCGGTTTACAGCAGTGTATGGGTTACTTTCACTCAGTTCACTGTGGGGCACTGTTTACATAGACTCTATTACAGCAGGGAATGGTGTACTTTCACTCTGTTTACTGTGGGGCACTGTTTACATAGATTCAGTTTATAGCAGTGTATGGTGTACTTTCACTCTGCTTACTATAGTGCACTGTTACATAGACTCAGTTACAGCAGTGTATGGTGTACTTTCACTCTGTTTACTGTAGGGCACTGTTTTCATAGACTCTGTTACAGAAGCGTATGGTGTACTTTCACTCTGGTTACTGTAGAGCACTTTTTACATAGACTCTGTAACAGCAGTATACGGTGTACTTTCATTCTGTTTACTGTGGGGCACTGTTTACATAGACTCTGTTTACAGTCGTGTTTGATGAACTCTCACTCTGTTTATTGTGGGGCATTGTTTACATACACTCTGTTACAGCAGTGCACGGTGTACTTTCACTCTGTTTACTGTAGTGCACTGATTACATAGACTCTGTTACAGCAGTGTACGGTGTACTTTCACTCTGTTTACTGTGTGGCACTGTTTACATAGACTCTGTTTGCAGCAGTGCATGGTGTACTTTCACTCTGTTTACTGTGGGGCACTGTTTACATTGTCTCTGTTTACAGCAGTGTATTGTGTACTTTCACTCTGTTTACTGTGGGGCACTGTTTACATAGACTCTGTTTCCAGCAGTGGATGGGTTACTTTCACTCTGTTTACTGTAGTGCACTGATTACATAGCCTCTGTTGCATCGGTGTGTGGTGAACTTTCATTCTGTTTACTGTGGGGCACTGTTTACATAGACTCAGTTTACAGTCGTGTTTGGTGTACTTTCACTCTGTTTACTGCAGTGCACTGATTACATAGACTCTGTTACAGCAGTGCATAGTGTACTTTCACTCTGCTTACTGTAGGGCACTGTTTACATAGACTCTATTACAGCAGGGAATGGTGTACTTTCACTCTGTTTACTGTAGGGCACTGTTTACATAAACTCTGTTTACAGCAGTGTATGGTGTACTTTCAATTTGTTTACCGTAGGGCACTGTTTACATAGACTGTGTTACAGAAGGGAATGGTGTACTTTCACTCTGTTTACTGTAGGGCACTGTTTACATAAACTCTGTTTAGTGCAGTGTATGGTGTACTTTCACTTTGTTTACTATAGGACACTGTTTACATAGACTCTGCTACAGCAGTGTATGGTGTACTTTCACTCTGCTTACTGTCTTGCACTGTTTACATAGACTCTATTACAGCAGGGAATGGTGTACTTTCACTCTGTTTACTGTAGGGCACTGTTTACATAAACTCTGTTTACAGCAGTTTATGGTGTACTTTCACTCTGTTTACTGTGGGGCACTGTTTACATAGACTCTGTTACAGCACTGCATGGTGTACTTTTACTCTGTTTACTATAGGGCACTGTTTACATAGACTCTGTTTTCAGCAGTGTGCGGTGTACTTTCACTCTGTTTACTGTGGGGCACTGTTTTCATAGACTCTGTTACAGCAGCGTATGGTGTACTTTCACTCTTGATACTGTAGTGCACTGTTTACATAGACTCTGTTACAGCAGTGTATGGTGTACTTTCACTCTGTTTACTGTGGGGCACTGTTTACATAGACTCAGTTTACAACAGTGTATGGTGTACTTTCACTGTGTTTACTGTTGGGCACTGTTTACATAGACTCTGTTTACAGCAGTGTATGTTGTACTTTCACTCTGTTTACTGTGGGGCACTGTTTTCATAGACTCTGTAACAGCAGTGTATGGTGTACTTTCACTCTGTTTACTGTCGTGCACTGTTTACATAGACTCTGTAACATCAGTGTGTGGTGAACTTTCACTCTGTTTACTGTAGGGCACTGTTTACATAGACTCTGTTTACAGAAGTGAATGGTCTACTTTCACTCTGTTTACTGTCTGGTACTGTTTACATCAACTCTGTTCCAGCAGTGTATGGTGTACTTTCACTCTGTTTACTGTGGGGCACTGTTTACATAGACTCTGTTCCAGCAGTGTATGGTGTACTTTCAGTCTGTTTACTGTAGGGCACTGTTTACATAAACTCTGTTTACAGCAGTGTATAGTGTACTTTCATTTTATTTACTGTAAGGCACTGTTTACATAGACTCTGTTACAGCAGTGTATGGTGTACTTTCGCTCTGTTTACTGTGCGGCACTGTTTACATAGACTCTGTTACAGCAGTGTACGGTGTACTTTCACTCTGTTTATTTTGGGGAACTGTTTACATAGACTCTGTTGCAGCAGTGTATGGTGTACTTTCACTCTATTTACTGTAGGGCACTGTTTACAAAGACTCTGTTACATCAGTGTATGGTGTACTTTCACTCTGTTTATTTTGGGGCACTGTTTACATAGACTCTGTTGCAGCAGTGTATGGTGTACTTTCACTCTATTTACTGGAGGGCACTGTTTATATAGACTCTGTTACAGCAGTGTATGGTGTACTTTCACTCTGTTTACTGTAGGGCACTGTTTACATAGACTATTTTACAGTAGTGTATGTTGTACTTTCACTCTGTTTACTGGGGGGCACTGTTTACATAGACTCTGTTACAGCAGTGTATGGCGTACTTTCACTCTGTTTATTGTGGGGCACTCTTTTCATAGACTCTGTTACAGCAGCGTATGGTGTACTTTCACTCTGGTTACTGTAGAGCACTGTTTACATAGACTCTGTTACAGCAGTGTACGGTGTACTTTCACTCTGTTTACTGTGCGGCACTGTTTACATAGACTCTGTTTACAGCAGTGTATGGTGTACTTTCACTCTGTTTACTGTAGTGCACTGTTTACATAGACTCTGTTACATCAGTGAGTGGTGAACTTTCACTCTGTTTACTCGACGGCACTGTTTACATAGACTCTGTTTACAGCAGTGTACGGTGTACTTGCACTGTGTTTACTGTGGGACGCTGTTTACATAGACACTTTTAGAGCAGTGTATGGTGTACTTTCACTCTGTTTACTGTCGGACACTGTTTGCATTGACTCTGTTTACAGCAGTGTTTGGTGTACTTTCACTCTGTTTATTGTGGGGCACTGTTTACATAGACTCTGTTTACAGCATTTATGGTGTACTTTCACCCTGTTTACAGTGGGGCACTGTTTACAGAGTCTCTGTTACAGCAGTATATGGTGTACTTTCACCCTGTTTGCTGTAGGGCACTGTTTACATAGACCCTATTACAGCAGGGGATGGTGTACTTTCACTCTGTTTACTGGAGGGCACTGTTTACATAAACTCTGTTTACAGCAGTGTATGGTGTACTTTCACTTTGTTTACTGTAGGGCACTGTTTACATAGACAGTGTTACAGCAGAGTATGGTGTACTTTCACTCTGCTTACTGTAGGGCACTGTTTACATAGACTATATTACAGCAGGGGATGGTGAAATTTCACTCTGTTTACTGGAGGGCACTGTTTACATAAACTCTGTTTACAGCAGTGTATAGTGTACTTTCATTTTATTTACTGTAGGGCACTGTTTACATAAACTCTGTTTACAGCAGTGTATGGTGTACTTTCACTCTGTTTACTGTGGGGCACAGTTTACATAGACTCTGTTACAGCAGTGTACGGTGTACTTTCACTATGTTTATTATGGGGCACTGTTTACATAGACTCTGTTTACAGCAGTGTATGGGGTACTTTAACTTTGTTTCCTGTGGGGCGCTGTTTACATAGACTGTTACAGCAGTGTATGGTGAACTTTGACTCTATTTACTGTAGGGCACTGTTTACATAGACACTGTAACATCAGTGTATGGTGGACTTTCACTCTGTTTACTGTGGGGCACTGTTTTCATATACTCTGTTACAGCAGCGTATTGTATTCTTTCACTGTGGTTACTGTAGAGCACTGTTTACATAGACTCTGTTACAGCAGTGTATGGTGTACTTTCAATCTGTTTACTGTAGGGCACTGTTTACATATACTATTTTACAGTAGTGTATGTTGTACTTTCACTCTGTTTACTGGGGGGCACTGTTTACATAGACTCTGTTACATCGGTGTATGGTGAACTTTCACTCTGTTTATTGTGGGGCACTGTTTTCATAGACTCTGTTACAGCAGCGCATGGTGTACTTTCACTCTGGTTACTGTAGAGCACTATTTACATAGACTCTGTTACAGCAGTGTATGGTGTACCTTCACTCTGTTTACGGTGCGGCACTGTTTACATAGACTCTGTTTACAGCAGTGTATGGTGTACTTTCACCCTGTTTGCTGTAAGGCACTGTTTACACAGAGTCTGTTACTGCAGTGTATGGTGTACTTGCACTCTGTTTGCTGGAGTGCACTGTTTAGATAGACTCTGTTACAGTAGTGTACGGTGTACTTTCACTCTGATTACTGTGGGGCACTGTTTACATAGACTCTGTTTACAGTAGTGTAAGATGTACATTGACTCTGTTTACTGTGGGGCACTGTTTACATAGACTCTGTTTACAGCAGCGTATGGGTTACTTTAACTCTGTTTACTGTAGTGCACTGATTACATAGCCTCTGTTACATCGGTGTGTGGTGAACTTTCATTCTGTTTTACTGTAGGGCACTGTTTACATAGACTCTGTTTACAGAAGTGTATGGTGTACTTTCACTCTGTTTACTGTGTGGCACTGTTTACATAAACTCTGCTACAGCAGTGTATGGCGTACTTTCACTCTGTTTACTGTGGGGCACTGTTTACATAGACTCAGTTTACAGCAGTGTACGGTGTACTTTCACTCTGCTTACTAAAGTGCACTGTTTACATAGACTATTACAGCAGTGTATGGTGTACTTTCACTCTGTATACTGGAGTTCACTGTTTACATAGACTCTGTTACAGCAGTGTACGGTGTACTTACACTCTGTTTACTGTGGGACACTGTTTACATAGTCTCTGTTTACAGTAGTGTATGGTGTACGTTCACTCTGTTTTCTGTGGGACACTGTTTACATAGACTCTGTTTACAGCAGTGTATGGGTTACTTTCACTCAGTTCACTGTGGGGCACTGTTTACATAGACTATGTTACAGCTGTGTGTGGTGTACTTTCACTCTATTTACTGTAGGGCACTGTTTACATAGACTCTGTTACAGCAGTGTATGGTGTACTTTCACTCTGCTTACTGTAGGGCACAGTTTACATAGACTCTATTACAGCAGGGCATGGTGTACTTTCACTCTGTTTACTGGAGGGCACTGTTTACATAAACTCTGTTTACAGCAGTGTATGGTGTACTTTCACTTTGTTTACTGTAGGGCACTGTTTACATAGACTCTGTTACAGCAGTGTATGGTGTACTTTCACTCTGTTTACTGTGGGGCACTGTTTACATAGATTCAGTTTACAGCAGTGTATGGTGTACTTTCACTCTGCTTACTATAGTGCACTGTTACATAGACTCTGTTACGGCAGCGTATGGTGTACTTTCACTCTGGTTACTGTGGTGCACTGTTTACATAGACTCTGTTCACAGCAGTGTACGGTGTACTTTCAGTCTGTTTACTGTGGGGCACTGTTTACATAGACTCAGTTTACAGCAGTGTACGGTGTACTTTCACTCTGCTTACTAAAGTGCACTGTTTACATAGACTATTACAGCAGTGTATGGTGTACTTTCACTCTGTTTACTGGAGTTCACTGTTTACATAGACTCCGTTACAGCAGTGTACGGTGTACTTACACCCTGTTTACTGTGGGACACTGTTTACATAGACTCTGTTTACAGCAGTGTATGGGTTACTTTCACTCAGTTCACTGTGCTGCACTGTTTACATAGACTCTGTTTACAATAGTGTATGGTGTACTTTCACTGTTTACTGTGGGGCACTGTTTACATAGACTCTGTTACAGCTGTGTATGGTGTACTTTCACTCTGTTTACTGTAGGGCACTGTTTACATAGACTCTGTTACAGCAGTGTATGGTGTACTTTCACTCTCCTTACTGCAGGGCACTGTTTACACCGACTCTATTACAGCAGGGAATGGTGTACTTTCACTCTGTTTACTGTCGGGCACTGTTTACATAAACTCTGTTTACATCAGTGTATGGTGTACTTTCGCTTTCTTTACTGTAGGGCACTGTTTACATAGACTGTGTTACAGCAGTGTATGGTGTACTTTCACTCTGCTTACTGTAGGGCACTGTTTTCATAGACTCTGTTACAGCAGGGGATGGTGTACTTTCACTCTGTTTACTGCAGGGCACTGTTTACATAAACTCTGTTTACAGCAGTGTATGGTGTTCTTTCACTTTGTTTACTGTAGGGCACTGTTTACATAGACTCTGTTACAGTAGATTATGGTGTACTTTCACTTTGCATACTGTATTGCACTGTTTACATAGACTCTATTACAGCAGGGAATAGTGTACTTTTACTCTGTTTACTGTGGGGCACAGTTTACATAGATTCAGTTTACAGCAGTGTATGGTGTACTTTCACTCTGCTTACTATAGTGCACTGTTACATAGACTCTGTTACAGCAGTGTATGGTGTACCTTCACTATGATTACTATGGGGCACTGTTTACATAGACTTTGTTACGGCAGTGTATGGTGTACTTTCACTCTACTGTGGGGCACTGTTTACATAGACTCTGTTACAGCAGTGCACGTTGTACTTTCACTCTGTTTACTGTAGTGCACTGATTACATAGCCTCTGTTTACAGCATTTATGGTGTACTTTCACCCTGTTTACAGTGGGGCACTGTTTACAGAGTCTCTGTTACAGCAGTATATGGTGTTCTTTCACCCTGTTTGCTGTAGGGCACTGTTTACATAGACCCTATTACAGCAGGGGATGGTGTACTTTCACTCTGTTCACTGGAGGACACTGTTTACATAAACTCTGTTTACAGCAGTGTATGGTGTACTTTCACTTTGTTTACTGTAGGGAACTGTTTACATAGACAGTGTTACAGCAGCGTATGGTGTACTTTCACTCTGCTTACTGTAGGGCACTGTTTACATAGACTATATTACAGCAGGGGATGGTGAAATTTCACTCTGTTTACTGGAGGGCACTGTTTACATAAACTCTGTTTACAGCAGTGTATAGTGTACTTTCATTTTATTTACTGTAGGGCACTGTTTACATAGACTCTGTTACAGCAGTGTATGGTGTACTTTCACTCTGTTTACTGTGGGGCACTGTTTACATAGACTCTGTTACAGCAGTGTACGGTGTACTTTCACTCTGTTTATTATGGGGCACTGATTACATAGACTCTGTTTACAGCAGTGTATGGCGTACTTTAACTTTGTTTCCTGTGGGGCACTGTTTACATAGACTGTTACAGCAGTGTATGGTGTACTTTCACTCTATTTACTGTAGGGCACGGTTTACATAGACACTGTTACATCAGTGTATTGTGGACATTCACTCAGTTTACTGTGGGGCACTGTTTTCATAGACTCTGTTACATCAGCGTATTGTATTCTTTCACTGTGGTTACTGTAGAGCACTGTTTACATAGACTCTGTTACAGCAGTGTATGGTGTACTTTCAATCTGTTTACTGTAGGGCACTGTTTACACAGACTATTTTACAGTAGTGTATGTTGTACTTTCACTCTGTTTACTGGGGGGGCACTGTTTACATAGACTCTGTTACATCGGTGTATGGTGAACTTTCACTCTGTTTATTGTGGGGCACTGTTTTCATAGACTCTGTTACAGCAGCGTATGGTGTACTTTCACTCTGGTTACTGTAGAGCACTGTTTACATAGACTCTGTTACAGCAGTGTACGGTGTACTTTCACTCTGTTTACTGTGCGGCACTGTTTACATAGACTCTGTTTACAGCAGTGTATGGTGTACTTTCACCCTGTTTGCTGTAAGGCACTGTTTACACAGAGTCTGTTACTGCAGTGTATGGTGTACCTGCACTCTGTTTGCTGGAGTGCACTGTTTAGATAGACTCTGTTACAGTAGTGTACGGTGTACTTTCACTCTGATTACTGTGGGGCACTGTTTACATAGACTCTGTTTACAGTAGTGTAATATGTACTTTCACTCTGTTTACTGTGGGGCACTGTTTACATAGACTCTGTTTACAGCAGTGTATGGGTTACTTTAACTCTGTTTACTGTAGTGCACTGATTACATAGCCTCTGTTACATCGGTGTGTGGTGAACTTTCATTTTGTTTTACTGTAGGGCACTGTTTACATAGACTCTGTTTACAGAAGTGTATGGTGTACTTTCACTCTGTTTACTGTGTGGCACTGTTTACATAAACTCTGCTACAGCAGTGTATGGCGTACTTTCACTCTGTTTACTGTGGGGCACTGTTTACATAGACTCAGTTTACAGCAGTGTACGGTGTACGTTCACTCTGTTTACTGTGGGACACTGTTTACATAGACTCTGTTTACAGCAGTGTATGGGTTACTTTCACTCAGTTCACTGTGGGGCACTGTTTACATAGACTCTGTTACAGCTGTGTGTGGTGTACTTTCACTCTGCTTACTGTAGGGCACTGTTTACATAGACTCTATTACAGCAGGGAATGGTGTACTTTCACTCTGTTTACTGGAGGGCACTGTTTACATAGACTGTGTTACAGCAGTGTATGGTGTACTTTCACTCTGTTTACTGTCGGGCACTGTTTGCATTGACTCTGTTTACAGCAGTGTATGGTGTACTTTCACTTTGTCTACTGTAGGGCACTGTTTACATAGACTGTGTTACAGCAGTGTATGGTGTACTTTCACTCTGTTTACTGTCGGGCACTGTTTGCATTGACTCTGTTTACAGCAGTGTATGGTGTACTTTCACTTTGTTTACTGTAGGGCACTGTTTACATAGACTGTGTTACAGCAGTGTATGGTGTACTTTCACTTTGTTTACTGTAGGGCACTGTTTACATAGACTCTGTTACAGTAGTGTATGGTGTACTTTCACTTTGCACACTGTATTGCACTGTTTACATAGACTCTATTACAGCAGGGAATAGTGTCCTTTCACTGTGTTTACTGTACGGCACTGTTTACATAAACTCTGTGTACAGCAGTGTATGGTGTACTTTCACTCTGTTTACCGTTGGGCACTGTTTACATAGACTCTGTTACAGTAGTGTATGGTGTACTTTCACTCTGTTTACTGTGGGGCACTGTTTACATAGACTATATTCCAGCAGGGGATGGTGAAATTTCACTCTGTTTACTGGAGGGCACTGTTTTCATAAACTCTTTTTACAGCAGTGTATAGTGTACTTTCATTTTATTTACTGTAGGGCACTTTTTACATAGACTCTGTTACAGCAGTGTATGGTGTACTTTCACTCTGTTTACTGTGGGGCACTGTTTACATAGATTCAGTTTACAGCAGTGTATGGTGTACTTTCACTCTGTTTACTGTGGGTCACTGTTTACATAGACTCTGTTTACAGCAGTGTATGGTGTACTTTCACTCTGTTTACTGTGGGGCACTGTTTACATAGACTCTGTTACAGCAGTGTACGGTGTACTTTCACTCTGTTTATTATGGGGCACTGATTACATAGACTCTGTTTACAGCAGTGTATGGCGTACTTTAACTTTGTTTCCTGTGGGGCACTGTTTACATAGACTGTTACAGCAGTGTATGGTGTACATTCACTCTATTTACTGTGGGGCACGGTTTACATAGACACTGTTACATCAGTGTATGGTGGACTTTCACTCAGTTTACTGTGGGGCACTGTTTTCATAGACTCTGTTACATCAGCGTATTGTATTCTTTCACTGTGGTTACTGTAGAGCACTGTTTACATAGACTCTGTTACAGCAGTGTATGGTGTACTTTCAATCTGTTTACTGTCGGGCACTGTTTACATAGACTATTTTACAGTAGTGTATGTTGTACTTTCACTCTGTTTACTGGGGGGCACTGTTTACATAGACTCTGTTACATCGGTGTATGGTGAACTTTCACTCTGTTTATTGTGGGGCACTGTTTTCATAGACTCTGTTACAGCAGCGTATGGTGTACTTTCACTCTGGTTACTGTAGAGCACTGTTTACATAGACTCTGTTACAGCAGTGTATGGTGTACTTTCACCCTGTTTGCTGTAAGGCACTGTTTACACAGAGTCTGTTACTGCAGTGTATGGTGTACCTGCACTCTGTTTGCTGGAGTGCACTGTTTAGATAGACTCTGTTACAGTAGTGTACGGTGTACTTTCACTCTGATTACTGTGGGGCACTGTTTACATAGACTCTGTTTACAGTAGTGTAATATGTACTTTCACTCTGTTTACTGTGGGGCATTGATTACATAGCCTCTGTTACATCGGTGTGTGGTGAACTTTCATTCTGTTTTACTGTAGGGCACTGTTTACATAGACTCTGTTTACAGAAGTGTATGGTGTACTTTCACTCTGTTTACTGTGTGGCACTGTTCACATAAACTCTGCTACATCAGTGTATGGCGTACTTTCACTCTGTTTACTGTGGGGCACTGTTTACATAGACTCAGTTTACAGCAGTGTACGGTGTACTTTCACTCTGCTTACTAAAGTGCACTGTTTACATAGACTATTACAGCAGTGTATGGTGTACTTTCACTCTGTTTACTGGAGTTCACTGTTTACATAGACTCTGTAACAGCAGTGTACGGTGTACTTACACTCTGTTTACTGTGGGACACTGTTTACATCGTCTCTGTTTACAGAAGAGTACGGTGTACTTACACTCTGTTTACTGTGGGACACTGTTTACATAGACTCTGTTTACAGCAGTGTATGGGTTACTTTCACTCAGTTCACTGTGGGGCACTGTTTACATAGACTCTGTTACAGCTGTGTGTGGTGTACTTTCACTCTGTTTACTGTAGTGCACTGTTTACATAGACTCTGTTACATCAGTGTGTGGTGAACTTTCACTCTGTTTACTAGAGGGCACTGTTTACATAGACTCTGTTCACAGCAGTGAACGGTGTACTTACACTCTGTTTACTGTGGGGCACTGTTTACATAGACTCTGTTTACAGTAGTGTATGGTGTACTTTCACTCTGTTTACTGTAGTGCACTGTTTACATAGACTCTATTACATCAGTGTGTGGTGAACTTTCACTCTGTTTACTAGAGGGCACTGTTTACATAGACTCTGTTCACAGCAGTGAACGGTGTACTTTCACTCTGTTTACTGTCGGGCACTGTTTACATAGATTCAGTTTACAGTAGTGTATGATGTACTTTCACTCTGTTTACTGTGGGGCACTGTTTACATAGACTCTGTTTACAGTAGTGTATGGTGTACTTTCAGTCTGTTTATTGTAGGGCACTGTTTACATAGACTCAGTTTACAGCAGTGTACGGTGTACTTTCACTCTGCTTACTAAAGTGCACTGTTTACATAGACTATTACAGCAGTGTATGGTGTACTTTCACTCTGTTTACTGGAGTTCACTGTTTACATAGACTCCGTTACAGCAGTGTACGGTGTACTTACACTCTGTTTACTGTTGGCCACTGTTTACATAGACTCTGTTTACAGCAGTGTATGGGTTACTTTCACTCAGTTCACTGTGCTGCACTGTTTACATAGACTCTGTTTACAATAGTGTATGGTGTACTTTCACTGTTTACTGTGGGGCACTGTTTACATAGACTCTGTTACAGCAGTGTGTGGTGTACTTTCCCTCTGTTTACTGTGGGGCACTGTTTACATAGATTCAGTTTACAGCAGTGTATGGTGTACTTTCACTCTGCTTACTATAGTGCACTGTTACATAGACTCTGTTACGGCAGCGTATGGTGTACTTTCACTCTGGTTACTGTGGTGCACTGTTTACATAGACTCTGTAACAGCAGTGTACTGTGTACTTTCACTCTGTTTACTGTGGGGCACTGTTTACATAGAGTCTGTTTACAGTCGTGTTTGGTGTACTTTCACTCTGTTTATTGTGGGGCACTGTTGACATAGACTCTGTTACAGTAGTGCACGTTGTACTTTCACTCTGTTTACTGTAGTGCACTGATTACATAGACTCTGTTACAGCAGTGTACGGTGTACTTTCACTCTGTTTACTGTGCGGCACTGTTTACATAGACTCTGTTTACAGCAGTGTATGGTGTACTTTCACTCTGTTTACTGTAGTGCACTGTTTACATAGACTCTGTTACATCAGTGTGTGGTGAAATTTCACTCTGTTTACTAGAGGGCACTGTTTACATAGACTCTGTTTACAGCAGTGTGTGGTGTACTTTCACTCTGCTTACTAAAGTGCACTGTTTACATAGACTATTACAGCAGTGTATGGTGTACTTTCACTCTGTTTACTGGAGTTCACTGTTTACATAGACTCCGTTACAGCAGTGTACGGTGTACTTACACTCTGTTTACTGTTGGGCACTGTTTACATAGACTCTGTTTACAGCAGTGTATGGGTTACTTTCACTCAGTTCACTTTGCTGCACTGTTTACATAGACTCTGTTTACAATAGTGTATGGTGTACTTTCACTGTTTACTGTGGGGCACTGTTTACATAGACTCTGTTACAGCTGTGTATGGTGTACTTTCACTCTGTTTACTGTAGGGCACTGTTTACATAGACTGTTTACATAGTACTTTCACTCTCCTTACTGTAGGGCACTGTTTACATCGACTCTATTACAGCAGGGAATCGTGTACTTTCACTCTGTTTACTGTAGGGCACTGTTTACATAGACAGTGTTACAGCAGCGTATGGTGTACTTTCACTCTGCTGACTGTAGGGCACTGTTTACATAGACTAAATTACAGCAGGGGATGGTGAAATTTCACTCTGTTTATTGGAGGGCACTGTTTACATAAACTCTGTTCACAGCAGTGTATAGTGTACTTTCATTTTATTTACTGTAGGGCACTGTTTACATAGACAGTGTTACAGCAGTGTATGGTGTACTTTCACTCTGTTTACTGTGGGGCACTGTTTACAGAGACTCTGTTACAGCAGTGTATGGTGTACTTTCACTCTGTTTACTGTGGGGCACTGTTTACAGAGACTCTGTTACAGCAGTGTACGGTGTACTTTCACTCTGTTTATTATGGGGCACTGATTACATAGACTCTGTTTACAGCAGTGTATGGCGTACTTTAACTTTACTTTCCTGTGGGGCACTGTTTACATAGACTGTTACAGCAGTGTATGGTGTACTTTCACTCTATTTACTGTAGGGCACGGTTTACATAGACACTGTTACATCAGTGTATGGTGGACTTTCACTCAGTTTACTGTGCGGCACTGTTTTCATAGACTCTGTTACATCAGCGTATTGTATTCTTTCACTGTGGTTACTGTAGAGCACTGTTTACATAGACTCTGTTACAGTAGTGTATGTTGTACTTTCACTCTGTTTACTGGGGGGCACTGTTTACATAGACTCTGTTACATCAGTGTATGGTGAACTTTCACTCTGTTTATTGTGGGGCACTGTTTTCATAGACTCTGTTACAGCAGCGTATGGTGTACTTTCACTCTGGTTACTGTAGAGCACTGTTTACATAGACTCTGTTACAGCAGTGTACGGTGTACTTTCACTCTGTTTACTGTGCGGCACTGTTTACATAGACTCTGTTTACAGCAGTGTATGGTGTACTTTCACCCGGTTTGCTGTAAGGCACTGTTTACACAGAGTCTGTTACTGCAGTGTATGGTGTACCTGCACTCTGTTTGCTGGATTGCACTGTTTAGATAGACTCTGTTACAGTAGTGTACGGTGTACTTTCACTCTGATTACTGTGGGGCACTGTTTACATAGACTCTGTTTACAGTAGTGTAATATGTACTTTCACTCTGTTTAATGTGGGGCACTGTTTACATAGACTCTGTTTACAGCAGTGTATGGGTTATTTTAACTCTGTTTACTGTAGTGCACTGATTACATAGCATCTGTTACATCGGTGTGTGGTGAACTTTCATTCTGTTTTACTGTAGGGCACTGTTTACATAGACTCTGTTTACAGACGTGTATGGTGTACTTTCACTCTGTTTACTGTGTGGCACTGTTTACATAAACTCTGCTACAGCAGTGTATGGCGTACTTTCATTCTGTTTACTGTGGGGCACTGTTTACATAGACTCAGTTTACAGCAGTGTACGGTGTACTTTCACTCTGCTTACTAAAGTGCACTGTTTACATAGACTATTACAGCAGTGTATGGTGTACTTTCACTCTGTTTACTGGAGTTCACTGTTTACATAGACTCTATAACAGCAGTGTACGGTGTACTTACACTCTGTTTACTGTGGGACGCTGTTTACATCGTCTCTGTTTACAGTAGTGTATGGTGTACGTTCACTCTGTTTACTGTGGGACACTGTTTACATAGACTCTGTTTACAGCAGTGTATGGGTTACTTTCACTCAGTTCACTGTGGGGCACTGTTTACATAGACTCTGTTACAGCTGTCTGTGGTGTACTTTCACTCTATTTACTGTAGGGCACTGTTTACATAGACTCTGTTACAGCAGTGTATGGTGTACTTTCACTCTCCTTACTGTAGGGCACTGTTTACATCGACTCTATTACAGCAGGGAATCGTGTACTTTCACTCTGTTTACTGTAGGGCACTGTTTACATAAACTCTGTTTACATCAGTGTATGGTGTACTTTCACTTTGTTTACTGTAGGGCACTGTTTACATAGACTGTGTTACAGCAGTGTATGGTGTACTTTCACTCTGCTTACTGTAGGGCACTGTTTTCATAGACTCTATTACAGCAGGGGATGGTGTACTTTCACTCTGTTTACTGCAGGGCACTGTTTACATAAACTCTGTTTACAGCAGTGTATGGTGTTCTTTCACTTTGTTTACTGTAGGGCACTGTTTACATAGACTCTGTTACAGTAGATTATGGTGTACTTTCACTTTGCATACTGTATTGCACTGTTTACATAGACTCTATTACAGCAGGGAATAGTGTACTTTCACTCTGTTTACTGTCGGGCACTGTTTACATAAACTCTGTGTACAGCAGTGTATGGTGTACTTTCATTCTGTTTACCGTCGGGCACTGTTTACATAGACTCTGTTACAGCAGTGTATGGTGTACTTTCACTCTGTTTACTGTGGGGCACTGTTTACATAGATTCAGTTTACAGCAGTATATGGTGTACTTTCACTCTGCTTACTATAGTGCACTGTTACATAGACTCTGTTACAGCAGTGTATGGTGTACCTTCACTATGATTACTATGGGGCACTGTTTACATAGACTCTGTTACGGCAGTGTATGGTGTACTTTCACTCTACTGTGGGGCACTGTTTTCATAGACTCTGTTACAGCAGCGTATGGTGTACTTTCGCTCTGGTTACTGTGGGACGCTGTTTACATAGACACTTTTACAGCAGTGTATGGTGTACTTTCACTCTGTTTACTGTCGGACACTGTTACATAGACTCTGTTACAGCAGTGCACGTTGTACTTTCACTCTGTTTACTGTAGTGCACTGATTACATAGACTCTGTTGACAGCATTTATGGTGTACTTTCACCCTGTTTACAGTGGGGCACTGTTTACAGAGTCTCTGTTACAGCAGTATATGGTGTTCTTTCACCCTGTTTGCTGTAGGGCACTGTTTACATAGACCCTATTACAGCAGGGGATGGTGTACTTTCACTCTGTTTACTGGAGGACACTGTTTACATAAACTCTGTTTACAGCAGTGTATGGTGTACTTTCACTTTGTTTACTGTAGGGAACTGTTTACATAGACAGTGTTACAGCAGCGTATGGTGTACTTTCACTCTGCTGACTGTAGGGCACTGTTTACATAGACTAAATTACAGCAGGGGATGGTGAAATTTCACTCTGTTTATTGGAGGGCACTGTTTACATAAACTCTGTTTACAGCAGTGTATAGTGTACTTTCATTTTATTTACTGTAGGGCACTGTTTACATAGACTCTGTTACAGCAGTGTATGGTGTACTTTCACTCTGTTTACTGTGGGGCACTGTTTACAGAGACTCTGTTACAGCAGTGTACGGTGTACTTTCACTCTGTTTATTATGGGGCACTGATTACACAGACTCTGTTTACAGCAGTGTATGGCGTACTTTAACTTTACTTTCCTGTGGGGCACTGTTTACATAGACTGTTACAGCAGTGTATGGTGTACTTTCACTCTATTTACTGTAGGGCACGGTTTACATAGACACTGTTACATCAGTGTATGGTGGACTTTCACTCAGTTTACTGTGGGGCACTGTTTTCATAGACTCTGTTACATCAGCGTATTGTATTCTTTCACTGTGGTTACTGTAGAGCACTGTTTACATAGACTCTGTTACAGTAGTGTATGTTGTACTTTCACTCTGTTTACTGGGGGGCACTGTTTACATAGACTCTGTTACATCAGTGTGTGGTGTACTTTCACTCTGGTTACTGTAGAGCACTGTTTACATAGACTCTGTTACAGCAGTGTGTGGTGTACTTTCACTCTGTTTACTGGGGGGCACTGTTTACATAGACTCTGTTACATCAGTGTACGGTGTACTTTCACTCTGTTTACTGTGCGGCACTGTTTACATAGACTCTGTTTACAGCAGTGTATGGTGTACTTTCACCCGGTTTGCTGTAAGGCACTGTTTACACAGAGTCTGTTACTGCAGTGTATGGTGTACCTGCACTCTGTTTGCTGGAGTGCACTGTTTAGATAGACTCTGTTACAGTAGTGTACGGTGTACTTTCACTCTGATTACTGTGGGGCACTGTTTACATAGACTCTGTTTACAGTAGTGTAATATGTACTTTCACTCTGTTTAATGTGGGGCACTGTTTACATAGACTCTGTTTACAGCAGTGTATGGGTTATTTTAACTCTGTTTACTGTAGTGCACTGATTACATAGCATCTGTTACATCGGTGTGTGGTGAACTTTCATTCTGTTTTACTGGAGGGCACTGTTTACATAGACTCTGTTTACAGACGTGTATGGTGTACTTTCACTCTGTTTACTGTGTGGCACTGTTTACATAAACTCTGCTACAGCAGTGTATGGCGTACTTTCATTCTGTTTACTGTGGGGCACTGTTTACATAGACTCAGTTTACAGCAGTGTACGGTGTACTTTCACTCTGCTTACTAAAGTGCACTGTTTACATAGACTATTACAGCAGTGTATGGTGTACTTTCACTCTGTTTACTGGAGTTCACTGTTTACATAGACTCTGTAACAGCAGTGTACGGTGTACTTACACTCTGTTTACTGTGGGACGCTGTTTACATCGTCTCTGTTTACAGTAGTGTATGGTGTACGTTCACTCTGTTTACTGTGGGACACTGTTTACATAGACTCTGTTTACAGCAGTGTATGGGTTACTTTCACTCAGTTCACTGTGGGGCACTGTTTACATAGACTCTGTTACAGCTGTGTGTGGTGTACTTTCACTCTATTTACTGCAGGGCACTGTTTACATAGACTCTGTTTACAGCAGTGTATGGTGTACTTTCACTTTGTTTACTGTAGGGCACTGTTTACATAGACTGTGTTACAGCAGTGTATGGTGTACTTTCACTTTGTTTACTGTAGGGCACTGTTTACATAGACACTGTTACAGCAGTGTATGGTGTACTTTCACTGTGTTTACTGTAGGGCACTATTTACATAAACTCTGTGTACAGCAGTGTATGGTGTACTTTCACTCTGTTTACCGTTGGGCACTGTTTACATAGACTCTGTTACAGTAGTGTATGGTGTACTTTCACTTTGCACACTGTATTGCACTGTTTACATAGACTCTATTACAGCAGGGAATAGTGGCCTTTCACTGTGTTTACTGTAGGGCACTATTTACATAAACTCTGTGTACAGCAGTGTATGGTGTACTTTCACTCTGTTTACCGTTGGGCACTGTTTACATAGACTCTGTTACAGTAGTGTATGGTGTACTTTCACTCTGTTTACTGTGGGGCACTGTTTGCATAGATTCAGTTTACAGCAGTGTATGGTGTACTTTCACTCTGCTTACTATAGTGCACTGTTACATAGACTCTGTTACGGCAGCGTATGGTGTACTTTCACTCTGTTTACTGTGGGGCACTGTTTACATAGACTCTGTTACAGCAGTGCACGTTGTACTTTCACTCTGTTTACTGTAGTGCAATGAATACATAGACTCTGTTACAGCAGTGTACGGTGTACTTTCACTCTGTTTACTGTGCGGCACTGTTTACATAGACTCTGTTTACAGCAGTGTATGGTGTACTTTCACTCTGTTTACTGTAGTGCACTGTTTACATAGACTCTGTTACAGCAGTGTATGGTGTACTTTCACTCTGTTTACTGGAGTTCACTGTTTACATAGACTCTGTTCACAGCAGTGTACGGTGTACTTACACTCTGTTTACTGTGGGGCACTGTTTACATAGACTCTGTTACAGCAGTGTATGATGTACTTACACTCTGTTTACTGTTGGGCACTGTTTACATAGACTCTGTTTACAGCAGTGTATGGGTTACTTTCACTCAGTTCACTGTGCTGCACTGTTTACATAGACTCTGTTTACAATAGTGTATGGTGTACTTTCACTGTTTACTGTGGGGCACTGTTTACATAGACTCTGTTACAGCAGTGTATGGTGTACTTTCACTCTCCTTACTGGAGGGCACTGTTTACATAGACTCTATTACAGCAGGGAATGGTGTACTTTCACTCTGTTTACTGCAGGGCACTGTTTACATAAACTCTGTTTACATCAGTGTATGGTGTACTTTCACTTTCTTTACTGTAGGGCACTGTTTACATAGACTGTGTTACAGCAGTGTATGGTGTACTTTCACTCTGTTTACTGCAGGGCACTGTTTACATAAACTCTGTTTACAGCAGTGTATGGTGTTCTTTCACTTTGTTTACTGTTGGGCACTGTTTACATAGACTCTGTTTACAGTCGTGTTTGGTGTACTTTCACTCTGTTTATCGTGGGACACTGTTTACATAGACTCTGTTACAGCAGTGCACGTTGTACTTTCACTCTGTTTACTGTAGTGCACTGATTACATAGACTCTGTTACAGCAGTGTACGGTGTACTTTCACTCTGTTTACTGTGCGGCACTGTTTACATAGACTCTGTTTACAGCAGTGTATGGTGTAATTTCACTCTGTTTACTGTAGTGCACTGTTTACATAGACTCTGTTACATCAGTGTGTGGTGAACTTTCACTCTGTTTACTAGAGGGCACTGTTTACATAGACTCTGTTCACAGCAGTGTACGGTATACTTTCACTCTGTTTACTGTGGGACACTGTTTACATAGACTCTGTTACAGCAGTGTATGGTGTACTTTCACTATGTTTACTGTCGGGCACTGTTTGCATAGACTCATTTACAGCAGTATATGGTTTACCTTTACCCTGTTTACAGGAGGCTCTGTTTACATAGTCTCTGTTACAGCAGTGTATGGTGTACTTTCACCCTGTTTGCTGTCGGGCACTGTTTACATAGAGTCTGTTTACTGCAGTGTATGGTGTACTTTAACCCTGTTTGCTGTAGGGCACTGTTTACACAGAGTCTGTTACTGCAGTGTATGGTGTACTTTCACTCTGTTTGCTGGCGTGCACTGTTTACAGAGACTCTGTTACAGCAGTGTACGGTGTACTTTCTCTCTGTTTACTGTGGCGCACTGTTTACATAGACTCTGTTTACAGTAGTGTATGGTGTACTTTCACTCTGTTTACTGTGGGGCACTGTTTACACAGACTCAGTTTACAGCAGTGTATAGTGTACTTTCACTCTGTATATTGTGGGGCACTGTTTTCATAGACTCTGTTACAGCAGCGTATGGTGTACTTTCACTCTGGTTACTGTAGAGTACTGTTTACATGGACTCTGTTACAGCAGTGTACGGTGTACTTACACTCTGTTTACTGTGGGGCACTGTTTACATAGTCTCTGTTTACAGTAGTGTATGGTGTACTTTCACTCTGTTTACTGTGGGACACTGCTTACATCGACTCTGTTACAGCAGTGTATGGTGTACTTACACTCTGTTCACTGTGGGGCACTGTTTACATAGACTCTGTTTACAGCAGTGTACGGTGTACTTTCACTCTGTTTACTGTGGGGCACTGTTTACATAGACTCTGTTACAGCTGTGTATGGTGTACTTTCACTCTGTTTACTGTAGGGCACGGTTTACATAGACTCTGTTACAGCTGTGTATGGTGTACTTTCACGCTGTTTACTGTAGGGCACTGTTTACTTAGACTCTGTTACAGCAGTGTGTGGTGCACTTTCACTCTGCTTACTGTAGGGTACTGTTTCCATCGACTCTATTACAGCAGGGAATGGTGTACTTTCACTCTGTTTGCTGTAGGGCACTGTTTACATAAACTCTGTTTACAGCAGTGTATGGTGTACTTTCAAGTTGTTTACCGTAGGGCTCTGTTTACAAAGACTGTGTTACAGCAGTGTATGGTGTACTTTCTCTCTGCTTACTGTAGGGCACTGTTTACATAGACTCTATTACAGCAGGGAATGGTGTACATCCACTCTGTTTACTGTAGGGCACTGTTCACATAGACTCTGTTACAGCAGTGTATGGTGTACTTTTACTCTGTTTACTATAGGGCACTGTTTACATAGACTCTGTTTTCAGCAGTGTACGGTGTACTTTCACTCTGTTTACTGTGAGGCACTGTTTTCATAGACTCTGTTACAGCAGCGTATGGTGTACTTTCACTCTTGATACTGTAGTGCACTGTTTACATAGACTCTGTTACAGCAGTGTATGGTGTACTTTCACTCTGTTTACTGTAGGGCACTGTTTACATAGACTCTGTTTACAGCAGTGTATGGTGTACTTTCACTCTGTTTACTGTAGGGCACTGTTTATATAAACGCATTTACTGCAGTGTATGGTGTACTTTCACCCTGTTTACAGGGGGGCACTGTTTACATAGTCTCTGTTACAGCAGTATATGGTGTACATTCACCCGGTTTGCTGCCGGGCACTGTTTACATAGAGTCTGTTTACTGCAGTGTCCGGTGCACTTTCACTCTGTTTACTGTGGGGCACTGTTTACATAGACTATGTTTACAGCAGTAAATGGGTTACCTTCACTCTGTTTACTGTAGTGCACTGATTACATAGACACTGTTACATCAGTGTGTGGTGAATTTTCACTCTGTTTACTGTAGGGCACTGTTTACATAGACTCTGTTTACAGAAATGAATGGTGTACGTTCACTCTGTTTACTGTGGGACACTGTTTACATAGACTCTGTTTACAGCAGTGTGTGGTGTACTTTCACTCTGTTTACTGTGGGGCACTGTTTACATAGGCTCTGTTTACACTAGTGTATGGTGTACTTTCACTCTGTTTACTGTGGGGCAATGTTTACATAGACTCTGTTACAGCTGTGAATGGTGTACTTTCACTCTGTTAACTGTGTGGCACTGTTTACATCAACTCTGTTACAGCAGTGTATGGTGTACTTTCACTCTGTTTACTGTGGGGCACTGTTTACAGAGACTCTGTTTACAGCAGTGTATGGTGTACTTTCACTCTCTTTACTGGAGGGCACGGTTTACATACACTCTGTTTACAGCAGTGTATGGGTTACTTTCACTCTGTTTACTGTAGTACACTGTTTACATAGACTCTGTTTACAGACGTGTCTGGTGTACTTTCACTCTGTTTACCGTGTGGCACTGTTTACATAATCTCTGTTACAGCAGTGTATGGAGTACTTTCACTCTGTTTACTGTGGGGCTCTGTTTACATATGCTCAATTTACAGCAGTGTATGGTGTACTTTCACTCTGTTTACTGTAGTGCACTGTTTATATAGACTCTATTACACCAGTGTATGGTGTACTTTCACTCTGTTTACTGGAGTGCACTGTTTCCATAGACTCTGTTACAGCAGTGTACGGTGTACTTACACTCTGTTTACTGTGGGGCACTGTTTACATAGTCGCTGTTTACAGCAGTGTATGGTGTACTTTCACTCTGTTTACTGTGGGGCACTGTTTACATAGACTCTGTTATAGCAGTGTATGGTGTACTTTCCCTCTGTTTACTGTGGGGCACTGTTTACACAGACTCAGGTTATAGCAGTGTATGGTGAACTTTCACTCTGTTTACTAGAGGGCACTGTTTACATAGACTCTGTTCACAGCAGTGTACGGTGTACTTACACTCTGTTTACTGTGGGGCACTGTTTACATAGACTCTGTTACAGCAGTGTATGGTGTACTTTCACTCTGTTTACTGTGGGGCACTGTTTACATAGACTCAGTTTACAGCAGTGTATGGTGTACTTTCACTCTGTTTACTGGAGTTCACTGTTTACATAGACTCTGTTCACAGCAGTGTACGGTGTACTTACACTCTGATTACTGTGGGGCACTGTTTACATAGACTCTGTTACAGCAGTGTATGATGTACTTACACTCTGTTTACTGTTGGGCACTGTTTACATAGACTCTGTTTACAGCAGTGTATGGGTTACTTTCACTCAGTTCACTGTGCTGCACTGTTTACATAGACTCTGTTTACAATAGTGTATGGTGTACTTTCACTGTTTACTGTGGGGCACTGTTTACATAGACTCTGTTACAGCAGTGTATGGTGTACTTTCACTCTCCTTACTGGAGGGCACTGTTTACATAGACTCTATTACAGCAGGGAATGGTGTACTTTCACTCTGTTTACTGCAGGGCACTGTTTACATAAACTCTGTTTACATCAGTGTATGGTGTACTTTCACTTTCTTTACTGTAGGGCACTGTTTACATAGACTGTGTTACAGCAGTGTATGGTGTACTTTCACTCTGTTTACTGCAGGGCACTGTTTACATAAACTCTGTTTACAGCAGTGTATGGTGTTCTTTCACTTTGTTTACTGTTGGGCACTGTTTACATAGACTCTGTTTACAGTCGTGTTTGGTGTACTTTCACTATGTTTATCGTGGGACACTGTTTACATAGACTCTGTTACAGCAGTGCACGTTGTACTTTCACTCTGTTTACTGTAGTGCACTGATTACATAGACTCTGTTACAGCAGTGTACGGTGTACTTTCACTCTGTTTACTGTGCGGCACTGTTTACATAGACTCTGTTTACAGCAGTGTATGGTGTAATTTCACTCTGTTTACTGTAGTGCACTGTTTACATAGACTCTGTTACATCAGTGTGTGGTGAACTTTCACTCTGTTTACTAGAGGGCACTGTTTCCATAGACTCTGTTCACAGCAGTGTACGGTATACTTTCACTCTGTTTACTGTGGGGCACTGTTTACATAGACTCTGTTACAGCAGTGTATGGTGTACTTTCACTATGTTTACTGTCGGGCACTGTTTGCATAGACTCATTTACAGCAGTATATGGTTTACCTTTACCCTGTTTACAGGGGGGCTCTGTTTACATAGTCTCTGTTACAGCAGTGTATGGTGTACTTTCACCCTGTTTGCTGTCGGGCACTGTTTACATAGAGTCTGTTTACTGCAGTGTATGGTGTACTTTAACCCTGTTTGCTGTAGGGCACTGTTTACACAGAGTCTGTTACTGCAGTGTATGGTGTACTTTCACTCTGTTTGCTGGCGTGCACTGTTTACAGAGACTCTGTTACAGCAGTGTACGGTGTACTTTCTCTCTGTTTACTGTGGCGCACTGTTTACATAGACTCTGTTTACAGTAGTGTATGGTGTACTTTCACTCTGTTTACTGTGGGGCACTGTTTACATAGACTCAGTTTACAGCAGTGTATAGTGTACTTTCACTCTGTATATTGTGGGGCACTGTTTTCATAGACTCTGTTACAGCAGCGTATGGTGTACTTTCACTCTGGTTACTGTAGAGTACTGTTTACATGGACTCTGTTACAGCAGTGTACGGTGTACTTACACTCTGTTTACTGTGGGGCACTGTTTACATAGTCTCTGTTTACAGTAGTGTATGGTGTACTTTCACTCTGTTTACTGTGGGACACTGCTTACATCGACTCTGTTACAGCAGTGTATGGTGTACTTTCACTATGTTTACTGTGGGGCACTGTTTACATAGACTCTGTTTACAGCAGTGTATGGTGTACTTACACTCTGTTCACTGTGGGGCACTGTTTACATAGACTCTGTTTACAGCAGTGTACGGTGTACTTTCACTCTGTTTACTGTGGGGCACTGTTTACATAGACTCTGTTACAGCTGTGTATGGTGTACTTTCACTCTGTTTACTGTAGGGCACGGTTTACATAGACTCTGTTACAGCTGTGTATGGTGTACTTTCACGCTGTTTACTGTAGGGCACTGTTTACTTAGACTCTGTTACAGCAGTGTATGGTGCACTTTCACTCTGCTTACTGTAGGGCACTGTTTCCATCGACTCTATTACAGCAGGGAATGGTGTACTTTCACTCTGTTTGCTGTAGGGCACTGTTTACATAAACTCTGTTTACAGCAGTGTATGGTGTACTTTCAAGTTGTTTACCGTAGGGCTCTGTTTACAAAGACTGTGTTACAGCAGTGTATGGTGTACTTTCTCTCTGCTTACTGTAGGGCACTGTTTACATAGACTCTATTACAGCAGGGAATGGTGTACATCCACTCTGTTTACTGTAGGGCACTGTTCACATAGACTCTGTTACAGCAGTGTATGGTGTACTTTTACTCTGTTTACTATAGGGCACTGTTTACATAGACTCTGTTTTCAGCAGTGTACGGTGTACTTTCACTCTGTTTACTGTAGTGCACTGTTTTCATAGGCTCTATTACAGCAGTGTATGGTGTACTTACACTCTGTTTACTGTGGGGCACTGTTTATATAGACTCTGTTTACATCAGTGTATGGTGTACTTTCACTCTGTTTACTGTGGGTCACTGTTTACATAGACTCTGTTTACATCAGTGTATGGTGTACTTTCACTCTGTTTACTGTAGGGCACTGTTTACACAGACTCAGTGTACAGCAGTGTATGGGTTACTTTCACTCAGTTCACTGTGGGGCACTGTTTACATAGACTCTGTTTACAGTAGTGTATGGTGTACTTTCACTCTGTTTACTGTGGGGCACTGTTTACATAGACTCTGTTACAGCAGTGTATGGTTTACTTTCACTCTGCTTACTGTAGGGTACTGTTTACATAGTCTCTATTACAGCAGGGGATGGTGTACGCTCACTATGATTACTGTAGGGCACTGTTTACATAAACTCTGTTTACAGCAGAGTAAGGTGTAATTTTACTTTGTTTACTTTAGGGCACTGTTTACATAGACTGTGTTACTGCAGTGTATGGTGTACTTTCACTCTGTTTTCTGTGGGGCTCTGTTTACATAGACTCTGTTACAGCAGTGTATGGTGTACTTTCACACTGTTTACTGTGGGGCACTGTTTACCTAGACTCTGCTACAGCAGTGTATGGTGTGCTTTTACTCTGTTTACTGTAGGGCACTGTTTAATTAGACTCTGTTTACAGCAGTGTACGGTGTACTTTCACTCTGTTTATTGTGGGGCACTGTTTTCATAGACTCTGTTACAGCAGCGTATGGTGTACTTTCCCTCTGGTTACTGTAGTGCACTGTTTACATAGACTCTGTTACAGCATTGTATGGTGTACTTTCAATCGGTTTACTGTAGAGCACTGTTTACATAGACTCTGTTATAGCAGTGTATGGTGTACTTTCACTCTGTTTACTGTGGGGCACTGTTTACATAGACTCAGGTTACAGCAGTGTATGGTGTACTTTCACTCTGTTTACTGTAGGGCACTGTTTACATAGACTCTGTTCCACCAGTGTATGGTGTACTTTCACTCTATTTACTGTAGGGCACTGTTTACATAGACTCTGTTACAGCAGTGTATGGTGTACTTTCAATCTGTTTATTGAGTGGGAACTGTTTTCATAGACTCTGTTACAGCAGCGTATGGTGTACTTTCCCTCTGTTTACTGTGGGGCACTGTTTACATAGACTCTGTTACAGCAGTTTATGGTGTACTTTCACTCTGCTTACTGTCGGGCACTGTTTACGTAGACTCTATTACAGCAGGGGATGGTGTACTTTCTCTCTGTTTACCTTAGGGCACTGTTTACATAAACTCTGTTTACAGCAGAGTAAGGTGTAATTTTACTTTGTTTACTTTAGGGCACTGTTTACATAGACTGTGTTACTGCAGTGTATGGTGTACTTTCACTCTGTTTACTGTGGGGCTCTGTTTACATAGACTCTGTTACAGCAGTGTATGGTGTACTTTCACACTGTTTACTGTGGGGCACTGTTTACCTAGACTCTGCTACAGCAGTGTATGGTGTGCTTTTACTCTGTTTACTGTAGGGCACTGTTTAATTAGACTCTCTTTACAGCAGTGTACGGTGTACTTTCACTCTGTTTATTGTGGGGCACTGTTTTCATAGACTCTGTTACAGCAGCGTATGGTGTACTTTCCCTCTGGTTACCGTAGTGCACTGTTTACATAGACTCTGTTACAGCATTGTATGGTGTACTTTCAATCGGTTTACTGTAGAGCACTGTTTACATAGACTCTGTTATAGCAGTGTATGGTGTACTTTCACTCTGTTTACTGTGGGGCACTGTTTACATAGACTCAGGTTACAGCAGTGTATGGTGTACTTTCACTCTGTTTACTGTAGGGCACTGTTTACATAGACTCTGTTACACCAGTGTATGGTGTACTTTCACTCTGTTTATTGTGGGGCACTGTTTTCATAGACTCTGTTACAGCAGTGTATGATGTACTTTCCCTCTGTTTACTGTGGGGCACTGTTTACATAGACTCTGTTACAGCAGTTTATGGTGTACTTTCACTCTGCTTACTGTCGGGCACTGTTTACGTAGACTCTATTACAGCAGGGGATGGTGTACTTTCACCCTGTTTACCTTAGGGCACTGTTTACATAGACTCTGTTACAGCAGTGTATGGTGTACTTTCACTCTGTTTACTGTGGGGCACTGTTTTCATAGACTCTGTTACAGCAGCGTATGGTGTACTTTCACTCTGGTTACTGTAGTGCACCGTTTACATAGACTCTGTTACAACAGTGTATGGTGTACTTTCACTCTGTTTACTGTGGGGCACTGTTTACATAGATTCAGTTTACAGCAGTGTATGGTGTACTTTCACTATGTTTACTGCAGGGCACTGTTTATATAGACTCTGTTACAGCAGTGTATGGTGTTCTTTCAATCGGTTTACTGTAGGGCACTGTTTACATCGACTCTGTTACCGCAGTGTATGGTGTACTTTCACTCTGTTTACTGTGGGGCACTGTTTACATAGACTCTGTTTACAGCAGTGCATGGTTTACTTTCACTCTGTTTACTGTAGTGCACTGTTTACATAGACTCTGTTACATCAGTGTGTGGTGAACTTTCACTCTGTTTACTCGAGGGCACTGTTTACATACACTCTGTTACAGCAGTGTTTCATGTACTTTCACTCTGTTTACTCGAGGGCACTGTTTACATAGACTCTGTTCACAGCAGTGTATGGGTTACTTTCACTCAGTTCACTGTGGGGCACTGTTTACATAGACTCTGTTTACAGTAGTGTATGGTGTACTTTCACTCTGTTTACTGTGGGGCACTGTTTACATAGACTCTGTTACAGCAGTGTATGGTGTACTTTCACTCTGTTTACTGTGGGGCACTGTTTACATAGTCTCTGTTACAGCAGTGTATGGTGAACTTTTACTCTGTTTACTGTAGGACACTGTTCACATAGTCTCTGTTTACAGCAGTGTACGGTGTAGTTTCACTCTGTTTATTGTGGGGCACCGTTTTCATAGGCTCTGTAACAAGCAGCGTATGGTGTACTTTCCCCCTGGTTACTGTAGTGCACTGTTTACATAGACTCTGTTACAGCAGTGTATGGTGTACTTTCACTGTTTACTGTAGGGGCACTGCTTTCATAGATTCAGTTTACAGCAGTGTATGGTGTACTTTCACTCTGTTTACTGTAGGGCACAGTTTACATAGAGTCTGTTACAGCAGTGTATGGTGTACTTTCAATCGGTTTACTGTAGGGCACTGTTTACATAGACTCTGTTACAGCAGTGTATGGTGTACTTTCACTCTGTTTATTGTGGGGCACTGTTTAAATAGACTCTGTTGCAGTAGTGTACTGTGTACTTTGACTCAGTTTACTGTTGGGCACTGTTTACATAGACTCTGTTTACAGTATTGTTTGGTGTACTTTCAATCTGTTTACTATGGATCACTGTTTACATAGACTCTGTTTACAGCAGTGAATGTTGTACTTTCACTCTGTTTACTGAGGGGCACTGTTTTCATAGACTCTGTTACAGCAGTGTATGGTGTACTTTCACTCTGTTTACTGTGGGGCACTGTTTACGTAGACTCTGTTACAGCAGTGTATGGTGTACTTTCAATCGGTTTACTGTAGGGCACTGTTTACATAGACTCTGTTACAGCAGTGTATGGTGTACTTTCACTCTGTTTATTGTGGGGCACTGTTTAAATAGACTCTGTTGCAGTAGTGTACTGTGTACTTTGACTCAGTTTACTGTTGGGCACTGTTTACATAGACTCTGTTTACAGTATTGTTTGGTGTACTTTCAATCTGTTTACTATGGATCACTGTTTACATAGACTCTGTTTACAGCAGTGAATGTTGTACTTTCACTCTGTTTACTGAGGGGCACTGTTTTCATAGACTCTGTTACAGCAGTGTATGGTGTACTTTCACTCTGTTTACTGTGGGGCACTGTTTACATCAGTGTATGGGTTACTTTCACTCAGTTCACTGTGGGGCACTGTTTACATAGACTCTGTTTACAGTAGTGTATGGTATCCTTTCACTCTGTTTACTGTGGGGCACTGTTTACATAGACTCTGTTACAGCATTGTATGGTGTACTTTCACTCTGTTTACTGTGGAGCACTGTTTACATAGACTCTGTTACAGCAGTGTATGGTATATTTTCACTCTGTTTACTGTGGGGCACTGTTTACATAGACTCTGTTACAGCAGTGTATGGTGTACTTTTACACTGTTTGCTCTAGGGCACTGTTTACATAGACTCTGTTTACAGCAGTGTACGGTGTACTTTCACTCTGTTTATTGTGGGGCACTGTTTTCATAGACTCTGTTACAGCAGCGTATGGTGTACTTTCCCTCTGGTTACTGTAGTGCACTGTTTACATAGACTCTGTTACAGCATTGTATGGTGTACTTTCAATCGGTTTACTGTGGGGCACTGTTTACATAGACTCTGTTACAGCAGTGTACGGTGTACTTTCACTCAGTTTACTGTGGGGCACTGTTTACATAGACTCTGTTTACAGTAGTGTTTGGTGTACTTTCACTCTGTTTACGATGGGGCACTGCTTACATAGACTCTGTTTACAGCAGTGAATGTTGTACTTTCACTCTGTTTACTTTGGGGCACTGTATTCATAGTCTCTGTTACAGCAGTGTATGGTGTACTTTCACTCTGTTTACTGTAGGGCACTGTTTACATAGACTCTGTTACAGCAGTGTATGGTGTACTTTCACTCTGTTTACTGTAGGGCACTGTTTACATAGACTCTGTTACAGCAGTGTATGGTGTACTTTCACTCTGTTTATTGTGGGGCACTGTTTTCATAGACTCTGTTACAGCAGCGTATGGTGTACTTTCCCTCTGTTTTGTGTGTGGCACTGTTTATATAGACTATGTTTACAGTAGTGTATGGTGTACGTTCACTCTGTTTACTGTGGGACACTCTTTACATAGACTCTGTTTACATCAGTGTATGGGTTACTTTCACTCAGTTCACTGTGGGGCACTGTTTACATAGACTCAGTTTACAGCAGTGTATGGTGTACTTTCACTCTGTTTACTGTGGAGCACTGTTTACATAGACTCTCTTGCAGCAGTGTATGGTGTACTTTCACTCTGTTTACTGTGGGGCACTGTTTACATAGGCTCTGTAACAAGCAGCGTATGGTGTACTTTCCCTCTGGTAACTGTAGTGCACTGTTTACATAGACTCTGTTACAGCAGTGTATGGTGTACTTTCACTGTTTACTGTGGTGCACTGCTTACATAGATTCAGTTTACAACAGTGTATGGTGTACTTTCACTCTGTTTACTGTAGGGCACTGTTTACATAGACTGTTACAGCAGTGTATGGTGTACTTTCAATCGGTTTACTGTAGGGTACTGTTTACATAGACTCTGTTACAGCAGTATATGGTGTACTTTCACTCTGTTTATTGTGGGGCACTGTTTAAATAGACTCTGTTACAGTAGTGTACTGTGTACTTTCACTCAGTTTACTGTGGGGCACTGTTTACAATGACTCTGTTTACAGTAGTGTTTGGTGTACTTTCACTCTGTTTACTATGGGGCACTGTTTACATAGACTCTGTTTACGGCAGTGAATGTTGTTCTTTCACTCTGTTTACTGTGGGGGCACTGTTTTCATAGACTCTGTTACAGCAGTGTATGGTGTACATTCACTCTGTTTACTGTGGGGCACTGTTTATATCAGTGTATGTGTTACTTTCACTCAGTTCACTGTGGGGCACTGTTTACACAGACTCTGTTACAGCAGTGTATGGTGTACTTTCACTCTGTTTACTGTAGGGCACTGTTTACATAGACTCTGTTACAGCAGTTTATGGTGTACTTTCACTCTGCTTACTGTCGGGCACTGGTTACATAAACTCTGTTTACAGCAGTGTATGGTGTACTTTCACTTTGTTTACTGTAGGGCACTGTTTACATAGACGGTGTTACAGCAGTGTATGGTGTACTTTCACTCTGTTTACTGTGGCGCACTGTTTACATAGACTCTGTTACAGCAGTGTATGGTGTACTTTCACTCTGTTTACTGTGGAGCACAGTTTACATAGACTCTGTTTACAGCAGTGTACGGTGTACTTTCACTCTGTTTACTGTGGGGCACTGTTTTCATAGACTCTGTTACAGCAGCGTACGGTGTACTTTCACTCTGTTTACTGTGGGGCACTGTTTACATAGATTCAGTTTACAGCAGTGCATGGTGTACTTTCACTCTGTTTACTGTGGGGCACTGTTTACAGAGTCTCTGTTACAGCAGTGTATGGTGTACTTTTACTCTGTTTACTGTGGGGTACTGTTTACATAGACTCTGCTTACAGTAGTGTTTGGTGTACTTTCACTCTGTTTACTGCGGGGCACTGTTTACATAGTCTCTGTTTACAGCAGTGTATGGGTTACTTTCACTCTGTTTACTGTAGTGCACTGTTTACATAGACACTGTTACATCAGTGTGTGATGAACTTTCACTCTGTTTACTAGAGGGCACTGTTTACATAGACTCTGTTTACAGCATTGTATGGATCACTTTCACTCTGTTTACTGTAGTGCACTGATTACATAGACTCTGTTACAGCAGTGTATGGTGTACTTTCCCTCTGTTTATTGTGGGTCACTGTTTACATAGACTATGTTTGCAGTAGAGTGTGGTATACGTTCACTCTGTTTACTGTGGGACACTGTTTACATATACTCTGTTTACAGTAGTGTATGGTGTACTTTCACTCTGTTTACTGTGGGGCACTGTTTACATAGACTCTGTTACAGCAGTGTACGGTGTACTTTCACTCTGTTTACTGTGGGGCACTGTTTACATTGACTCTGTTACAGCAGTGTTTGGTGTACTTTCACTCTGTTTACTGCGGGGCACTGTTTACATAGTCTCTGTTTACAGCAGTGTATGGGTTACTTTCACTCTGTTTACTGTAGTGCACTGTTTACACAGACACTGTTACATCAGTGTTTGGTGAACTTTCACTCTGTTTACTAGAGGGCACTGTTTACATAGACTCTGTTTACAGCAGTGTATGGATTACTTTCACTCTGTTTACTGTAGTGCACTGATTACATAGACTCTGTTACAGCAGTGTATGGTGTACTTTCACTTTGTTTACTGTAGGGCACTGTTTACATAGACGGTGTTACAGCAGTGTATGGTGTACTTTCACTCTGTTTACTGTGGAGCACTGTTTATATAGACTCTGTTACAGCAGTGGATGGTGTACTTTCACTCTGTTTACTGTAGGGCACTGTTTACATAGATTCTGTTTACAGCAGTGTACGGTGTACTTTTACTCTGTTTACTGTGGGGTACTGTTTTCATAGACTCTGTTACAGCAGCGTACGGTGTACTTTCACTCTGGTTACTGTAGTGCACTATTTACATAGACTCTGTTACAGCAGTGTATGGTGTACTTTCACTCTGTTTACTGTGGGGCACTGTTTACATAGATTCAGTTTACAGCAGTGTATTGTGTACTTTCACTCTGTTTACTGTGGAGCGCTGTTTATATAGACTCTGTTACAGCAGTGGATGGTGTACTTTCACTCTGTTTACTGTAGGGCACTGTTTATATAGACTCTGTTACAGCAGTGGATGGTGTACTTTCACTCTGTTTACTGTAGGGCACTGTTTACATAGATTCTGTTTACAGCAGTGTACGGTGTACTTTTACTCTGTTTACTGTGGAGCACTGTTTATATAGACTCTGTTACAGCAGTGTATGGTGTACTTTCACTCTGTTTACTGTGGGGCACTGTTTACATAGATTCAGTTTACAACAGTGTATTGTGTACTTTCACTATGTTTACTGCAGGGCACTGTTTACATAGACTCTGTTACAGCAGTGTATGGTGTACTTTCAATCGGTTTACTGTAGGGCACTGTTTACATAGACTCTGTTACAGCAGTGTACGGTGTACTTACACTCAGTTTACTGTGGGGCACTGTTTACATAGACTCTGTTTACAGTAGTGTTGGTGTACTTTCCCTCTGTTTTGTGTGTGGCACTGTTTATATAGACTCTGTTTACAGTAGTGTATGGTGTACGTTCACTCTGTTTACTGTGGGACACTCTTTACATAGACTCTGTTTACATCAGTGTATGGGTTACTTTCACTCAGTTCACTGTGGGGCACTGTTTACATAGACTCAGTTTACAGCAGTGTATGGTGTACTTTCACTCTGTTTACTGTGGAGCACTGTTTACATAGACTCTCTTGCAGCAGTGTATGGTGTACTTTCACTCTGTTTACTGTGGGGCACTGTTTACATAGGCTCTGTAACAAGCAGCGTATGGTGTACTTTCCCTCTGGTAACTGTAGTGCACTGTTTACATAGACTCTGTTACAGCAGTGTATGGTGTACTTTCACTGTTTACTGTGGTGCACTGCTTACATAGATTCAGTTTACAACAGTGTATGGTGTACTTTCACTCTGTTTACTGTAGGGCACTGTTTACATAGACTCTGTTACAGCAGTGTATGGTGTACTTTCAATCGGTTTACTGTAGGGCACTGTTTACATAGACTCTGTTACAGCAGTATATGGTGTACTTTCACTCTGTTTATTGTGGGGCACTGTTTAAATAGACTCTGTTACAGTAGTGTACTGTGTACTTTCACTCAGTTTACTGTGGGGCACTGTTTACAATGACTCTGTTTACAGTAGTGTTTGGTGTACTTTCACTCTGTTTACTATGGGGCACTGTTTACATAGACTCTGTTTACGGCAGTGAATGTTGTTCTTTCACTCTGTTTACTGTGGGGGCACTGTTTTCATAGACTCTGTTACAGCAGTGTATGGTGTACATTCACTCTGTTTACTGTGGGGCACTGTTTAATTCAGTGTATGTGTTACTTTCACTCAGTTCACTGTGGGGCACTGTTTACACAGGCTCTGTTACAGCAGTGTATGGTGTACTTTCACTCTGTTTACTGTGGGGCGTTGTTTACATAGACTATGTTACAGCAGTGTATGGTGTACTTTCACTCTGTTTACTGTGGGGCACTGTTTACATAGACTCTGTTACAGCAGTTTATGGTGTACTTTCACTCTGCTTACTGTCGGGCACTGTTTATGTAGACTCTATTACAGCAGGGGATGTGTACTTTCACTCTGTTTACCTTAGGGCACTGGTTACATAAACTCTGTTTACAGCAGTGTATGGTGTACTTTCACTTTGTTTACTGTAGGGCACTGTTTACATAGACGGTGTTACAGCAGTGTATGGTGTACTTTCACTCTGTTTACTGTGGCGCACTGTTTACATAGACTCTGTTACAGCAGTGTATGGTATACTTTCACTCTGTTTACTGTGGAGCACAGATTACATAGACTCTGTTTACGGCAGTGTACGGTGTACTTTCACTCTGTTTACTGTGGGGCACTGTTTACATAGATTCAGTTTACAGCAGTGCATGGTGTACTTTCACTCTGTTTACTGTGGGGCACTGTTTACAGAGTCTCTGTTACAGCAGTGTATGGTGTACTTTTACTCTGTTTACTGTGGGGTACTGTTTACATAGACTCTGCTTACAGTAGTGTTTGGTGTACTTTCACTCTGTTTACTGCGGGGCACTGTTTACATAGTCTCTGTTTACAGCAGTGTATGGGTTACTTTTACTCTGTTTACTGTCGTGCACTGTTTACATAGACACTGTTACATCAGTGTGTGATGAACTTTCACTCTGTTTACTAGAGGGCACTGTTTACATAGACTCTGTTTACAGCAGTGTATGGATCACTTTCACTCTGTTTACTGTAGTGCACTGATTACATAGACTCTGTTACAGCAGTGTATGGTGTACTTTCCCTTTGTTTATTGTGGGTCACTGTTTACATAGACTATGTTTGCAGTAGAGTGTGGTATACGTTCACTCTGTTTACTGTGGGACACTGTTTACATAGACTCTGTTTACATCAGTGTATGGGTTACTTTCACTCAGTTCACTGTGGGGCACTGTTTACATATACTCTGTTTACAGTAGTGTATGGTGTACTTTCACTCTGTTTACTGTGGGGCACTGTTTACATAGACTCTGTTACAGCAGTGTACGGTGTACTTTCACTCTGTTTACTGTGGGGCACTGTTTACATTGACTCTGTTACAGCAGTGTTTGGTGTACTTTCACTCTGTTTACTGCGGGGCACTGTTTACATAGTCTCTGTTTACAGCAGTGTATGGGTTACTTTCACTCTGTTTACTGTAGTGCACTGTTTACACAGACACTGTTACATCAGTGTTTGGTGAACTTTCACTCTGTTTACTAGAGGGCACTGTTTACATAGACTCTGTTACAGCAGTGTATGGATTACTTTCACTCTGTTTACTGAGGGGCACTGTTTTCATAGACTCTGTTACAGCAGTGTATGGTGTACTTTCACTCTGTTTACTGTGGGGCACTGTTTACATCAGTGTATGGGTTACTTTCACTCAGTTCACTGTGGGGCACTGTTTACATAGACTCTGTTTACAGTAGTGTATGGTATCCTTTCACTCTGTTTACTGTGGGGCACTGTTTACATAGACTCTGTTACAGCATTGTATGGTGTACTTTCACTCTGTTTACTGTGGAGCACTGTTTACATAGACTCTGTTACAGCAGTGTATGGTATATTTTCACTCTGTTTACTGTGGGGCACTGTTTACATAGACTCTGTTACAGCAGTGTATGGTGTACTTTTACACTGTTTGCTCTAGGGCACTGTTTACATAGACTCTGTTTACAGCAGTGTACGGTGTACTTTCACTCTGTTTATTGTGGGGCACTGTTTTCATAGACTCTGTTACAGCAGCGTATGGTGTACTTTCCCTCTGGTTACTGTAGTGCACTGTTTACATAGACTCTGTTACAGCATTGTATGGTGTACTTTCAATCGGTTTACTGTGGGGCACTGTTTACATAGACTCTGTTACAGCAGTGTACGGTGTACTTTCACTCAGTTTACTGTGGGGGCACTGTTTACATAGACTCTGTTTACAGTAGTGTTTGGTGTACTTTCACTCTGTTTACGATGGGGCACTGCTTACATAGACTCTGTTTACAGCAGTGAATGTTGTACTTTCACTCTGTTTACTTTGGGGCACTGTATTCATAGTCTCTGTTACAGCAGTGTATGGTGTACTTTCACTCTGTTTACTGTAGGGCACTGTTTACATAGACTCTGTTACAGCAGTGTATGGTGTACTTTCACTCTGTTTACTGTAGGGCACTGTTTACATAGACTCTGTTACAGCAGTGTATGGTGTACTTTCACTCTGTTTATTGTGGGGCACTGTTTTCATAGACTCTGTTACAGCAGCGTATGGTGTACTTTCCCTCTGTTTTGTGTGTTGCACTGTTTATATAGACTATGTTTACAGTAGTGTATGGTGTACGTTCACTCTGTTTACTGTGGGACACTCTTTACATAGACTCTGTTTACATCAGTGTATGGGTTACTTTCACTCAGTTCACTGTGGGGCACTGTTTACATAGACTCAGTTTACAGCAGTGTATGGTGTACTTTCACTCTGTTTACTGTGGAGCACTGTTTACATAGACTCTCTTGCAGCAGTGTATGGTGTACTTTCACTCTGTTTACTGTGGGGCACTGTTTACATAGGCTCTGTAACAAGCAGCGTATGGTGTACTTTCCCTCTGGTAACTGTAGTGCACTGTTTACATAGACTCTGTTACAGCAGTGTATGGTGTACTTTCACTGTTTACTGTGGTGCACTGCTTACATAGATTCAGTTTACAACAGTGTATGGTGTACTTTCACTCTGTTTACTGTAGGGCACTGTTTACATAGACTCTGTTACAGCAGTGTATGGTGTACTTTCAATCGGTTTACTGTAGGGCACTGTTTACATAGACTCTGTTACAGCAGTATATGGTGTACTTTCACTCTGTTTATTGTGGGGCACTGTTTAAATAGACTCTGTTACAGTAGTGTACTGTGTACTTTCACTCAGTTTACTGTGGGGCACTGTTTACAATGACTCTGTTTACAGTAGTGTTTGGTGTACTTTCACTCTGTTTACTATGGGGCACTGTTTACATAGACTCTGTTTACGGCAGTGAATGTTGTTCTTTCACTCTGTTTACTGTGGGGGCACTGTTTTCATAGACTCTGTTACAGCAGTGTATGGTGTACATTCACTCTGTTTACTGTGGGGCACTGTTTATATCAATGTATGTGTTACTTTCACTCAGTTCACTGTGGGGCACTGTTTACACAGACTCTGTTACAGCAGTGTATGGTGTACTTTCACTCTGTTTACTGTAGGGCACTGTTTACATAGACTCTGTTACAGCAGTTATGGTGTACTTTCACTCTGCTTACTGTCGGGCACTGGTTACATAAACTCTGTTTACAGCAGTGTATGGTGTACTTTCACTTTGTTTACTGTAGGGCACTGTTTACATAGACGGTGTTACAGCAGTGTATGGTGTACTTTCACTCTGTTTACTGTGGCGCACTGTTTACATAGACTCTGTTACAGCAGTGTATGGTGTACTTTCACTCTGTTTACTGTGGAGCACAGTTTACATAGACTCTGTTTACAGCAGTGTACGGTGTACTTTCACTCTGTTTACTGTGGGGCACTGTTTTCATAGACTCTGTTACAGCAGCGTACGGTGTACTTTCACTCTGTTTACTGTGGGGCACTGTTTACATAGATTCAGTTTACAGCAGTGCATGGTGTACTTTCACTCTGTTTACTGTGGGGCACTGTTTACAGAGTCTCTGTTACAGCAGTGTATGGTGTACTTTTACTCTGTTTACTGTGGGGTACTGTTTACATAGACTCTGCTTACAGTAGTGTTTGGTGTACTTTCACTCTGTTTACTGCGGGGCACTGTTTACATCGTCTCTGTTTACAGCAGTGTATGGGTTACTTTCACTCTGTTTACTGTAGTGCACTGTTTACATAGACACTGTTACATCAGTGTGTGATGAACTTTCACTCTGTTTACTAGAGGGCACTGTTTACATAGACTCTGTTTACAGCAGTGTATGGATCACTTTCACTCTGTTTACTGTAGTGCACTGATTACATAGACTCTGTTACAGCAGTGTATGGTGTACTTTCCCTCTGTTTATTGTGGGTCACTGTTTACATAGACTATGTTTGCAGTAGAGTGTGGTATACGTTCACTCTGTTTACTGTGGGACACTGTTTACATATACTCTGTTTACAGTAGTGTATGGTGTACTTTCACTCTGTTTACTGTGGGGCACTGTTTACATAGACTCTGTTACAGCAGTGTACGGTGTACTTTCACTCTGTTTACTGTGGGGCACTGTTTACATTTACTCTGTTACAGCAGTGTTTGGTGTACTTTCACTCTGTTTACTGCGGGGCACTGTTTACATAGTCTCTGTTTACAGCAGTGTATGGGTTACTTTCACTCTGTTTACTGTAGTGCACTGTTTACACAGACACTGTTACATCAGTGTTTGGTGAACTTTCACTCTGTTTACTAGAGGGCACTGTTTACATAGACTCTGTTTACAGCAGTGTATGGTGTACTTTCACTTTGTTTACTGTAGGGCACTGTTTACATAGACGGTGTTACAGCAGTGTATGGTGTACTTTCACTCTGTTTACTGTGGAGCACTGTTTATATAGACTCTGTTACAGCAGTGGATGGTGTACTTTCACTATGTTTACTGTAGGGCACTGTTTACATAGATTCTGTTTACAGCAGTGTACGGTGTTCTTTTACTCTGTTTACTGTGGGGTACTGTTTTCATAGACTCTGTTACAGCAGCGTACGGTGTACTTTCACTCTGGTTACTGTAGTGCACTATTTACATAGACTCTGTTACAGCAGTGTATGGTGTACTTTCACTCTGTTTACTGTGGGGCACTGTTTACATAGATTCAGTTTACAGCAGTGTATTGTGTACTTTCACTCTGTTTACTGTGGAGCGCTGTTTATATAGACTCTGTTACAGCAGTGGATGGTGTACTTTCACTCTGTTTACTGTAGGGCACTGTTTATATAGACTCTGTTACAGCAGTGGATGGTGTACTTTCACTCTGTTTACTGTAGGGCACTGTTTACATAGATTCTGTTTACAGCAGTGTACGGTGTACTTTTACTCTGTTTACTGCGGAGCACTGTTTATATAGACTCTGTTACAGCAGTGTATGGTGTACTTTCACTCTGTTTACTGTGGGGCACTGTTTACATAGATTCAGTTTACAACAGTGTATTGTGTACTTTCGCTATGTTTACTGCAGGGCACTGTTTACATAGACTCTGTTACAGCAGTGTATGGTGTACTTTCAATCGGTTTACTGTAGGGCACTGTTTACATAGACTCTGTTACAGCAGTGTACGGTGTACTTACACTCAGTTTACTGTGGGGCACTGTTTACATAGACTCTGTTTACAGTAGTGTTGGTGTACTTTCCCTCTGTTTTGTGTGTGGCACTGTTTATATAGACTCTGTTTACAGTAGTGTATGGTGTACGTTCACTCTGTTTACTGTGGGACACTCTTTACATAGACTCTGTTTACATCAGTGTATGGGTTACTTTCACTCAGTTCACTGTGGGGCACTGTTTACATAGACTCAGTTTACAGCAGTGTATGGTGTACTTTCACTCTGTTTACTGTGGAGCACTGTTTACATAGACTCTCTTGCAGCAGTGTATGGTGTACTTTCACTCTGTTTACTGTGGGGCACTATTTACATAGGCTCTGTAACAAGCAGCGTATGGTGTACTTTCCCTCTGGTAACTGTAGTGCACTGTTTACATAGACTCTGTTACAGCAGTGTATGGTGTACTTTCACTGTTTACTGTGGTGCACTGCTTACATAAATTCAGTTTACAACAGTGTATGGTGTACTTTCACTCTGTTTACTGTAGGGCACTGTTTACATAGACTCTGTTACAGCAGTATATGGTGTACTTTCACTCTGTTTATTGTGGGGCACTGTTTAAATAGACTCTGTTACAGTAGTGTACTGTGTACTTTCACTCAGTTTACTGTGGGGCACTGTTTACAATGACTCTGTTTACAGTAGTGTTTGGTGTACTTTCACTCTGTTTACTATGGGGCACTGTTTACATAGACTCTGTTTACGGCAGTGAATGTTGTTCTTTCACTCTGTTTACTGTGGGGGCACTGTTTTCATAGACTCTGTTACAGCAGTGTATGGTGTACATTCACTCTGTTTACTGTGGGGCACTGTTTAATTCAGTGTATGTGTTACTTTCACTCAGTTCACTGTGGGGCACTGTTTACACAGACTCTGTTACAGCAGTGTATGGTGTACTTTCACTCTGTTTACTGTGGGGCGTTGTTTACATAGACTCTGTTACAGCAGTGTATGGTGTACTTTCACTCTGTTTACTGTGGGGCACTGTTTACATAGACTCTGTTACAGCAGTTTATGGTGTACTTTCACTCTGCTTACTGTCGGGCACTGTTTATGTAGACTCTATTACAGCAGGGGATGTGTACTTTCACTCTGTTTACCTTAGGGCACTGGTTACATAAACTCTGTTTACAGCAGTGTATGGTGTACTTTCACTTTGTTTACTGTAGGGCACTGTTTACATAGACGGTGTTACAGCAGTGTATGGTGTACTTTCACTCTGTTTACTGTGGCGCACTGTTTACATAGACTGTTACAGCAGTGTATGGTATACTTTCACTCTGTTTAATGTGGAGCACAGATTACATAGACTCTGTTTACAGCAGTGTACGGTGTACTTTCACTCTGTTTACTGTAGGGCACTGTTTACATAGATTCAGTTTACAGCAGTGCATGGTGTACTTTCACTCTGTTTACTGTGGGGCACTGTTTACAGAGTCTCTGTTACAGCAGTGTATGGTGTACTTTTACTCTGTTTACTGTGGGGTACTGTTTACATAGACTCTGCTTACAGTAGTGTTTGGTGTACTTTCACTCTGTTTACTGCGGGGCACTGTTTACATAGTCTCTGTTTACAGCAGTGTATGGGTTACTTTCACTCTGTTTACTGTAGTGCACTGTTTACATAGACACTGTTACATCAGTGTGTGATGAACTTTCACTCTGTTTACTAGAGGGCACTGTTTACATAGACTCTGTTTACAGCAGTGTATGGATCACTTTCACTCTGTTTACTGTAGTGCACTGATTACATAGACTCTGTTACAGCAGTGTATGGTGTACTTTCCCTCTGTTTATTGTGGGTCACTGTTTACATAGACTATGTTTGCAGTAGAGTGTGGTATACGTTCACTCTGTTTACTGTGGGACACTGTTTACATAGACTCTGTTTACATCAGTGTATGGGTTACTTTCACTCAGTTCACTGTGGGGCACTGTTTACATATACTCTGTTTACAGTAGTGTATGGTGTACTTTCACTCTGTTTACTGTGGGGCACTGTTTACATAGACTCCGTTACAGCAGTGTACGGTGTACTTTCACTCTGTTTACTGTGGGGCACTGTTTACATTGACTCTGTTACAGCAGTGTTTGGTGTACTTTCACTCTGTTTACTGCGGGGCACTGTTTACATAGTCTCTGTTTACAGCAGTGTATGGGTTACTTTCACTCTGTTTACTGTAGTGCACTGTTTACACAGACACTGTTACATCAGTGTTTGGTGAACTTTCACTCTGTTTACTAGAGGGCACTGTTTACATAGACTCTGTTACAGCAGTGTATGGATTACTTTCACTCTGTTTACTGTAGTGCACTGATTACATAGACTCTGTTACAGCAGTGTATGGTGTACTTTCACTTTGTTTACTGTAGGGCACTGTTTACATAGACGGTGTTACAGCAGTGTATGGTGTACTTTCACTCTGTTTACTGTGGAGCACTGTTTATATAGACTCTGTTACAGCAGTGGATGGTGTACTTTCACTCTGTTTACTGTAGGGCACTGTTTACATAGATTCTGTTTACAGCAGTGTACGGTGTACTTTTACTCTGTTTACTGTGGGGTACTGTTTTCATAGACTCTGTTACAGCAGCGTACGGTGTACTTTCACTCTGGTTACTGTAGTGCACTATTTACATAGACTCTGTTACAGCAGTGTATGGTGTACTTTCACTCTGTTTACTGTGGGGCACTGTTTACATAGATTCAGTTTACAGCAGTGTATTGTGTACTTTCACTCTGTTTACTGTGGAGCGCTGTTTATATAGACTCTGTTACAGCAGTGTATTGTGTACTTTCAATATGTTTACTGCAGGGCACTGTTTACATAGACTCTGTTACAGCAGTCTATGGTGTACTTTCAATCGGTTTACTGTAGGGCACTGTTTACATAGACTCTGTTTCAGCAGTGTATGGTGTACTTTCACTCTGTTTATTGTTGGGCACTGTTTACATAGACTCTGTTACAGCAGTGTACGGTGTACTTACACTCAGTTTACTGTGGGGCACTGTTTACATAGACTCTGATTACAGCAGTGTATGGGTTACTTTCACTCTGTTTACCGTAGTGCACTGTTTACATAGACTCTGTTACATCAGTGTGTGGGGAACTTTCACTCCGTTTACTGGAGGGCACTGTTTACATAGACTCTGTTACAGCAGGGTATCATGTACTTTCACTCTGTTTACCGTAGTGCACAGTTTACATAGACTCTGTTACATCAGTGTGTGGGGAACTTTCACTCCGTTTACTGGAGGGCACTGTTTACATAGACTCTGTTTACAGTAGTGTATGGTGTACTTTCACTCTATTTACTGTGGGGCATGGTTAACATAAACTCTGTTACAGCAGTGTACGGTGTACTTTCACTCTGTTTACTGGAGGGCGCTGTTTACATAGACTCATTTTCAGCAGTGTTTGGTGTTTTTTCACCCTATTTACAGGTGGCCACTGTTTACATAGTCTCTGTTACAGCAGTGTATGGTGTACTTTCACTCTGTTTACTGTGGGGCACTGTTTACATAGACTCTATTACAGCAGTGTATGGTGTACTTTCACCCTGATTGCTGTAGGGCACTGTTTACATAGAGTCTGTTTACTGCAGTGCATGGTGTACTTTCACTCTGTTTGATGGAGTTCACTGTTTACATAGACTCGGTTTACAGTAGTGTATGTTGTGCTTTCACGCTGTATACTGTGGGACACTGTTTACATAGACTCTGTTTACAGCAGTGTATGGGTTACTTTCTCTCTGGTTACTGTAGTGCACTGATTACATAGACTCTGTTACATCAGTGTGTGGTGAACTTTCACTCTGTTTACTGTAGGGCACTGTTTACATAGACTCTGTTTACAGCAGTGTACGGTGTACTTTCACTCTGTTTACTGAGGGGCACTGTTTACATATACTCTGTTTACAGTAGTGTATCGTGTACTTTCACTCTGTTTACTGTGGGGCACTGTTGACATAGACTCAATTTACAGCAGTGTATTGTGTACTTTCACTCTGTTTACTGTTGGGCACTGTTTACATAGACTCTGTTACAGCAGTGTACGGTGTACTTTCACTCTGTTTACTGTGGGGCACTGTTTACATTGACTCTGTTACAGCAGTGTTTGGTGTACTTTCACTCTGTTTACTGCGGGGCACTGTTTACATAGTCTCTGTTTACAGCAGTGTATGGGTTACTTTCACTCTGTTTACTGTAGTGCACTGTTTACACAGACACTGTTACATCAGTGTTTGGTGAACTTTCACTCTGTTTACTAGAGGGCACTGTTTACATAGACTCTGTTTACAGCAGTGTATGGATTACTTTCACTCTGTTTACTGTAGTGCACTGATTACATAGACTCTGTTACAGCAGTGTATGGTGTACTTTCACTCTGTTTACTGTGGGGTACTGTTTTCATAGACTCTGTTCCAGCAGCGTACGGTGTACTTTCACTCTGGTTACTGTAGTGCACTATTTACATAGACTCTGTTACAGCAGTGTATGGTGTACTTTCACTCTGTTTACTGTGGGGCACTGTTTACATAGATTCAGTTTACAGCAGTGTATTGTGTACTTTCACTCTGTTTACTGTGGAGCGCTGTTTATATAGACTCTGTTACAGCAGTGGATGGTGTACTTTCACTCTGTTTACTGTAGGGCACTGTTTATATAGACTCTGTTACAGCAGTGGATGGTGTACTTTCACTCTGTTTACTGTAGGGCACTGTTTACATAGATTCTGTTTACAGCAGTGAACGGTGTACTTTTACTCTGTTTACTGTGGAGCACTGTTTATATAGACTCTGTTACAGCAGTGTATGGTGCACTTTCACTCTGTTTACTGTGGGGCACTGTTTACATAGATTCAGTTTACAACAGTGTATTGTGTACTTTCACTATGTTTACTGCACGGCACTGTTTACATAGACTCTGTTACAGCAGTGTATGGTGTACTTTCAATCGGTTTACTGTAGGGCACTGTTTACATAGACTCTGTTACAGCAGTGTACGGTGTACTTACACTCAGTTTACTGTGGGGCACTGTTTACATAGACTCTGTTTACAGTAGTGTTGGTGTACTTTCACTCTGTTTACTGTGGGGCACTGTTTACATTGACTCTGTTACAGCAGTGTTTGGTGAACTTTCACTCTGTTTACTAGAGGGCACTGTTTACATAGACTCTTTTTACAGCAGTGTATGGATTACTTTCACTCTGTTTACTGTAGTGCACTGATTACATAGACTCTGTTACAGCAGTGTATGGTGTACTTTCCCTCTGTTTACTGTGGGGCACTGTTTACATAGACAATGTTTGCAGTAGTGTGTGGTATACGTTCACTCTGTTTACTGTGGGACACTGTTTACATAGACTCTGTTAACATCAGTGTATGGGTTACTTTCACTCAGTTCACTGTGGGGCACTGTTTACATAGACTCTGTTTACAGTAGTGTATGGTGTACTTTCACTCTGTTTACTGTGGGGCACTGTTTACATAGACTCTGTTGCAGCAGTGTAAGGTGTACTTTCACTCTGTTTACTGTGGGGCACTGTTTACATAGACTCTGTTACAGCAGTGTATGGTGTACTTTTATTCTGTTTACTGTAGGGCACTGTTACATAGACTCTGTTTACAGCAGTGTACGGTGCACTTTCACTCTGTTCATTGTGGGGCACTGTTTACATAGACTCTGTTTACAGTAGTGTATGGTGTACTTTCACTCTGTTTACTGTGGGGCACTGTTTACATAGACTCTGTTACAGCAGTTTATGGTGTACTTTCACTCTGCTTACTGTCGGGCACTGTTTACGTAGACTCTATTACAGCAGGGGATGGTGTACTTTCACTCTGTTTACCTTAGGGCACTGTTTACATAAACTCTGTTTACAGCAGCGTATGGTGTACTTTCACTTTGTTTACTGTAGGGCACTGTTTACATAGACGGTGTTACAGCAGTGTCTGGTGTACTTTCACTCTGTTTACTGTGGAGCACTGTTTATATAGACTCTGTTACAGCAGTGGATGGTGTACTTTCACTCTGTTTACTGTAGGGCACTGTTTACATAGATTCTGTTTACAGCAGTGTACGGTGTACTTTTACTCTGTTTACTGTGGGGCACTGTTTTCATAGACTCTGTTACAGCAGCGTACGGTGTACTTTCACTCTGGTTACTTTAGTGCACTATTTACATAGACTCTGTTACAGCAGTGTATGGTGTACTTTCACTCTGTTTACTGTGGGGCACTGTTTACATAGATTCAGTTTACAGCAGTGTACGGTGTACTTTCAATCGGTTTACTGTAGGGCACTGTTTACATAGACTCTGTTTCAGCAGTGTATGGTGTACTTTCACTCTGTTTATTGTTAGGCACTGTTTACATAGACTCTGTTACAGCAGTGTACGGTGTACTTACACGCAGTTTACTGTGGGGCACTGTTTACATAGACTCTGATTACAGCAGTGTATGGGTTACTTTCACTCTGTTTACCGTAGTGCACTGTTTACATAGACTCTGTTACATCAGTGTGTGGGGAACTTTCACTCCGTTTACTGGAGGGCACTGTTTACATAGACTCTGTTACAGCAGGGTATCATGTACTTTCACTCTGTTTACTGTGGGGCACTGTTTACATAGACTCTGTTTACAGTAGTGTATGGTGTACTTTCACTCTATTTACTGTGGGGCATGGTTAACATAAACTCTGTTACAACAGTGTACGGTGTACTTTCACTCAGTTTACTGTCGGGCACTGTTTGAATTGACTCTGTTTACAGCAGTGTATGGTGTAATTTTACTCTGTTTACTGGAGAGCGCTGTTTACATAGACTCATTTTCAGCAGTGTTTGGTGTTTTTTCACCCTATTTACAGGTGGCCACTGTTTACATAGTCTCTGTTACAGCAGTGTATGGTGTACTTTCACCCTGATTGCTGTAGGGCACTGTTTACATAGAGTCTGTTTACTGCAGTGTATGGTGTACTTTCACTCTGTTTGATGGAGTTCACTGTTTACATAGACTCGGTTTACAGTAGTGTATGTTGTGCTTTCACGCTGTATACTGTGGGACACTGTTTACATAGACTCTGTTTACAGCAGTGTATGGGTTACTTTCTCTCTGGTTACTGTAGTGCACTGATTACATAGACTCTGTTACATCAGTGTGTGGTGAACTTTCACTCTGTTTACTGTAGGGCACTGTTTACATAGACTCTGTTTTCAGCAGTGTACGGTGTACTTTCACTCTGTTTACTGAGGGGCACTGTTTACATATACTCTGTTTACAGTAGTGTATCGTGTACTTTCACTCTGTTTACTGTAGGGCACTGTTGACATAGACTCAATTTACAGCAGTGTATTGTGTAATTTCACTCTCTTTACTGGAGTGCACTGGTTACATAGACTCTGTTACAGCAGTGTACGGTGTACTTTCACTCTGTTTACTGTGGGGCACTGTTTAAATAGACTCAGTTTACAGCAGTGTATGGGTTACTTTCACTCTGTTTACTGTGGGGCACTGTTTACATATGCTCTGTTACAGCAGTGTTCGGTGTACTTTCACCCTGTTTACTGTAGGGCACTGTTTACATAGACTCGGTTTACAGCAGTGCATGGTGTACTTTCTCTCTGTTTACTGTGGGGCACTGTTTACATAAACTCTGTTACAGCAGTGTATGGTGTACTTTCACTCTGTTTACTGTGGGGCACTGTTTACATAGTTTCAGTTTACAGCAGTATATGGTGTACTTTCAGTCTTTTTACTGTAGGGCACTGTGTACATAGACTCTGTTACACCAGTGTATGGTGTACTTTCACTCTGTTTACTGTGGGGCACTGTTTACATAGACTCTGTTTACAGCAGTGTATGTTGTACTTTCACTCTGTTTACTGTGGGGCACTGTTTACATAGACTCTGTTACAGCAGTGTACGGTGTACTTTCACTCTGTTTACTGTGGGGCACTGTTTACATAAACTGTGTTTACAGTAGTATATGGTGTACTTTCACTCTGTTTACTGTGGGGCACTGTTTACATAGATTCAGTTTACAGCAGTGTATGGTGTACTTTCACTCTGTTTACCGTGGGTCACTGTTTACATAGACTCTGTTTACATCAGTGTATGGGTTACTTTCACTCAGTTCACTGTGGGGCACTGTTTACATAGACTCTGTTACAGCAGTGTATGGTGTACTTTCACTCTGTTTACTGTGGGGCACTGTTTACATAGACAATGTTACAGCAGTGTATGGTGTGCTTTCACTCTGTTTAGTGTGGAGCACTGCTTACATAGACACTGTTACAGCAGTGTATGGTGTACTTTCACTCTGTTTACTGTGGGGCACTGTTTACATAGACTCTGTTACAGCAGTGCATGGTGTACTTTCACTCAGTTTACTGTGGGGCACTGTTAACATAAACTCTGTTACAGCAGTGTACGGTGTACTTTCACTCTGTTTACTGTCGGGCACTGTTTGCATTGACTCTGTTTACAGCAGTGTATGGTGTAATTTCACTCTCTTTACTGGAGTGCACTGGTTACATAGACTCTGTTACAGCAGTGTATGGTGTACTTTCACTCTGTTTATTGTGGGGCACTGTTTACATAGACTCTGTTACAGCATTGTATAGTGTACTTTCACTCTGTTTACTATGGGGCACTGTTTACATAGACTCAGTTTACATCAGTGTATGGTGTACTTTCAATCTGTTTACTGTGGGGCACTGTTTACAGAGACTCTGTTATAGCAGTGTATAGTGTACTTTCACTCTGTTTACTGTGGGGCACTGTTTACATAGACTCAGGTAACAGCAGTGGATGGTATACTTTCACTCTGTTTACTGTAGGGCACTGTTTACATAGACTCTGTTACACAAGTGTATGGTGTACTTTCAGTCTGTTTACTGTGGGGCACTGTTTACATAGACTCTGTTACAGCAGTGTACGGTGTACTTTCACACTGTTCACTGTGGGGCACTGTTTACATAGACTCTGTTTACAGTAGTGTATGGTGTACTTTCAGTCTGTTTACTGTGGTGCACTGTTTACATAGTCTCTGTTCCAGCAGTATATAGTGTACTTTCACGCTGTTTACTGTGGGGCACTGTTTACTTAGACTCAGGTTACAGCAGTGTATGGTATACTTTCACTCTGTTTACTGTAGGGCACTGTTTACATAGACTCTGTTACACCAGTGTATGGTGTACTTTCAGTCTGTTTACTGTAGGGCACTGTTTACAGATACTCTATTACAGCAATGTACGGTGTACTTTCACTCTGTTTACTATGGGGCACTGTTTACATAGACTCAGTTTACATCAGTGTATGGTGTACTTTCACTCTGTTTACTGTGGGGCACTGTTTACAGAGACTCTGTTATAGCAGTGTATAGTGTACTTTTACTCTGTTTACTGTGGGGCACTGTTTACATAGACTCAGGTAACAGAAGTGTATGGTATACTTTCACTCTGTTTACTGTAGGGCACTGTTTACATAGACTCTGTTACACAAGTGTATGGTGTACTTTCAGTCTGTTTACTGTGGGGCACTGTTTACATAGACTCTGTTACAGCAGTGTACGGTGTACTTTCACTCTGTTCACTGTGGGGCACTGTTTACATAGACTCTGTTTACAGTAGTGTATGGTGTACTTTCAGTCTGTTTACTGTGGTGCACTGTTTACATAGTCTATGTTCCAGCAGTATATAGGGTACTTTCACTCTGTTTACTGTGGGGCACTGTTTACTTAGACTCAGGTTACAGCAGTGTATGGTATACTTTCACTCTGTTTACTGTAGGGCACTGTTTACATAGACTCTGTTACACCAGTGTATGGTGTACTTTCAGTCTGTTTACTGTAGGGCACTGTTTACATATACTCTATTACAGCAGTGTACGGTGTACTTTCACTCTGTTTACTGTAGGGTACTGTTTACATAAACTCTGTTGACAGCAGTGTATGGTGTACTTTCACTCTGTTTACTGTAGGGCTCTGTTTACATAGACTCGGTTACAGCAGAGTATGGTGTACTTTCACTCTGTTTACTGTGGGGCACTGTTTACATAGACTCTGTTACAGCAGTGTATGGTGTACTTTCACTCTGTTTACCTTGGGGCACTGTTTACATAGTCTGTTACAGCAGTGAATGGTGTACTTTCACTCACTTTCCTGTAGGGCACTGTTTGCATAGACTCTGTTTACAGCAGTGTACGGTGTACTTTCACTCTGTTTACTGTGGAGCGCTGTTTATATAGACTCTGTTACAGCAGTGGATGGTGTACTTTCACTCTGTTTACTGTAGGGCACTGTTTATATAGACTCTGTTACAGCAGTGGATGGTGTACTTTCACTCTGTTTACTGTAGGGCACTGTTTACATAGATTCTGTTTACAGCAGTGAACGGTGTACTTTTACTCTGTTTACTGTGGAGCACTGTTTATATAGACTCTGTTACAGCAGTGTATGGTGCACTTTCACTCTGTTTACTGTGGGGCACTGTTTACATAGATTCAGTTTACAACAGTGTAATGTGTACTTTCACTATGTTTACTGCAGGGCACTGTTTACATAGACTCTGTTACAGCAGTGTATGGTGTACTTTCAATCGGTTTACTGTAGGGCACTGTTTACATAGACTCTGTTACAGCAGTGTACGGTGTACTTACACTCAGTTTACTGTGGGGCACTGTTTACATAGACTCTGTTTACAGTAGTGTTGGTGTACTTTCACTCTGTTTACTGTGGGGCACTGTTTACATTGACTCTGTTACAGCAGTGTTTGGTGAACTTTCACTCTGTTTACTAGAGGGCACTGTTTACATAGACTCTTTTTACAGCAGTGTATGGATTACTTTCACTCTGTTTACTGTAGTGCACTGATTACATAGACTCTGTTACAGCAGTGTATGGTGTACTTTCCCTCTGTTTACTGTGGGGCACTGTTTACATAGACAATGTTTGCAGTAGTGTGTGGTATACGTTCACTCTGTTTACTGTGGGACACTGTTTACATAGACTCTGTTAACATCAGTGTATGGGTTACTTTCACTCAGTTCACTGTGGGGCACTGTTTACATAGACTCTGTTTACAGTAGTGTATGGTGTACTTTCACTCTGTTTACTGTGGGGCACTGTTTACATAGACTCTGTTGCAGCAGTGTAAGGTGTACTTTCACTCTGTTTACTGTGGGGCACTGTTTACATAGACTCTGTTACAGCAGTGTATGGTGTACTTTTATTCTGTTTACTGTAGGGCACTGTTACATAGACTCTGTTTACAGCAGTGTACGGTGCACTTTCACTCTGTTCATTGTGGGGCACTGTTTACATAGACTCTGTTTACAGTAGTGTATGGTGTACTTTCACTCTGTTTACTGTGGGGCACTGTTTACATAGACTCTGTTACAGCAGTTTATGGTGTACTTTCACTCTGCTTACTGTCGGGCACTGTTTACGTAGACTCTATTACAGCAGGGGATGGTGTACTTTCACTCTGTTTACCTTAGGGCACTGTTTACATAAACTCTGTTTACAGCAGCGTATGGTGTACTTTCACTTTGTTTACTGTAGGGCACTGTTTACATAGACGGTGTTACAGCAGTGTCTGGTGTACTTTCACTCTGTTTACTGTGGAGCACTGTTTATATAGACTCTGTTACAGCAGTGGATGGTGTACTTTCACTCTGTTTACTGTAGGGCACTGTTTACATAGATTCTGTTTACAGCAGTGTACGGTGTACTTTTACTCTGTTTACTGTGGGGCACTGTTTTCATAGACTCTGTTACAGCAGCGTACGGTGTACTTTCACTCTGGTTACTTTAGTGCACTATTTACATAGACTCTGTTACAGCAGTGTATGGTGTACTTTCACTCTGTTTACTGTGGGGTACTGTTTACATAGATTCAGTTTACAGCAGTGTATTGTGTACTTTCAATATGTTTACTGCAGGGCACTGTTTACATAGACTCTGTTACAGCAGTGTATGGTGTACTTTCAATCGGTTTACTGTAGGGCACTGTTTACATAGACACTGTTTCAGCAGTGTATGGTGTACTTTCACTCTGTTTATTGTTAGGCACTGTTTACATAGACTCTGTTACAGCAGTGTACGGTGTACTTACACTCAGTTTACTGTGGGGCACTGTTTACATAGACTCTGATTACAGCAGTGTATGGGTTACTTTCACTCTGTTTACCGTAGTGCACTGTTTACATAGACTCTGTTACATCAGTGTGTGGGGAACTTTCACTCCGTTTACTGGAGGGCACTGTTTACATAGACTCTGTTACAGCAGGGTATCATGTACTTTCACTCTGTTTACTGTGGGGCACTGTTTACATAGACTCTGTTTACAGTAGTGTATGGTGTACTTTCACTCTATTTACTGTGGGGCATGGTTAACATAAACTCTGTTACAACAGTGTACGGTGTACTTTCACTCAGTTTACTGTCGGGCACTGTTTGAATTGACTCTGTTTACAGCAGTGTATGGTGTAATTTTACTCTGTTTACTGGAGAGCGCTGTTTACATAGACTCATTTTCAGCAGTGTTTGGTGTTTTTTCACCCTATTTACAGGTGGCCACTGTTTACATAGTCTCTGTTACAGCAGTGTATGGTGTACTTTCACCCTGATTGCTGTAGGGCACTGTTTACATAGAGTCTGTTTACTGCAGTGTATGGTGTACTTTCACTCTGTTTGATGGAGTTCACTGTTTACATAGACTCGGTTTACAGTAGTGTATGTTGTGCTTTCACGCTGTATACTGTGGGACACTGTTTACATAGACTCTGTCTACAGCAGTGTATGGGTTACTTTCTCTCTGGTTACTGTAGTGCACTGATTACATAGACTCTGTTACATCAGTGTGTGGTGAACTTTCACTCTGTTTACTGTAGGGCACTGTTTACATAGACTCTGTTTTCAGCAGTGTACGGTGTACTTTCACTCTGTTTACTGAGGGGCACTGTTTACATATACTCTGTTTACAGTAGTGTATCGTGTACTTTCACTCTGTTTACTGTGGGGCACTGTTGACATAGACTCAATTTACAGCAGTGTATTGTGTAATTTCACTCTCTTTACTGGAGTGCACTGGTTACATAGACTCTGTTACAGCAGTGTACGGTGTACTTTCACTCTGTTTACTGTGGGGCACTGTTTAAATAGACTCAGTTTACAGCAGTGTATGGGTTACTTTCACTCTGTTTACTGTGGGGTACTGTTTACATATGCTCTGTTACAGCAGTGTTCGGTGTACTTTCACCCTGTTTACTGTAGGGCACTGTTTACATAGACTCGGTTTACAGCAGTGCATGGTGTACTTTCTCTCTGTTTACTGTGGGGCACTGTTTACATAAACTCTGTTACAGCAGTGTATGGTGTACTTTCACTCTGTTTACTGTGGGGCACTGTTTACATAGTTTCAGTTTACAGCAGTATATGGTGTACTTTCAGTCTTTTTACTGTAGGGCACTGTGTACATAGACTCTGTTACACCAGTGTATGGTGTACTTTCACTCTGTTTACTGTGGGGCACTGTTTACATAGACTCTGTTTACAGCAGTGTATGTTGTACTTTCACTCTGTTTACTGTGGGGCACTGTTTACATAGACTCTGTTACAGCAGTGTACGGTGTACTTTCACTCTGTTTACTGTGGGGCACTGTTTACATAAACTGTGTTTACAGTAGTATATGGTGTACTTTCACTCTGTTTACTGTGGGGCACTGTTTACATAGATTCAGTTTACAGCAGTGTATGGTGTACTTTCACTCTGTTTACCGTGGGTCACTGTTTACATAGACTCTGTTTACATCAGTGTATGGGTTACTTTCACTCAGTTCACTGTGGGGCACTGTTTACATAGACTCTGTTACAGAATTGTATGGTGTACTTTCACTCTGTTTACTGTGGGGCACTGTTTACATAGACAATGTTACAGCAGTGTATGGTGTACTTTCACTCTGTTTACTGTGGGGCACTGTTTACATAGACTCTGCTACAGCAGTGCATGGTGTACTTTCACTCAGTTTACTGTGGGGCACTGTTAACATAAACTCTGTTACAGCAGTGTACGGTGTACTTTCACTCTGTTTACTGTCGGGCACTGTTTGCATTGACTCTGTTTACAGCAGTGTATGGTGTAATTTCACTCTCTTTACTGGAGTGCACTGGTTACATAGACTCTGTTACAGCAGTGTATGGTGTACTTTCACTCTGTTTATTGTGGGGCACTGTTTACATAGACTCTGTTACAGCATTGTATAGTGTACTTTCACTCTGTTTACTATGGGGCACTGTTTACATAGACTCAGTTTACATCAGTGTATGGTGTACTTTCAATCTGTTTACTGTGGGGCACTGTTTACAGAGACTCTGTTATAGCAGTGTATAGTGTACTTTCACTCTGTTTACTGTGGGGCACTGTTTACATAGACTCAGGTAACAGCAGTGTATGGTATACTTTCACTCTGTTTACTGTAGGGCACTGTTTACATAGACTCTGTTACACAAGTGTATGGTGTACTTTCAGTCTGTTTACTGTGGGGCACTGTTTACATAGACTCTGTTACAGCAGTGTACGGTGTACTTTCACACTGTTCACTGTGGGGCACTGTTTACATAGACTCTGTTTACAGTAGTGTATGGTGTACTTTCAGTCTGTTTACTGTGGTGCACTGTTTACATAGTCTCTGTTCCAGCAGTATATAGTGTACTTTCACGCTGTTTACTGTGGGGCACTGTTTACTTAGACTCAGGTTACAGCAGTGTATGGTATACTTTCACTCTGTTTACTGTAGGGCACTGTTTACATAGACTCTGTTACACCAGTGTATGGTGTACTTTCAGTCTGTTTACTGTAGGGCACTGTTTACAGATACTCTATTACAGCAATGTACGGTGTACTTTCACTCTGTTTACTATGGGGCACTGTTTACATAGACTCAGTTTACATCAGTGTATGGTGTACTTTCACTCTGTTTACTGTGGGGCACTGTTTACAGAGACTCTGTTATAGCAGTGTATAGTGTACTTTTACTCTGTTTACTGTGGGGCACTGTTTACATAGACTCAGGTAACAGAAGTGTATGGTATACTTTCACTCTGTTTACTGTAGGGCACTGTTTACATAGACTCTGTTACACAAGTGTATGGTGTACTTTCAGTCTGTTTACTGTGGGGCACTGTTTACATAGACTCTGTTACAGCAGTGTACGGTGTACTTTCACTCTGTTCACTGTGGGGCACTGTTTACATAGACTCTGTTTACAGTAGTGTATGGTGTACTTTCAGTCTGTTTACTGTGGTGCACTGTTTACATAGTCTATGTTCCAGCAGTATATAGGGTACTTTCACTCTGTTTACTGTGGGGCACTGTTTACTTAGACTCAGGTTACAGCAGTGTATGGTATACTTTCACTCTGTTTACTGTAGGGCACTGTTTACATAGACTCTGTTACACCAGTGTATGGTGTACTTTCAGTCTGTTTACTGTAGGGCACTGTTTACATATACTCTATTACAGCAGTGTACGGTGTACTTTCACTCTGTTTACTGTAGGGTACTGTTTACATAAACTCTGTTGACAGCAGTGTATGGTGTACTTTCACTCTGTTTACTGTAGGGCTCTGTTTACATAGACTCGGTTACAGCAGAGTATGGTGTACTTTCACTCTGTTTACTGTGGGGCACTGTTTACATAGACTCTGTTACAGCAGTGTATGGTGTACTTTCACTCTGTTTACCTTGGGGCACTGTTTACATAGTCTGTTACAGCAGTGAATGGTGTACTTTCACTCACTTTCCTGTAGGGCACTGTTTGCATAGACTCTGTTTACAGCAGTGTACGGTGTACTTTCACTCTGTTTACTGTGGGGCACTGTTTACATAGACTCTGTTACAGCAGTGTATGGTGTACTTTCACTCTGTTTACTGTGGGGCGCTGTTTACATATACTCTGTTACAGCAGTGTATGGTGTACGTTCAATCGGTTTACTGTAGTGCACTGTTTACATAGACTAATTTATAGCAGTGTATGGTGTACTTTCACCCTGTTTACAGGGGGGCACTATTTACATAGTCGCTGTTACAGCAGTGTATGGTGTACTTTCACTTTGTTTACTGCAGGGCTCTGTTTACATAGACTCTGTTACAGCAGAGTATGGTGTACTTTCACTCTGTTTACTGTGGGGCACTGTTTACATAGACTCTGTTACAGCAGTGTATGGTGTACTTTCACTCTGTTTACCTTGGGGCACTGTTTACATAGTCTGTTACAGCAGTGGATGGTGTACTTTCACTCACTTTCCTGTAGGGCACTGTTTACATAGACTCTGTTTACAGCAGTGTACGGTGTACTTTCCCTCTGTTTACTGTGGGGCACTGTTTACATAGACTCTGTTACAGCAGTGTATGGTGTACTTTCACTCTGTTTACTGTGGGGCGCTGTTTACATAGACTCTGTTACAGCAGTGTATGGTGTACGTTCAATCAGTTTACTGTAGTGCACTGTTTACATAGACTCATTTATAGCAGTGTATGGTGTACTTTCACCCTGTTTACAGGGGGGCACTATTTACATAGTCGCTGTTACAGCAGTGTATGGTGTACTTTCACCCTGTTTGCTGTAGGGCACTGTTTACATCGAGTCTGTTTACTGCAGTGTATGGTGTACTTTCACTCTGTTTGCTGGAGTCCACTGTTTACAGAGACTCTGTTACAGCAGTGTACGGTGTACTTTCACTCTGTTTACTGTGGGGCACTGTTTACATAGACTGTGTTTACAGTAGTATATGGTGTACTTTCACTCTGTTTACTGTGGGGCACTGTTTACATAGACTCTGTTTACATCAGTGTATGGGTTACTTTCACTCAGTTCACTGTGGGGCACTGTTTACATAGACTCTGTTTACAGTAGTGTATGGTGTACTTTCACTCTGTTTACTGTGGGGCACTGTTTACATAGACTCTGTTTACAGTAGTGTATGGTGTGCTTTCACTCTGTTTAGTGTGGAGCACTGTTTACATAGACACTGTTACAGCAGTGTATGGTTTACTTTCACTCTGTTTGAAAGGAACTTAAGCAGGGAGTCAGGAGGGCTAGAAGGGGTCATGAAAAGTCATTGGCAAATAGGGTTAAGGAAAATCCCAAGGCTTTTTACACTTACATAAAAAGCAAGAGGGTAGCCAGGGAAAGGGTTGGCCCACTGAAGGATAGGCAAGGGAATCTATGTGTGGAGCCAGAGGAAATGGGCGAGGTACTAAATGAATACTTTGCATCAGTATTCACCAAAGAGAAGGAATTGGTAGATGTTGAGTCTGGAGAAGGGGGTGTAGATAGCCTGGGTCACATTGTGATCCAAAAAGACGAGGTGTTGGGTGTCTTAAAAAATATTAAGGTAGATAAGTCCCCAGGGCCGGATGGGATCTACCCCAGAATACTGAAGGAGGCTGGAGAGGAAATTGCTGAGGCCTTGACAGAAATCTTTGGATCCTCGCTGTCTTCAGGGGATGTCCCGGAGGACTGGAGAATAGCCAATGTTGTTCCTCTGTTTAAGAAGGGTGGCAGGGATAATCCCGGGAACTACAGGCCGGTGAGCCTTACTTCAGTGGTAGGGAAATTACTGGAGAGAATTCTTCGAGACAGGATCTACTCCCATTTGGAAGCAAATGGACGTATTAGTGAGAGGCAGCACGGTTTTGTGAAGGGGAGGTCGTGTCTCACTAACTTGATAGAGTTTTTCGATGAGGTCACTAAGATGATTGATGCAGGTAGGGCAGTAGATGTTGTCTATATGGACTTCAGTAAGGCCTTTGACAAGGTCCCTCATGGTAGACTAGTACAAAAGGTGAAGTCACACGGGATCAGGGGTGAACTGGCAAGGTGGATACAGAACTGGCTAGGCCATAGAAGGCAGAGGGTAGCAATGGAGGGATGCTTTTCTAATTGGAGGGCTGTGACCAGTGGTGTTCCACAGGGATCAGTGCTGGGACCTTTGCTCTTTGTAGTATATATAAATGATTTGGAGGAAAATGTAACTGGTCTGATTAGTAAGTTTGCAGACGACACAAAGGTTGGTGGAATTGCGGATAGCGATGAGGACTGTCTGAGGATACAGCAGGATTTAGATTGTCTGGAGACTTGGGCGGAGAGATGGCAGATGGAGTTTAACCTGGACAAATGTGAGGTAATGCATTTTGGAAGGGCTAATGCAGGTAGGGAATATACAGTGAATGGTAGACCCCTCATGAGTATTGAAAGTCAAAGAGATCTAGGAGTACAGGTCCACAGATCACTGAAAGGGGCTACACAGGTGGAGAAGGTAGTCAAGAAGGCATACGGCATGCTTGCCTTCATTGGCCGGGGCATTGAGTATAAGAATTGGCAAGTCATGTTGCAGCTGTAAAGAACCTTAGTTAGGCCACACTTGGAGTATAGTGTTCAATTCTGGTCGCCACACTACCAGAAGGATGTGGAGGCTTTAGAGAGGGTGCAGAAGAGATTTACCAGAATGTTGCCTGGTATGGAGGGCATAAGCTACGAGGAGCGATTGAATAAACTCGGTTTGTTCTCACTGGAACGAAGGAGGTTGAGGGGCGACCTGATAGAGGTATATAAAATTATGAGGGGCATAGACAGAGTGGATAGTCAGAGGCTTTTCCCCAGGGTAGAGGGGTGAATTACTAGGGGGCATAGGTTTAAGGTGAGAGGGGCAAGGTTTAGAGTAGATGTACGAGGCGTTTTTTACGCAGAGGGTAGTGGGTGCCTGGAACTCACTACCGGAGGAGGTAGTGGAGGCAGGGACGATAGGGACATTTAAGGGGCATCTTGACAAATATATGAATAGGATGGGAATAGAAGGATACGGACCCAGGAAGTGTAGAAGATTGTAGTTTAGTCGGGCAGTATGGTCGGCACGGGCTTGGAGGGCCGAAGGGCCTGTTCCTGTGCTGTACATTTCTTTGTTCTTTGTTCTTTGTTTTGTTTACTGTGGGGCACTGTTTACATCGAGTCTGTTACAGCAGTGTATGGTGTACTTTCACTCTGTTTACTTTGGGGCACTGTTTACATAGACTCTGTTTACAGCAGTGTATGTTCTACTTTCACGCTGTTTACTGTGGGGCACTTTTTTCATAGACTCTGTTACAGCAGTGTATGGTGTACTTTCACTCTGTTTACTGTGGGGCACTGTTTATATAGACTCTTACAGCAGTGGATGGTGTACTTTCACTCTGTTTACTGTGGGGCACTGTTGTCATAGACTCTGTTACAGCAGCGTACGGTGTACTTTCACTCTAGTTACTGTAGTGCACTGTTTACATAGACTCTGTTACAGCAGTGTATGGTGTACTTTCAAACTGTTTACTGTGGGGCACTGTTTACATAAATTCAGTTTACAGCTGTGTATGGTGTACTTTAACTATATTTTCTGTAGGGCACTGTTTACATAGGCTCTGTTACATCTGTGTATGGTGTACTTTCACACTGTTTACTGTGTGGCACTGTTTACATCGACTCAGTTTACAGCAGTGTATGGTGCACTTTCACTCTGTTTACTGTAGTGAACTGTTTACATAGACACTATTACAGCAGTGTATGGTGTACTTTCACTCTCTTTACTGGAGTGCACTGGTTACATAGACTCTGTTACAGCAGTGTACGGTGTACTTTCTCTCTGTTTACTGTGGGGCACTGTTTAAATACACTCTGTTTCCAGTAGTGTGTGGTGTGCGTTCACTCTGTTTACTGTGGGACACTGTTTACATAGACTCTGTTTACAGCAGTGTATGGGTTACTTTCACTCTGTTTACTGTGGGGCACTGTTTACATAGACAGTGTTACAGCAGTGTATGGTGTACTTTCGCTCTGTTTACTGTGGGGCACTGTTTACATAGACTCTGTTACAGCAGTGTATGGTGTAAATTCACTCAGTTTCCTGTAGGGCACTGTTTACATAGACTCTGTTTACAGCAGTGTATGGTGTACTTTCACTCTGTTTAATGTGGGTCACTGTTCACATAGACTCTGTTACAGCGGTGTATGGTGTTTTTTCACTCTGTTTACTGTGGGGCGCTGTTTACATAGACTCTGTTACAGCAGTGTGTGGTGTACTTTCACTCTGTTTACTGTCGGGCACTGTTTGCATTGACTCTGTTTACAGCAGTGTATGGTGTACTTTCACTCTGTTAACTACAGGGCACTGTTTACATAGACTCTGTTACAGCAGTGTATGGTGTACTTTCACTCTGTTTACTGTGGGGCACTGTTTAAATAGACTCTGTTACAGCAGTGTATGGTGTACTTTCACTCTGTTTACTGTGGGGCACTGTTTATATAGACTGTTACAGCAGTGGATCGTGTACTTTCACTCTGTTTACTGTAGGGCACTGTTTACATAGAATCTGTTACAGCAGTGTACGGTGTACTTTCACTCTGTTCACTGTGGGGCACTGTTTCCATAGACTCTGTTTACAGTAGTGTATGGTGTACTTTCACTCTGTTTACTGTGGGCACTGTTTACATAGACTCTGTTACAGCAGTGTATGGTGTACTTTCACTCTGTTTAATGTAGGGCACTGTTTACTAGACTCTGTTACAGCAGTGTATGGTGTACTTTCACTCTGCTTACTGTAGGGCACATTTTACACAGACTCTATTACAGCAGGGGATGGTGTACTTTCACTCTGTTTACTGTAGGATACTGTTTACAAAAACTCTGCTTACAGCAGTGTATGGTGTACTTTCACTCTGTTTACTGTGGGGCACTGTTTACATAGACGCTGTTACAGCAGTGTATGGTGTACTTTCACTCTGTTTATTGTGGGGCAATGTTTACATAGCCTCTGTTACAGCAGTGTACGGTGTACTTTCACTCTGTTTATTGTGGGGCACTGTTTACATAGACTCTGTTACATCAGTGTGTGGTGGAGTTTCACTCTGTTTACTAGAGGCACTGTTTACATAGAATCTGTTACAGCAGTGTATGATGTACTTTCACTCTGTTTACTGTGGTGCGCTGTTTACATAGACTCTGTTACAGCAGTGTATGGTGTACTTTCACTCTGTTTACTGTGGGGCACTGTTTACATAGACTCTGTTACAGCAGTGTATGGTGTACTTTCACTCTGTTTACTCTGAGGCACTGTTTACATAGACTCTGTTACAGCAGTGTGTGGTGTACTTTCACTCTGTTTACTCTAAGGCACTGTTTACATAGACTCTGTTACAGCAGTGTATGGTGTACTTTCACTCTGTTTACTGTGGGGCACTGTTTACATAGACTCTGTTACAGCAGTGTATGGTGTACTTTCACTCTGTTTACTGTGGGGCACTGTTTACATAGACTCTGTTACAGCAGTGTATGGTGTACTTTCACTCTGTTTACTGTGGGGCACTGTTTACATAGACTCTGTTACAGCAGTGTATGGTGTACTTTCACTCTGTTTACTCTGAGGCACTGTTTACATAGACTCTGTTACATCAGTGTGTGGTGTACTTTCACTCTGTTTACTCTGAGGCACTGTTTACATAGACTCTGTTACAGCAGTGTATGGTGTACTTTCACTCTGTTTACTGTGGGGCACTGTTTACATAGACTCTGTTACAGCAGTGTATGGTGTACTTTCACTCTGTTTACTGTGGGGCACTGTTTACATAGACTCTGTTACAGCAGTGTATGGTGTACTTTCACTCTGTTTACTCTGAGGCACTGTTTACATAGACTCTGTTACAGCAGTGTATGGTGTACTTTCACTCTGTTTACTCTGAGGCACTGTTTACATAGACTCTGTTTACAGCAGTGTATGGTGTACTTTCACTCTGTTTACTATGGGGCACTGTTTACATAGACTCTGTTACAGCAGTGTATGGTGTACTTTCACTCTGTTTACTGTGGGGCGCTGTTTACATAGACTGTGTTACAGCAGTATATGGTGTACTTTCACTCTGTTTAATTTCGGGCACTGTTTGCATTGACTCTGTTACAGCAGTTTACGGTGTACTTTCACTATGTTTACTGTAGGGCACTGTTTACATAGACTCTGTTACAGCAGTGTATGGTGTACTTTCACTCTGCTTACTGTAGAGCACATTTTACACAGACTCTATTACAGCAGGGGATGGTGTACTTTCACTCTGTTTACTGTAGGTTACTGTTTACATAAAGTCTGTTTACAGCAGTGTATGGTGTACTTTCACTTTGTTTACTGTAGGGCACTTTACAGAGACAGTGTTACAGCAGTGTATGGTGTACTTTCACTTTGTTTACTGTAGGGCACTTTACAGAGACAGTGTTACAGCAGTGTATGGTGTACTTTCACTCTGTTTACTGTGGGGCAGTGTTTACATAGATTCAGTTTACAGCAGTGTATGATGTACTTTCACTCTGTTTACTGTGGGGCGCTGTTTACATAGACTCTGTTACAGCAGTATATGGTGTACTTTCACTCTGTTTACTTTCGGGCACTGTTTGCATTGACTCTGTTACAGCAGTTTACGGTGTACTTTCACTATGTTTACTGTAGGGCACTGTTTACATAGACTCTGTTACAGCAGTGTATGGTGTACTTTCACTCTGCTTACTGGAGAGCACATTTAACACAGACTCTATTACAGCTGGGGATGGTGTACTTTCACTCTGTTTACTGTAGGTTACTGTTTACATAAAGTCTGTTTACAGCAGTGTATGGTGTACTTTCACTTTGTTTACTGTAGGGCACTTTACAGAGACAGTGTTACAGCAGTGTATGGTGTACTTTCACTCTGTTTACTGTGGGGTACTGATTACATAAACTCTGTTAGAGCAGTGTATGGTGTACATTCACTCTGTTTACCTTGGGGCACTGTTTACATAGTCTGTTACAGCAGTAGATGGTGTACTTTCACTCAGTTTCCTGTAGGGCACTGTTTACATAGACTCTGTGTACAGCAGTGTATGCTGTACTTTCACTCTGTTTACTGTCGGGCACTGTTTGCATTGACTCTGTTTACAGCAGTGTATGGTGTACTTTCACTCTGTTAACTGTAGGGCACTGTTTACATAGACTCTGTTACAGCAGTGTATGGTGTACTTTCACTCTGTTTACTGTGGGGCACTGTTTACATAGCCTCTGTTACAGCAGTGTATGGTGTACTTTCACTCTGTTTACTGTCGGGCACTGTTTATATAGACTCTGTTACAGCAGTGGATGGTGTACTTTCACTCTGTTTACTGTAGGGCACTGTTTACATAGAATCTGTCACAGCAGTGTACGGTGTACTTTCACTCTGTTCACTGTGGGGCACTGTTTACAGAGACTCTGTTTACAGTAGTGTATGGTGTACTTTCACTCTGTTTACTGTGGGGCACTGTTTACATAGACTCTGTTACAGCAGTGTGTGGTGTACTTTCACTCTGTTTATTGTAGGGCACTGTTTACATAGACTCTTTTACAGCAGTGTATGGTGTACGTTCACTCTGCTTACTGTAGGGCACATTTTACACAGACTCTATTACAGCAGGGGATGGTGTACTTTCACTCTGCATACTGTAGGGTACTGTTTACATAAACTCTGTTTACAGCAGTGTATGGTGTACTTTCACTTTATTTACTGTAGGGCACTGTTTACATAGACTGTGTTATAGCAGTGTATGGTGTACTTTCACTCTGTTTACTCTGGGGCACTGTTTACATAGACTCTGTTACAGCAGTGTATGGTGTACATTCACTCTGTTTAATTTGGGGCACTGTTTACCTAGTCTGTTACAGCAGTGGATGGTGTACTTTCACTCAGTTTCCTGTAGGGCACTGTTTACATAGACTCTGTTTACAGCAGTGTACGGTGTACTTTCACTCTCTTTACTGTGGGGCACTGTTTACATAGACTCTGTTACAGCAGTGTATGGTGTACTTTCACTCTGTTTACTGTCGGGCACTGTTTGCATTGTCTCTGTTTACAGCAGTGTATGGTGTACTTTCACTCTGTTAACTGTAGGGCACTGTTTACATAGACTCATTTATAGCAGTGTATGGTGTACTTTCACGCTGTTTACAAGGGGACACTGTGTACATAGTCTCTGTTACAGCAGTGTATGGTGTACTTTCCCCCTGTTTGCTGTAGGGCACTGTTTACATAGACTCTGTTACAGCAGTGTATGGTGTACTTTCAATCGGTTTACTGTAGGGCACTGTTTACATAGACTCTGTTACAGCAGTGTATCGTGTACTTTCACTCTGTTTATTGTGAGGCACTGTTTACATAGACTCTGTTACAGCAGTGTACGGTGTACTTTCACTCTGTTTACGGTGGGGCACTGTTTACATATACTCTGTTACATCAGTGTATCGTGTGCTTTCACTCTGTTTATTGTGGGGCAATGTTTACATAGCCTCTGTTACAGCAGTGTATGGTGTACTTTCAATCGGTTTACTGTAGGACACTGTTTACATAGACTCTGTTACAGCAGTGTATCGTGTACTTTCACTCTGTTTATTGTGGGGCAATGTTTACATAGACTCTGTTACATCAGTGTGTGGTGGAGTTTCACTCTGTTTACTAGAGGCACTGTTTACATAGAATCTGTTACAGCAGTGTATGATGTACTTTCACTCTGTTTACTGTGGTGCGCTGTTTACATAGACTCTGTTACAGCAGTGTATGGTGTACTTTCACTCTGTTTACTTTCGGGCACTGTTTGCATTGACTCTGTTACAGCAGTTTACGGTGTACTTTCACTCTGTTTACTGTAGGGCACTGTTTACATAGACTCTGTTACAGCAGTGTATGGTGTACTTTCACTCTGCTTACTGTAGAGCACATTTTACACAGACTCTATTACAGCAGGGGATGGTGTACTTTCACTCTGTTTACTGTAGGGTACTGTTTACATAAAGTCTGTTTACAGCAGCGTATGGTGTACTTTCACTTTGTTTACTGTAGGGCACTTTACAGAGACAGTGTTACAGCAGTGTATGGTGTACTTTCACTCTGTTTACTGTGGGTTACTGATTACATAGACTCTGTTACAGCAGTGTATGGTGTACATTCACTCTGTTTACCTTGGGGCACTGTTTACATAGTCTGTTACAGCAGTAGATGGTGTACTTTCACTCAGTTTCTTGTAGGGCACTGTTTACATAGACTCTGTGTACAGCAGTGTATGCTGTACTTTCACTCTGTTTACTGTCGGGCACTGTTTGCATTGACTCTGTTTACAGCAGTGTATGGTGTACTTTCACTCTGTTAACTGTAGGGAACTGTTTACATAGACTCTGTTACAGCAGTGTATGGTGTACTTTCACTCTGTTTACTGTGGGGCACTGTATACATAGACTCTGTTACAGCAGTGTATGGTGTACTTTCACTCTGTTTACTGTCGGGCACTGTTTATATAGACTCTGTTACAGCAGTGGATGGTGTACTTTCACTCTGTTTACTGTAGGGCACTGTTTACATAGAATCTGTCACAGCAGTGTACGGTATACTTTCACTCTGTTCACTGTGGGGCCCTGTTTACATAGACTCTGTTTACAGTAGTGTATGGTGTACTTTCACTCTGTTTACTGTGGGGCACTGTTTACATAGACTCTGTTTACAGCAGTGTATGGTGTACTTTCACTTTGTTTACTGTAGGGCACTGTTTACATAGACAGTGTTATAGCAGTGTATGGTGTACTTTCACTCTGTTTACTCTGGGGCACTGTTTACATAGACTCTGTTACAGCAGTGTATGGTGTACATTCACTCTGTTTACCTTGGGGCACTGTTTACCTAGTCTGTTACAGCAGTGGATGGTGTACTTTCACTCAGTTTCCTGTAGGGCACTGTTTACATAGACTCTGTTTACAGCAGTGTACGGTGTACTTTCACTCTCTTTACTGTGGGGCACTGTTTACATAGACTCTGTTACAGCAGTGTACGGTGTACTTTCACTCTGTTTACTGTGGGGCACTGTTTACATAGACTCTGTTACAGCAGTGTATGGTGTACTTTCACTCTGTTTACTGTCGGGCACTGTTTGCATTGACTCTGTTTACAGCAGTGTATGGTGTACTTTCACTCTGTTAACTGTAGGGCACTGTTTACATAGACTCATTTATAGCAGTGTATGGTGTACTTTCACGCTGTTTACAAGGGGACACTGTGTACATAGTCTCTGTTACAGCAGTATATGGTGTACTTTCCCCCTGTTTGCTGTAGGGCACTGTTTACATAGACTCTGTTACAGCAGTGTCTGGTGTACTTTCAATCGGTTTACTGTAGGGCACTGTTTACATAGACTCTGTTACAGCAGTGTATCGTGTACTTTCACTCTGTTTATTGTAAGGCACTGTTTACATAGACTCTGTTACAGCAGTGTACGGTGTACTTTCACTCTGTTTACTGTGGGGCACTGTTTACATATACTCTGTTACATCAGTGTGTGGTGGACTTTCACTCTGTTTACTAGAGGGCACTGTTTATATAGAATCTGTTACAGCAGTGTATGATGTACTTTCACTCTGTTTACTGTGGGGCGCTGTTTACATAGACTCTGTTACAGCATTGTATGGTGTACTTTTACTCTGTTTACTGTCGGGCACTGTTTGCATTGACTCTGTTTACAGCAGTGTATGGTGTACTTTCACTCTGTTTACTGTCGGGCACTGTTTGCATTGACTCTGTTTACAGCAGTGTATGGTGTACTTTCACTCTGTTAACTGTAGTGCACTGTTTACATAGACTCATTTATAGCAGTGTATGGTGTACTTTCACCCTGTTTGCTGGAGGGCACTGTTTACATAGAGTCTGTTTACTGCAGTGTATGTTGTACTTTCACCCTGTTTGCTGTAGGGCACCGTTTACATAGAGTCTGTTTACTGCAGTGTATGTTGTACTTTCACCCTGTTTGCTGTAGGGCACTGTTTACATAGAGTCTGTTTACTGCAGTGTATGGTGTACTTTCACCCTGTTTACTGTCGGGCACTGTTTACATAGAGTCTGTTTACTGCAGTGTATGGTGTACTTTCACTCTGTTTGCTGGAGTGCACTGTTTATATAGACTCTGTTACAGCAGTGGATGGTGTACTTTCACTCTGTTTACTGTAGGGCACTATTTACATAGAATCTGTTACAGCAGTGTACGGTGTACTTTCACTCTGTTCACTGTGGGGCACTGTTTACATAGACTCTGTTTACAGTAGTGTATGGTGTAATTTCACTCTGTTTCCTGTGGGGCACTGTTTACATAGACTCTGTTACAGCAGTGTACGGTGTACTTTCACTCTGTTTACTGTAGGGCACTGTTTACATAGACTGTTACAGCAGTGTACGGTGTACTTTCACTCTGTTTACTGTGGGGCACCGTTTACATATACTCTGTTAAATCAGTGTGTGGTGGACTTTCACTCTGTTTACTCGAGGGCACTGTTTACATAGAATCTGTTACAGCAGTGTATGATGTACTTTCACTCTGTTTACTTTGGGGCGCTGTTTACATAGACTCTATTACAGCAGTGTATGATGTACTTTCACTCTGTTTACTGTGGGGCGCTGTTTACATAGACTCTGTTACAGCAGTGTATGGTGTACTTTCACTCTGTTTACTGTCGGGCACTGTTTGCATTGACTCTGTTTACAGCAGTGTGTGGTGTACTTTCACTCTGTTAACTGTAGTGCACTGTTTACATAGACTCATTTATAGCAGTGTATGGTGTACTTTCACCCTTTTTTACAGGGGGGCACTGTTTACATCGTCTCTGTTACAGCAGTGTATGGTGTACTTTCACCCTGTTTGCTGAAGGCACTGTTTACATAGAGTCTGTTTACTGCAGAGTATGTTGTACTTTCACCCTGTTTGCTGTAGGGCACTGTTTACATAGAGTCTGTTTACTGCAGTGTATGGTGTACTTTCACTCTGTTTGCTGGAGTGCACTGTTTATATAGACTCTGTTACAGCAGTGGATGGTGAACTTTCACTCTGTTTACTGTAGGGCACTATTTACATAGAATCTGTTACAGCAGTGTACGGTGTACTTTCACTCTGTTCACTGTGGGGCACTGTTTACATAGACTCTGTTTACAGTAGTGTATGGTGTAATTTCACTCTGTTTACTGTGGGGCACTGTTTACATAGACTCTGTTACAGCAGTGTACGGTGTACTTTCACTCTGTTTACTGTAGGGCACTGTTTACATAGACTCTGTTACAGCAGTGTACGGTGTACTTTCACTCTGTTTACTGTGGGGCACTGTTTACATATACTCTGTTAAATCAGTGTGTGGTGGACTTTCACTCTGTTTACTCGAGGGCACTGTTTACATAGAATCTGTTACAGCAGTGTATGATGTACTTTCACTCTGTTTACTGTGGGGCGCTGTTTACATAGACTCTGTTACAGCAGTGTATGGTGTACTTTCACTCTGTTTACTGTCGGGCACTGTTTGCATTGACTCTGTTTACAGCAGTGTATGGTGTACTTTCACTCTGTTAACTGTAGTGCACTGTTTACATAGACTCATTTTTGGCAGTGTATGGTGTACTTTCACCCTTTTTTACAGGGGGGCACTGTTTACATCGTCTCTGTTACAGCAGTGTATGGTGTACTTTCACCCTGTTTGCTGAGGGCACTGTTTACATAGAGTCTGTTTACTGCAGAGTATGTTGTACTTTCACCCTGTTTGCTGTAGGGCACTGTTTACATAGAGTCTGTACTTTCACCCTGTTTGCTGTAGGGCACTGTTTACATAGAGTCTGTTTACTGCAGTGTATGGTGTACTTTCACTCTGTTTGCTGGAGTGCACTGTTTACACAGACTCTATTGCAGCAGGGGATGATGTACATTCACTCTGTTTACTGTAGGGTACTGTTTACATAAACTCTGTTTACAGCAGTGTATGGTGTACTTTCACTCTGTTTACTGTAGGGCACTGTTTACATAGACTCTGTTTACAGCAGTGTATGATGTACTTTCACTTTGTTTACTGTAGGGCACTGTTTACATAGACAGTGTTACAGCAGTGTATGGTGTACTTTCACTCTGTTTACTGTGGGGCACTGTTTACACAGACTCTGTTACAGCAGTGTATGGTGGACATTCACTCTGTTTACCTTGGGGCACTGTTTACATTGTCTGTTACAGCAGTGGATGGTGTACTTTCACTCAGTTTTCTGTAGGGCACAGTTTACATAGACTCTGTTTACAGCAGTGTACGGTGTACTTTCACTCTGTTTACTGTGGGGCACTGTTTACATAGACTCTGTTGCAGCAGTGTATGGTGTACTTTCACTCTGTTTACTGTGGGGCGCTGTTTACATAGACTCTGTTACAGCAGTGTACGGTGTACTTTCACTCTGTTTACTGTGGGGCACTGTTTACATATACTCTGTTAAATCAGTGTGTGGTGGACTTTCACTCTGTTTACTCGAGGGCACTGTTTACATAGAATCTGTTACAGCAGTGTATGATGTACTTTCACTCTGTTTACTGTGGGGCGCTGTTTACATAGACTCTGTTACAGCAGTGTATGGTGTACTTTCACTCTGTTTACTGTCGGGCACTGTTTGCATTGACTCTGTTTACAGCAGTGTGTGGTGTACTTTCACTCTGTTAACTGTAGTGCACTGTTTACATAGACTCATTTATAGCAGTGTATGGTGTACTTTCACCCTTTTTTACAGGGGGGCACTGTTTACATCGTCTCTGTTACAGCAGTGTATGGTGTACTTTCACCCTGTTTGCTGAAGGCACTGTTTACATAGAGTCTGTTTACTGCAGAGTATGTTGTACTTTCACCCTGTTTGCTGTAGGGCACTGTTTACATAGAGTCTGTTTACTGCAGTGTATGGTGTACTTTCACTCTGTTTGCTGGAGTGCACTGTTTACACAGACTCTATTGCAGCAGGGGATGATGTACATTCACTCTGTTTACTGTAGGGTACTGTTTACATAAACTCTGTTTACAGCAGTGTATGGTGTACTTTCACTCTGTTTACTGTAGGGCACTGTTTACATAGACTCTGTTTACAGCAGTGTATGGTGTACTTTCACTTTGTTTACTGTAGGGCACTGTTTACATAGACAGTGTTACAGCAGTGTATGGTGTACTTTCACTCTGTTTACTGTGGGGCACTGTTTACACAGACTCTGTTACAGCAGTGTATGGTGGACATTCACTCTGTTTACCTTGGGGCACTGTTTACATTGTCTGTTACAGCAGTGGATGGTGTACTTTCACTCAGTTTTCTGTAGGGCACTGTTTACATAGACTCTGTTTACAGCAGTGTACGGTGTACTTTCACTCTGTTTACTGTGGGGCACTGTTTACATAGACTATGTTGCAGCAGTGTATGGTGTACTTTCACTCTGTTTACTGTGGGGCGCTGTTTACATAGACTCTGTTACAACAGTGTATGCTGTACTTTCACTCTGTTTACTGTCGGGCACTGTTTGCATTGACTCTGTTTACAGCAGTGTATGGTGTACTTTCATTCTGTTAACTGTAGGGCACGGTTTACATAGACTCTGTTACAGCAGTGTATGGTATACTTTCACTCTGTTTACTGTGGGGCACTGTTTACATAGACTCTGTTACAGCAGTGTATGGTGTACTTTCACTCTGTTCACTGTCGGGCACTGTCTATATATACTCTATTACAGCAGTGGATGGTGTACTTTCACTCTGTTTACTGTAGGGCACTGTTTACATAGACTCTGTTACAGCAGTGTATGGTGTACTTTCACTCTGCTTACTGTAGGGCACATTTTACACAGACTCTATTACAGCAGGGGATGGTGTACTTTCACTCTGTTTACTGTAGGGCACTGTTTACATAAGCTCTGTTTACAGAAGCGTATGGTGTACTTTCACTCTGTTTACTGTAAGGCACTGTTTACATAGACTCTGTTACAGCAGTGTATGGTGTACTTTCACTCTGTTTACTGTGGGGCACTGTTTACATAGACTCTGTTACAGCAGTGTATGGTGTACATTCACTCTGTTTACCTTGGGGCACTGTTTACATAGACTCTGTTACAGCAGTGTATGGTGTACTTTCACTCTGTTCACTGTCGGGCACTGTCTATATAGACTCTATTACAGCAGTGGATGGTGTACTTTCACTCTGTTTACTGTAGGGCACTGTTTACATAGACTCTGTTACAGCAGTGTATGGTGTACTTTCACTCTGCTTACTGTAGGGCACATTTTACACAGACTCTATTACAGCAGGGGATGGTGTACTTTCACTCTGTTTACTGGAGGGTACTGTTTACATAAGCTCTGTTTACAGAAGCGTATGGTGTACTTTCACTCAGTTTCCTGTAGTGCACTGTTTACATAGACTTTGTTTACAGCAGTGTACGGTGTACTTTCACTCTGTTTACTGTGGGGCACTGTTTACATCGACTCTGTTACAGCCGTGTATGGTGTAATTTCACTCTGTTCACTGTGGGGCACTGTTTACATCGACTCTGTTACAGCAGTGTATGGTGTACTTTCCCCCTGTTTGCTGTAGGGCACTGTTTACATAGACTCTGTTACATCAGTGTGTGGTGGACTTTCACTCTGTTTACTAGAGTGCACTGTTTACACAGAATCTGTTACAGCAGTGTATGATGTACTTTCACTCTGTTTACTGTGGGTCGCCGTTTACATAGACTCTGTTACAGCAGTGTATGGTGTACTTTCACTCTGTTTCCTGTCGGGCACTGTTTGCATTGACTCTGTTTACAGTAGTGTATGGTGTACTTTCACTCTGTTAACTGTAGTGCACTGTTTACATAGACTCATTTATAGCAGTGTATGGTGTACTTTCACCCTGTTTACAGGGGAGCACTGTTGACATAGTCGCTGTTACAGCAGTGTATGGTGTACTTTCACCCTGTTTGCTGTAGGGCACTGTTTACATAGAGTCTGTTTACTGCAGTGTATGTTGTACTTTCACCCTGTTTGCTGTAGGGCACTGTTTACATAGAGTCTGTTTACTGCAGTGTATGGTGTAATTTCACTCTGTTTGCTGGAGTGCACTGTTTACATAGACTGTTAACAGCAGTGTATGGTGTACTTTCACTTTGTTTACTGTAGGGCACTGTTTACATAGACTGTGTTACAGCAGTGTATGGTGTACTTTCACTCTGTTTACTGTGGGGCACTGTTTACATAGACTCTGTTACATCAGTGTGTGGTGAACTTTCACTCTGTTTACTGTGGGGCACTGTTTACATAGAGTCTGTTTTCTGCAGTGTATGGTGTACTTTCACCCTGTTTGCTGTAGGGCACTGTTTACATAGAGTCTGTTTACTGCAGTGTATGGTGTACTTTCACTCTGTTTGCTGGAGTGCACTGTTTACATAGACTCTGTTACAGCAGTGTACGGTGTACTTTCACTCTGTTTACTGTGGGGCACTGTTTACATAGACTCTGTTTACAGTAGTGTATGGTGTAATTTCACTCTGTGTACAGTGGGACACTGTTTACATAGACTCTGTTTACATCAGTCTATGGGTTACTTTCGCTCAGTTCACTGTGTGGCATTGTTTTCATAGACTCTGTTACAGCAGCGTTTGGTGTACTTTCACTCTGGTTACTGTAGTGCACTGTTTACATAGACTCTGTTACAGCAGTGTATGGTGTACTTTCACTCTGTTTACTGTGGTGCACTGTTTACATAAATTCAGTTTACAGCAGTGTATGGTGTACTTTCACTATATTTTCTGTAGGGCACTGTTTACATAGACAGTGTTATAGCAGGGTATGGTGTACTTTCACTCTGTTTACTCTGGGGCACTGTTTACATAGACTCTGTTACAGCAGTGTATGGTGTACATTCACTCTGTTTACCTTGGGGCACTGTTTACATAGTCTGTTACAGCAGTAGATGGTGTACTTTCACTCAGCTTCCTGTAGGGCACTGTTTACATAGACTCTGTGTACAGCAGTGTATGGTGTACTTTCACTCTGTTTACAGTCGGGCACTGTTTGCATTGACTCTGTTTACGGCAGTGTATGGTGTACTTTCACCCTGTTAACTGTAGGGCACTGTTTACATAGACTCTGTTTACAGCAGTGTATGGTGTACTTTCACTCTGTTTGCTGGAGTGCACTGTTTACATAGACTCTGTTACAGTAGTGTATGGTGTACTTTCACTCTGTTTACTGTGGGGCACTGTTTACATAGACTCTGTTACAGCAGTGTATGGTGTACTTTCACTCTGTTTACTGTAGTGCACTGTTTACACAGACTCTATTACAGCAGTGTATGGTGTACTTTCACTCTGTTTACTGTGGGGCACTGTTTAAATAGACTCTGTTTGCAGTAGTGTGTGGTGTGCGTTCAGTCTGTTTACTGTGGGACACAGTTTACATAGACTCTGTTTACAGCAGTGTATGGGTTACTTTCACTCTGTTTACTGTGGGGCACTGTTTACATAGATTCAGTTACAGCAGTGTACGGTGTACTTTCACCCTGTTTACTGTAGGGCACTGTTTACATTGACTCGGTTTACAGCAGTGTTTGGTGTATTTTCACTCTGTTTACTGTGGGGCACTGTTAACATAAACTGTGTTACAGCAGTGTATGGTGTACTTTCACTCTGTTTACTGTGGGGCACTGTTTACATAGTTTCAGTTTACAGCAGTGTATGGTGTACTTTCAGTCTGTTTACTGTAGGGCACAGTTTACATAGACTTTGTTTCAGCAGTGTATGGTGTACTTTCACTCTGTTTACTGTAGTGCACTGTTTACATAGACTCTATTACAGCAGTGTATGGTGTACTTTCACTCTGTTTACTGTGGGGCACTGTTTAAATAGACTCTGTTTGCAGTAGTGTGTGGTGTGCGTTCAGTCTGTTTACTGTGGGACACAGTTTACATTGACTCTGTTTACAGCAGTGTATGGGTTACTTTCACTCTGTTTACTGTGGGGCACTGTTTACATAGATTCAGTTACAGCAGTGTACGGTGTACTTTCACCCTGTTTACTGTGGGGCACTGTTTACATAGACTCTGTTTACAGTAGTGTACGGTGTACTTTCACTCTGTTTACTGTGGGGCACTGTTTACATAGACTCTGTTTACAGTAGTGTATGGTGTACTTTCACTCTGTTTACTGTGGGGCACTGTTTACATAGACACTGTTACAGCAGTGTATGGTGTACTTTCACTCTGTTTATTGTGGGGCACTGTTTACATAGAATCTGTTACAGCAGTGTATGGTGTACTTTCACTCTGTTTACTGTGGGGCACTGTTTACATAGACTCTGTTTACAGTAGTGTATGGTGTACTTTCACTCTGTTTACTGTGGGGCACTGTTTATATAGACGCTGTTACAGCCGTGGATGGTGTACTTTCACTCTGTTTGCTGTAGGGCACTGTTTACATAGACTCTGTTACAGCAGTGTATGGTGTACTTTCACTCTGTTTACTGTGGGGCACTGTTTACATAGACTCTGTTACAGCAGTGAATGGTGTACTTTCACTCTGTTTATTGTGGGGCACTGTTTACATAGAATCTGTTACAGCAGTGTACGGCGTACTTTCACTCTGTTCACTGTGGGGCACTGTTTACATAGACTCTGTTACAGCAGTGTATGGTGTACTTTCACTCTGTTTACTGTGGGGCACTGTTTACTAGAGTCTGTTTGCAGTAGTGTATGGTGTACTTTCACTCTGTTTACTGTGGGGCACTGTTTACATAGACTCTGTTACAGCAGTGTATGGTGTACTTTCACTCTGTTTACTGTAGGGCACTGTTTACACCGACTCTGTTACAGCAGTGTATGGTGTACTTTCACTCTGCTGACTGTAGGGCACATTTTACACAGACTCTATTACAGCAGGGGATGGTGTACTTTCACTCTGTTTACTGTAGGGTACTGTTTACATAAACTCTGTTTACAGCAGTGTATGGTGTACTTTCACTCTTTTTACTGTGGGGCACTGTTTACATAGACTCCTTTATAGCAGTGTATGGTGTACTTTCACGCTGTTTACAGGGGGGCACTGTTTACATAGTCTCTGTTACAGCAGTGTATGGTGTACTTTCACCCTGTTTGCTGTAGGTCACTGTTTACATAGACTCATTTTTGGCAGTGTATGGTGTACTTTCACCCTTTTTTACAGGGGGGCACTGTTTACATCGTCTCTGTTACAGCAGTGTATGGTGTACTTTCACCCTGTTTGCTGAGGGCACTGTTTACATAGAGTCTGTTTACTGCAGAGTATGTTGTACTTTCACCCTGTTTGCTGTAGGGCACTGTTTACATAGAGTCTGTTTACTGCAGTGTATGGTGTACTTTCACTCTGTTTGCTGGAGTGCACTGTTTATATAGACTGTTACAGCAGTGGATGGTGAACTTTCACTCTGTTTACTGTAGGGCACTGTTTACATAGAATCTGTTATAGCAGTGTACGGTGTACTTTCACTCTGTTCACTGTGGGGCACTGTTTACATAGAATCTGTTACAGCAGTGTATGGTGTACATTCACTCTGTTTACTGTGGGGCGCTGTTTACATAGACTCTGTTACAGCAGTGTATGGTGTACTTTCAATCTGTTTACTGTCGGGCACTGTTTGCATTGACTCTGTTTACAGCAGTGTATGGTGTACTTTCACTCTGTTAACTGTAGTGCACTGTTTACATAGACTCATTTATAGCAGTGTATGGTGTACTTTCACCCTGTTTACAGGGGGGCACTGTTTACATAGTCTCTGTTACAGCAGTGTATGGTGTACTTTCACCCTGTTTGCTGGAGGGCACTGTTTACATAGAGTCTGTACTTTCACCCTGTTTGCTGTAGGGCACTGTTTACATAGAGTCTGTTTACTGCAGTGTATGGTGTACTTTCACTCTGTTTGCTGGAGTGCACTGTTTACACAGACTCTATTGCAGCAGGGGATGATGTACATTCACTCTGTTTACTGTAGGGTACTGTTTCCATAAACTCTGTTTACAGCAGTGTATGGTGTACTTTCACTCTGTTTACTGTAGGGCACTGTTTACATAGACTCTGTTTACAGCAGTGTATGATGTACTTTCACTTTGTTTACTGTAGGGCACTGTTTACATAGATAGTGTTACAGCAGTGTATGGTGTACTTTCACTCTGTTTACTGTGGGGCACTGTTTACACAGACTCTGTTACAGCAGTGTATGGTGGACATTCACTCTGTTTACCTTGGGGCACTGTTTACATTGTCTGTTACAGCAGTGGATGGTGTACTTTCACTCAGTTTTCTGTAGGGCACAGTTTACATAGACTCTGTTTACAGCAGTGTACGGTGTACTTTCACTCTGTTTACTGTGGGGCACTGTTTACATAGACTCTGTTGCAGCAGTGTATGGTGTACTTTCACTCTGTTTACTGTGGGGCGCTGTTTACATAGACTCTGTTACAGCAGTGTACGGTGTACTTTCACTCTGTTTACTGTGGGGCACTGTTTACATATACTCTGTTAAATCAGTGTGTGGTGGACTTTCACTCTGTTTACTCGAGGGCACTGTTTACATCGAATCTGTTACAGCAGTGTATGATGTACTTTCACTCTGTTTACTGTGGGGCGCTGTTTACATAGACTCTGTTACAGCAGTGTATGGTGTACTTTCACTCTGTTTACTGTCGGGCACTGTTTGCATTGACTCTGTTTACAGCAGTGTGTGGTGTACTTTCACTCTGTTAACTGTAGTGCACTGTTTACATAGACTCATTTATAGCAGTGTATGGTGTACTTTCACCCTTTTTTACAGGGGGGCACTGTTTACATCGTCTCTGTTACAGCAGTGTATGGTGTACTTTCACCCTGTTTGCTGAAGGCACTGTTTACATAGAGTCTGTTTACTGCAGAGTATGTTGTACTTTCACCCTGTTTGCTGTAGGGCACTGTTTACATAGAGTCTGTTTACTGCAGTGTATGGTGTACTTTCACTCTGTTTGCTGGAGTGCACTGTTTACACAGACTCTATTGCAGCAGGGGATGATGTACATTCACTCTGTTTACTGTAGGGTACTGTTTACATAAACTCTGTTTACAGCAGTGTATGGTGTACTTTCACTCTGTTTACTGTAGGGCACTGTTTACATAGACTCTGTTTACAGCAGTGTATGGTGTACTTTCACTTTGTTTACTGTAGGGCACTGTTTACATAGACAGTGTTACAGCAGTGTATGGTGTACTTTCACTCTGTTTACTGTGGGGCACTGTTTACACAGACTCTGTTACAGCAGTGTATGGTGGACATTCACTCTGTTTACCTTGGGGCACTGTTTACATTGTCTGTTACAGCAGTGGATGGTGTACTTTCACTCAGTTTTCTGTAGGGCACTGTTTACATAGACTCTGTTTACAGCAGTGTACGGTGTACTTTCACTCTGTTTACTGTGGGGCACTGTTTACATAGACTATGTTGCAGCAGTGTATGGTGTACTTTCACTCTGTTTACTGTGGGGCGCTGTTTACATAGACTCTGTTACAACAGTGTATGCTGTACTTTCACTCTGTTTACTGTCGGGCACTGTTTGCATTGACTCTGTTTACAGCAGTGTATGGTGTACTTTCATTCTGTTAACTGTAGGGCACGGTTTACATAGACTCTGTTACAGCAGTGTATGGTATACTTTCACTCTGTTTACTGTGGGGCACTGTTTACATAGACTCTGTTACAGCAGTGTATGGTGTACTTTCACTCTGTTCACTGTCGGGCACTGTCTATATATACTCTATTACAGCAGTGGATGGTGTACTTTCACTCTGTTTACTGTAGGGCACTGTTTACATAGACTCTGTTACAGCAGTGTATGGTGTACTTTCACTCTGCTTACTGTAGGGCACATTTTACACAGACTCTATTACAGCAGGGGATGGTGTACTTTCACTCTGTTTACTGTAGGGCACTGTTTACATAAGCTCTGTTTACAGAAGCGTATGGTGTACTTTCACTCTGTTTACTGTAAGGCACTGTTTACATAGACTCTGTTACAGCAGTGTATGGTGTACTTTCACTCTGTTTACTGTGGGGCACTGTTTACATAGACTCTGTTACAGCAGTGTATGGTGTACATTCACTCTGTTTACCTTGGGGCACTGTTTACATAGACTCTGTTACAGCAGTGTATGGTGTACTTTCACTCTGTTCACTGTCGGGCACTGTCTATATAGACTCTATTACAGCAGTGGATGGTGTACTTTCACTCTGTTTACTGTAGGGCACTGTTTACATAGACTCTGTTACAGCAGTGTATGGTGTACTTTCACTCTGCTTACTGTAGGGCACATTTTACACAGACTCTATTACAGCAGGGGATGGTGTACTTTCACTCTGTTTACTGGAGGGTACTGTTTACATAAGCTCTGTTTACAGAAGCGTATGGTGTACTTTCACTCAGTTTCCTGTAGTGCACTGTTTACATAGACTTTGTTTACAGCAGTGTACGGTGTACTTTCACTCTGTTTACTGTGGGGCACTGTTTACATCGACTCTGTTACAGCCGTGTATGGTGTAATTTCACTCTGTTCACTGTGGGGCACTGTTTACATCGACTCTGTTACAGCAGTGTATGGTGTACTTTCCCCCTGTTTGCTGTAGGGCACTGTTTACATAGACTCTGTTACATCAGTGTGTGGTGGACTTTCACTCTGTTTACTAGAGTGCACTGTTTACACAGAATCTGTTACAGCAGTGTATGATGTACTTTCACTCTGTTTACTGTGGGTCGCCGTTTACATAGACTCTGTTACAGCAGTGTATGGTGTACTTTCACTCTGTTTCCTGTCGGGCACTGTTTGCATTGACTCTGTTTACAGTAGTGTATGGTGTACTTTCACTCTGTTAACTGTAGTGCACTGTTTACATAGACTCATTTATAGCAGTGTATGGTGTACTTTCACCCTGTTTACAGGGGAGCACTGTTGACATAGTCGCTGTTACAGCAGTGTATGGTGTACTTTCACCCTGTTTGCTGTAGGGCACTGTTTACATAGAGTCTGTTTACTGCAGTGTATGTTGTACTTTCACCCTGTTTGCTGTAGGGCACTGTTTACATAGAGTCTGTTTACTGCAGTGTATGGTGTAATTTCACTCTGTTTGCTGGAGTGCACTGTTTACATAGACTCTGTTAACAGCAGTGTATGGTGTACTTTCACTTTGTTTACTGTAGGGCACTGTTTACATAGACTGTGTTACAGCAGTGTATGGTGTACTTTCACTCTGTTTACTGTGGGGCACTGTTTACATAGACTCTGTTACATCAGTGTGTGGTGAACTTTCACTCTGTTTACTGTGGGGCACTGTTTACATAGAGTCTGTTTTCTGCAGTGTATGGTGTACTTTCACCCTGTTTGCTGTAGGGCACTGTTTACATAGAGTCTGTTTACTGCAGTGTATGGTGTACTTTCACTCTGTTTGCTGGAGTGCACTGTTTACATAGACTCTGTTACAGCAGTGTACGGTGTACTTTCACTCTGTTTACTGTGGGGCACTGTTTACATAGACTCTGTTTACAGTAGTGTATGGTGTAATTTCACTCTGTGTACAGTGGGACACTGTTTACATAGACTCTGTTTACATCAGTCTATGGGTTACTTTCGCTCAGTTCACTGTGTGGCATTGTTTTCATAGACTCTGTTACAGCAGCGTTTGGTGTACTTTCACTCTGGTTACTGTAGTGCACTGTTTACATAGACTCTGTTACAGCAGTGTATGGTGTACTTTCACTCTGTTTACTGTGGTGCACTGTTTACATAAATTCAGTTTACAGCAGTGTATGGTGTACTTTCACTATATTTTCTGTAGGGCACTGTTTACATAGACAGTGTTATAACAGGGTATGGTGTACTTTCACTCTGTTTACTCTGGGGCACTGTTTACATAGACTCTGTTACAGCAGTGTATGGTGTACATTCACTCTGTTTACCTTGGGGCACTGTTTACATAGTCTGTTACAGCAGTAGATGGTGTACTTTCACTCAGCTTCCTGTAGGGCACTGTTTACATAGACTCTGTGTACAGCAGTGTATGGTGTACTTTCACTCTGTTTACTGTCGGGCACTGTTTGCATTGACTCTGTTTACGGCAGTGTATGGTGTACTTTCACTCTGTTAACTGTAGGGCACTGTTTACATAGACTCTGTTTACAGCAGTGTATGGTGTACTTTCACTCTGTTTGCTGGAGTGCACTGTTTACATAGACTCTGTTACAGTAGTGTATGGTGTACTTTCACTCTGTTTACTGTGGGGCACTGTTTACATAGACTCTGTTACAGCAGTGTATGGTGTACTTTCACTCTGTTTACTGTAGTGCACTGTTTACATAGACTCTATTACAGCAGTGTATGGTGTACTTTCACTCTGTTTACTGTGGGGCACTGTTTAAATAGACTCTGTTTGCAGTAGTGTGTGGTGTGCGTTCAGTCTGTTTACTGTGGGACACAGTTTACATAGACTCTGTTTACAGCAGTGTATGGGTTACTTTCACTCTGTTTACTGTGGGGCACTGTTTACATAGATTCAGTTACAGCAGTGTACGGTGTACTTTCACCCTGTTTACTGTAGGGCACTGTTTACATTGACTCGGTTTACAGCAGTGTTTGGTGTATTTTCACTCTGTTTACTGTGGGGCACTGTTAACATAAACTATGTTACAGCAGTGTATGGTGTACTTTCACTCTGTTTACTGTGGGGCACTGTTTACATAGTTTCAGTTTACAGCAGTGTATGGTGTACTTTCAGTCTGTTTACTGTAGGGCACAGTTTACATAGACTTTGTTTCAGCAGTGTATGGTGTACTTTCACTCTGTTTACTGTAGTGCACTGTTTACATAGACTCTATTACAGCAGTGTATGGTGTACTTTCACTCTGTTTACTGTGGGGCACTGTTTAAATAGACTCTGTTTGCAGTAGTGTGTGGTGTGCGTTCAGTCTGTTTACTGTGGGACACAGTTTACATTGACTCTGTTTACAGCAGTGTATGGGTTACTTTCACTCTGTTTACTGTGGGGCACTGTTTACATAGATTCAGTTACAGCAGTGTACGGTGTACTTTCACCCTGTTTACTGTGGGGCACTGTTTACATAGACTCTGTTTACAGTAGTGTACGGTGTACTTTCACTCTGTTTACTGTGGGGCACTGTTTACATAGACTCTGTTTACAGTAGTGTATGGTGTACTTTCACTCTGTTTACTGTGGGGCACTGTTTACATAGACACTGTTACAGCAGTGTATGGTGTACTTTCACTCTGTTTATTGTGGGGCACTGTTTACATAGAATCTGTTACAGCAGTGTATGGTGTACTTTCACTCTGTTTACTGTGGGGCACTGTTTACATAGACTCTGTTTACAGTAGTGTATGGTGTACTTTCACTCTGTTTACTGTGGGGCACTGTTTATATAGACGCTGTTACAGCCGTGGATGGTGTACTTTCACTCTGTTTGCTGTAGGGCACTGTTTACATAGACTCTGTTACAGCAGTGTATGGTGTACTTTCACTCTGTTTACTGTGGGGCACTGTTTACATAGACTCTGTTACAGCAGTGAATGGTGTACTTTCACTCTGTTTATTGTGGGGCACTGTTTACATAGAATCTGTTACAGCAGTGTACGGCGTACTTTCACTCTGTTCACTGTGGGGCACTGTTGACATAGACTCTGTTACAGCAGTGTATGGTGTACTTTCACTCTGTTTACTGTGGGGCACTGTTTACTAGAGTCTGTTTGCAGTAGTGTATGGTGTACTTTCACTCTGTTTACTGTGGGGCACTGTTTACATAGACTCTGTTACAGCAGTGTATGGTGTACTTTCACTCTGTTTACTGTAGGGCACTGTTTACACAGACTCTGTTACAGCAGTGTATGGTGTACTTTCACTCTGCTGACTGTAGGGCACATTTTACACAGACTCTATTACAGCAGGGGATGGTGTACTTTCACTCTGTTTACTGTAGGGTACTGTTTACATAAACTCTGTTTACAGCAGTGTATGGTGTACTTTCACTCTTTTTACTGTGGGGCACTGTTTACATAGACTCCTTTATAGCAGTGTATGGTGTACTTTCACGCTGTTTACAGGGGGGCACTGTTTACATAGTCTCTGTTACAGCAGTGTATGGTGTACTTTCACCCTGTTTGCTGTAGGTCACTGTTTACATAGAGTCTGTTTACTGCAGTGTTTGGTGTACTTTCCCCCTGTTTGCTGTAGGGCACTGTTTACATAGACTCTGTTACAGCAGTGTATGGTGTACTTTCAATCGGTTTACTGTAGGGCACTGTTTACATAGACTCTGTTACACTGTGTATCGTGTACTTTCACTCTGTTTATTGTGGGGCACTGTTTACATAGACTCTGTTACAGCAGTGTACGGTGTACTTTCACTCTGTTTACTGTAGGGCACTGTTTACATAGACTCTGTTACAGCAGTGTATGGTGTACTTTCACTCTGTTTACTGTCGGGCACTGTATGCATTGACTCTGTTTACAGCAGTGTATGGTGTACTTTCACTCTGTTAACTGTAGTGCACTGTTTACATAGACTCATTTATAGCAGTGTATGGTGTACTTTCACCGTGTTTACAGGCGTGCACTGATTACTGTGGGGCACTGTTTACATAGACTCTGTTTCCAGCAGTGTATGTTCTACTTTCACTCTGTTTACTGTGGGGCACTTTTTCCGTAGACTCTGTTACAGCAGTGTATTGTGTACTTTCACTCTATTTACTGTAGGACACTGTTTTCATAGCCTCTGTTACAGCAGTTTATGGTGTAATTTCACTCTGCTTTCTGTCGGGCACTGTTTACGTAGACTCTATTACAGCAGGGGATGGTGTACTTTCACTCTGTTTACTGTAGGGCACTGTTTACATAAACTCTGTTTACAGCAGTGTATGGTGTACTTTCACTTTGTTTACTGTAGGGCACTGTTTACACAGTCTTTGTTACAGCAGTGTATGGTGTACTTTCACTCTGTTTACTGTGGGGCACTGTTTACATAGACTCTGTTACAGCAGTGTATGGTGTACTTTCACTCTGTTTACTATGGGGCGCTGTTTATATATACTCTGTTACAGCAGTGGATGGTGTACTTTCACTCTGTTTACTGTAGGGCACTGTTTACATAGACTCTGTTACATCAGTGGATGGTGTACTTTCACTCAGTTTACTGTAGGGCACTATTTACATAGACTCTGTTTACAGCAGTGTACGGTGTACTTTCACTCTGTTTACTGTGGGGCACTGTTTTCATAGACTCTGTTACAGCAGCGTACGGTGTATTTTCACTCTGGTTACTGTAGTGCCCTGTTTACATAGACTCTGTTACAGCAGTGTATGGTGTACTTTCACACTGTTTACTGTGGGGCCCTGTTTACATAGATTACGTTTACAGCAGTATATGGTGTTCTTTACCTCTGTTTATTGTGGGGCACTGTTTACCTAGGTCTGTTACATCTGTGTATGGTGTACTTTCACTCTGTTTACTGTGGGGCACTGTTTACATCGACTCAGGTTGCAGCAGTGTATGGTATACTTTCACTCTGTTTCCTGTAGGGCACTGTTTACATAGACTCTGTTACACCAGTGTTTGGTGTACTTTCAGTCTGTTTACTGTAGGGCACTGTTTTCATAGACTCTGTTACAGCAGTGTATGGTGTACTTTCGCTCTGTTTATTGTGGGGCACTGTTTGCATAGAATCTGTTACAGCAGTGTACGGTGTACTTTCACTCTGTTCACTGTGGGGCACTGTTTACATATACTCTGTTTACAGTAGTGTATGGTGTACTTTCACTCTCTTTACTGTAGGGCACTGTTTACATAGACTCTATTACAGCAGTGTATGGTGTACTTTCACTCTGTTTACTGTAGGGCACTGTTTACATAGACTCTGTTACAGCAGTGTATGGTGCACTTTCACTCTGCTTACTGTAGGGCACATTTTACACAGACTCTATTACAGCAGGGCATGGTGTACTTTCACTCTGTTTCCTGAAGGGGACTGTTTACATAAACTCTGTTTACTGCAGTGTATGGTATACTTTCACTTTCTTTACTGTAGGGAAATGTTTACATAGACTCTGTTACAGCAGTGTATGGTGTACTTTCACTCTGCTTCCTGTAGGGCACTGTTTACAGAGACTCTGTTTACAGCAGTTAATGGTGTACTTTCACCCTGTTTACAGGGGTCACTGTTTACATAGTCTCTGTTACAGCATTGTATGGTGTACTTTCACCCTGTTTGCTGTAGGGCACTGTTTACATAGAGTCTGTTTACTGCAGTGTATGGTGTACCTTCCCCCTGTTTGCTGTAGGGGACTGTTTACATAGACTCTGTTACAGCAGTGTATGGTGTACTTTCAAACGGTTTACTGTAGGGCACTGTTTACATCGTCGCTGTTACAGCAGTGTATGGTGTACTTTCACTCTGTTTGTTGTGGGGCACTTTTTACATAGACTCTGTTACAGCAGTGTACGGTGTATATTCACTCTGTTTACTGTGGGGCGCTGTTTACATAGACGCTGTTACATCAGTGTGTGGTGGACTTTCACTCTGTTTACTGTGGGGCACTGTTTACATAGACTCTGTTACAGCAGTGTACGGTGTACTTTCACTCTGTTTACTGTAGGGCACTGTTTACATAGACAGTGTTACTGCAGTGTATGGTGTACTTTCACTCTGTTTACTGTGGGGCACTGTTTACATAGACTCTGTTACAGCAGTGTATGATGTACTTTCACTCTGTTTGCTGTGGGGCGCTGTTTACATAGATTCAGTTCACAGCAGTGTCTGGTGAAATTTCACTCTGTTTACTGTGGAGCACTGTTTACATAGAATCTGTTACAGCAGTGTATGGTGTACTTTCACTCTGTTTACTGTAGTGCCCTGTTTACATAGACTCTGTTACAGCAGTGTATGGTGTACTTTCACACTGTTTACTGTGGGGCACTGTTTACATAGATTACGTTTACAGCAGTATATGGTGTTCTTTACCTCTGTTTATTGTGGGGCACTGTTTACCTAGGTCTGTTACATCTGTGTATGGTGTACTTTCACTCTGTTTACTGTGGGGCACTGTTTACATCGACTCAGGTTGCAGCAGTGTATGGTATACTTTCACTCTGTTTCCTGTAGGGCACTGTTTACATAGACTCTGTTACACCAGTGTTTGGTGTACTTTCAGTCTGTTTACTGTAGGGCACTGTTTTCATAGACTCTGTTACAGCAGTGTATGGTGTACTTTCGCTCTGTTTATTGTGGGGCACTGTTTACATAGAATCTGTTACAACAGTGTACGGTGTACTTTCACTCTGTTCACTGTGGGGCACTGTTTACATAGACTCTGTTTACAGTAGTGTATGGTGTACTTTCACTCTGTTTACTGTGGGGCACTGTTTACATAGACTCTGTTACAGCAGTGTATTGTGTACTTTCACTCTCTTTACTGTAGGGCACTGTTTACATAGACTCTATTACAGCAGTGTATGGTGTACTTTCACTCTCTTTACTGTAGGGCACTGTTTACATAGACTCTGTTACAGCAGTGTATGGTGCACTTTCACTCTGCTTACTGTAGGGCACATTTTACACAGACTCTATTACAGAAGGGCATGGTGTACTTTCACTCTGTTTCCTGAAGGGTACTGTTTACATAAACTCTGTTTACTGCAGTGTATGGTATACTTTCACTTTGTTTACTGTAGGGAAATGTTTACATAGACTCTGTTACAGCAGTGTATGGTGTACTTTCACTCTGTTTACCTTGGGGCACTGCTTACATAGTCTGTTACAGCAGTGGATGGTGTTCTTTCACTCAGTTTCCTGTAGGGCACTGTTTACAGAGACTCTGTTTACAGCAGTTAATGGTGTACTTTCACCCTGTTTACAGGGGTCACTGTTTACATAGTCTCTGTTACAGCATTGTATGGTGTACTTTCACCCTGTTTGCTGTAGGGCACTGTTTACATAGAGTCTGTTTACTGCAGTGTATGGTGTACTTTCCCCCTGTTTGCTGTAGGGGACTGTTTACATAGACTCTGTTACAGCAGTGTATGGTGTACTTTCAAACGGTTTACTGTAGGGCACTGTTTACATAGTCGCTGTTACATCAGTGTGTGGTGGACTTTCACTCTGTTTACTGTGGGGCACTGTTTACATAGACTCTGTTACAGCAGTGTACGGTGTACTTTCACTCTGTTTACTGTAGGGCACTGTTTACATAGACAGTGTTACTGCAGTGTATGGTGTACTTTCACTCTGTTTACTGTGGGGCACTGTTTACATAGACTCTGTTACAGCAGTGTATGATGTACTTTCACTCTGTTTGCTGTGGGGCGCTGTTTACATAGATTCAGTTTACAGCAGTGTCTGGTGAAATTTCACTCTGTTTACTGTGGAGCACTGTTTACATAGAATCTGTTACAGCAGTGTATGGTGTACTTTCACTCTGTTTACTGTGGGGCACTGTTTACATAGACTCTGTTTACAGCAGTGTATGTTCTACTTTCACTCTGTTTACTGTGGGGCACTGTTTACATAGACTCTGTTTACAGTAGTGTATGGTGTACTTTCACTCTGTTTACTGTGTGGCACTGTTTACATAGATTCAGTTTACAGCAGTGAATGGTGACATTTCACTCTGTTTACTGTGGAGCACTGTTTACATAGAATCTGTTACAGCAGTCTATGGTGTACTTTCACTCTGTTTACTGTGGGGCACTGTTTACATAGACTCTGTTTACAGCAGTGCATGTTCTACTTTCACTCTGTTTACTGTGGGGCACTTTTTTCATAGACTTCTGTTACAGCGGTGTATGGTGTACTTTCACACTGTTTACTGTAGGGCACTGTTTGCATTGACTCTGTTACAGCAGTTTATGGTGTACTTTCACTCTGTTTGCTGGAGGGCCCGGTTTACATAGACTCTGTTACAGCAGTGTATGGTGTACTTTCACTCTGTTTACTGTGGGGCACTGTTTACATAGACTCTGTTTACAGTAGTGTATGGTGTACTTTCACTCTGTTTACCGTTGGGCACTGTTTACATAGACTCTGTTACAGCAGTGTATGGTGTACTTTCAAGCTGTTAACTGTCGGGCACTGTTTGCATTGACTCTGTTTACAGCAGTGAATGGTGTACTTTCACCCTGTTTGCTGGAGTGCACTGTTTACATGGACTCTGTTACAGCAGTGTATGGTGTACTTTCACTCTCTTTACTGGAGTGCACTGGTTACATAGACTCTGTTACAGCAGTGTACGGTGTACTTTCTCTCTGTTTACTGTGGGGCACTGTTTAAATACACTCTGTTTCCAGTAGTGTGTGGTGTGCGTTCACTCTGTTTACTGTGGGACACTGTTTACATAGACTCTGTTTACAGCAGTGTATGGGTTACTTTCACTCTGTTTACTGTGGGGCACTGTTTACATAGACAGTGTTACAGCAGTGTATGGTGTACTTTCGCTCTGTTTACTGTGGGGCACTGTTTACATAGACTCTGTTACAGCAGTGTATGGTGTAAATTCACTCAGTTTCCTGTAGGGCACTGTTTACATAGACTCTGTTTACAGCAGTGTATGGTGTACTTTCACTCTGTTAACTACAGGGCACTGTTTACATAGACTCTGTTACAGCAGTGTATGGTGTACTTTCACTCTGTTTACTGTGGGGCACTGTTTAAATAGACTCTGTTACAGCAGTGTATGGTGTACTTTCACTCTGTTTACTGTGGGGCACTGTTTACACAGACTCTGTTACAGCAGTGTATGGTGGACATTCACTCTGTTTACCTTGGGGCACTGTTTACATTGTCTGTTACAGCAGTGGATGGTGTACTTTCACTCAGTTTTCTGTAGGGCACTGTTTACATAGACTCTGTTTACAGCAGTGTACGGTGTACTTTCACTCTGTTTACTGTGGGGCACTGTTTACATAGACTCTGTTGCAGCAGTGTATGGTGTACTTTCACTCTGTTTACTGTGGGGCGCTGTTTACATAGACTCTGTTACAACAGTGTATGCTGTACTTTCACTCTGTTTACTGTCGGGCACTGTTTGCATTGACTCTGTTTACAGCAGTGTATGGTGTACTTTCATTCTGTTAACTGTAGGGCACGGTTTACATAGACTCTGTTACAGCAGTGTATGGTATACTTTCACTCTGTTTACTGTGGGGCACTGTTTACATAGACTCTGTTACAGCAGTGTATGGTGTACTTTCACTCTGTTCACTGTCGGGCACTGTCTATATAGACTCTATTACAGCAGTGGATGGTGTACTTTCACTCTGTTTACTGTAGGGCACTGTTTACATAGACTCTGTTACAGCAGTGTATGGTGTACTTTCACTCTGCTTACTGTAGGGCACATTTTACACAGACTCTATTACAGCAGGGGATGGTGTACTTTCACTCTGTTTACTGTAAGGCACTGTTTGCATTGACTCTGTTTACAGCAGTGAATGGTGTACTTTCACCCTGTTTGCTGGAGTGCACTGTTTACATAGACGCTGTTACAGCAGTGTATGGTGTACTTTCACTCTCTTTACTGGAGTGCACTGGTTACATATACTCTGTTACAGCAGTGTACGGTGTACTTTCTCTCTGTTTACTGTGGGGCACTGTTTAAATACACTCTGTTTCCAGTAGTGTGTGGTGTGCGTTCACTCTGTTTACTGTGGGACACTGTTTACATAGACTCTGTTTACAGCAGTGTATGGGTTACTTTCACTCTGTTTACTGTGGGGCACTGTTTACATAGACAGTGTTACAGCAGTGTATGGTGTACTTTCGCTCTGTTTACTGTGGGGCACTGTTTACATAGACTCTGTTACAGCAGTGTATGGTGTAAATTCACTCAGTTTCCTGTAGGGCACTGTTTACATAGACTCTGTTTACAGCAGTGTACGGTGTACTTTCACTCTGTTTAATGTGGGTCACTGTTCACATAGACTCTGTTACAGCAGTGTATGCTGTACTTTCACTCTGTTTACTGTCGGGCACTGTTTGCATTGACTCTGTTTACAGCAGTGTATGGTGTACTTTCACTCTGTTAACTACAGGGCACTGTTTACATAGACTCTGTTACAGCAGTGTATGGTGTACTTTCACTCTGTTTACTGTGGGGCACTGTTTGCATTGACTCTGTTTACAGCAGTGTATGGTGTACTTTCACTCTGTTAACTACAGGGCACTGTTTACATAGACTCTGTTACAGCAGTGTACGGTGTACTTTCACTCTGTTTACTGTGGGGCACTGTTTAAATAGACTCTGTTACAGCAGTGTATGGTGTACTTTCACTCTGTTTACTGTGGGGCACTGTTTATATAGACTGTTACAGCAGTGGATCGTGTACTTTCACTCTGTTTACTGTAGGGCACTGTTTACATAGAATCTGTTACAGCAGTGTACGGTGTACTTTCACTCTGTTCACTGTGGGGCACTGTTTCCATAGACTCTGTTTACAGTAGTGTATGGTGTACTTTCACTCTGTTTACTGTGGGGCACTGTTTACATAGACTCTGTTACAGCAGTGTGTGGTGTACTTTCACTCTGTTTACTGTGGGGCGCTGTTTACATAGACTCTGTTACAGCAGTGTGTGGTGTACTTTCACTCTGTTTACTGTCGGGCACTGTTTGCATTGACTCTGTTTACAGCAGTGTATGGTGTACTTTCACTCTGTTAACTACAGGGCACTGTTTACATAGACTCTGTTACAGCAGTGTATGGTGTACTTTCACTCTGTTTTCTGTGGGGCACTGTTTAAATAGACTCTGTTACAGCAGTGTATGGTGTACTTTCACTCTGTTTACTGTGGGGCACTGTTTATATAGACTGTTACAGCAGTGGATCGTGTACTTTCACTCTGTTTACTGTAGGGCACTGTTTACATAGAATCTGTTACAGCAGTGTACGGTGTACTTTCACTCTGTTCACTGTGGGGCACTGTTTCCATAGACTCTGTTTACAGCAGTGTATGGTGTACTTTCACTCTGCTTACTGTAGGGCACATTTTACACAGACTCTATTACAGCAGGGGATGGTGTACTTTCACTCTGTTTACTGTAGGATACTGTTTACAAAAACTCTGCTTACAGCAGTGTATGGTGTACTTTCACTTTGTTTACTGTAGGGCACTGTTTACATAGACAGTGTTACTGCAGTGTATGGTGTACTTTCACTCTGTTTACTGTGGGGCACTGTTTACATAGACTCTGTTTACATCAGTGTATGGTGTACTTTCACTCTGTTTACTGTGGGGCACTGTTTACATAGACTCTGTTACAGCAGTGTATGGTGTACTTTCACTCTGTTTATTGTGGGGCAATGTTTACATAGCCTCTGTTACAGCAGTGTACGGTGTACTTTCACTCTGTTTATTGTGGGGCACTGTTTACATAGACTCTGTTACATCAGTGTGTGGTGGAGTTTCACTCTGTTTACTAGAGGCACTGTTTACATAGAATTGTTACAGCAGTGTATGGTGTACTTTCACTCTGCTTACTGTAGAGCACATTTTACACAGACTCTATTACAGCAGGGGATGGTGTACTTTCACTCTGTTTACTGTAGGTTACTGTTTACATAAAGTCTGTTTACAGCAGTGTATGGTGTACTTTCACTTTGTTTACTGTAGGGCACTTTACAGAGACAGTGTTACAGCAGTGTATGGTGTACTTTCACTCTGTTTACTGTGGGGTACTGAATACATAAACTCTGTTAGAGCAGTGTATGGTGCACATTCACTCTGTTTACCTTGGGGCACTGTTTACATAGTCTGTTACAGCAGTAGATGGTGTACTTTCACTCAGTTTCCTGTAGGGCACTGTTTACATAGACTCTGTGTACAGCAGTGTATGCTGTACTTTCACTCTGTTTACTGTCGGGCACTGTTTGCATTGACTCTGTTACAGCAGTGTATGGTGTACTTTCACTCTGTTTACTGTCGGGCACTGTTTATATAGACTCTGTTACAGCAGTGGATGGTGTACTTTCACTCTGTTTACTGTAGGGCACTGTTTACATAGAATCTGTCACAGCAGTGTACGGTGTACTTTCACTCTGTTCACTGTGGGGCACTGTTTACATAGACTCTGTTTACAATAGTGTATGGTGTACTTTCACTCTGTTTACTGTGGGGCACTGTTTACATTGACTCTGTTACAGCAGTGTGTGGTGTACTTTCACTCTTTTTATTGTAGGGCACTGTTTACATAGACTCTGTTACAGCAGTGTATGGTGTACGTTCACTCTGCTTACTGTAGGGCACATTTTACACAGACTCTATTACAGCAGGGGATGGTGTACTTTCACTCTGCATACTGTAGGTTACTGTTTACATAAACTCTGTTTACAGCAGTGTATGGTGTACTTTCACTTTATTTACTGTAGGGCACTGTTTACATAGACAGTGTTATAGCAGTGTATGGTGTACTTTCACTCTGTTTACTGTGGGGCGCTGTTTACAGAGACTCTGTTACAGCAGTGTATGGTGTACTTTCACTCTGTTTACTCTGGGGCACTGTTTACATAGACTCTGTTACAGCAGTGTACGGTGTACTTTCACTCTCTTTACTGTGGGGCACTGTTTACATAGACTCTGTTACAGCAGTGTATGGTGTACTTTCACTCTGTTTACTGTCGGGCACTGTTTGCATTGTCTCTGTTTACAGCAGTGTATGGTGTACTTTCACTCTGTTAACTGTAGGGCACTGTTTACATAGACTCATTTATAGCAGTGTATGGTGTACTTTCACGCTGTTTACAAGGGGACACTGTGTACATAGTCTCTGTTACAGCAGTGTATGGTGTACTTTCCCCCTGTTTGCTGTAGGGCACTGTTTACATAGACTCTGTTACAGCAGTGTATGGTGTACTTTCAATCGGTTTACTGTAGGGCACTGTTTACATAGACTCTGTTACAGCAGTGTATCGTGTACTTTCACTCTGTTTATTGTGAGGCACTGTTTACATAGACTCTGTTACAGCAGTGTACGGTGTACTTTCACTCTGTTTACTGTGGGGCACTGTTTACATATACTCTGTTACATCAGTGTATCGTGTACTTTCACTCTGTTTATTGTGGGGCAATGTTTACATAGCCTCTGTTACAGCAGTGTATGGGGTACTTTCACTCTGTTTATCGTGGGGCAATGTTTACATAGCCTCTGTTACAGCAGTGTACGGTGTACTTTCACTCTGTTTATTGTGGGGCACTGTTTACATAGACTCTGTTACATCAGTGTGTGGTGGAGTTTCACTCTGTTTACTAGAGGCACTGTTTACATAGAATCTGTTACAGCAGTGTATGATGTACTTTCACTCTGTTTACTGTGGTGCGCTGTTTACATAGACTCTGTTACAGCAGTGTATGGTGTACTTTCACTCTGTTTACTTTCGGGCACTGTTTGCATTGACTCTGTTACAGCAGTTTACGGTGTACTTTCACTCTGTTTACTGTAGGGCACTGTTTACATAGACTCTGTTACAGCAGTGTATGGTGTACTTTCACTCTGCTTACTGTAGAGCACATTTTACACAGACTCTATTACAGCAGGGGATGGTGTACTTTCACTCTGTTTACTGTAGGGTACTGTTTACATAAAGTCTGTTTACAGCAGTGTATGGTGTACTTTCACTTTGTTTACTGTAGGGCACTTTACAGAGACAGTGTTACAGCAGTGTATGGTGTACTTTCACTCTGTTTACTGTGGGTTACTGATTACATAGACTCTGTTACAGCAGTGTATGGTGTACATTCACTCTGTTTACCTTGGGGCACTGTTTACATAGTCTGTTACAGCAGTAGATGGTGTACTTTCACTCAGTTTCCTGTAGGGCACTGTTTACATAGACTCTGGGTACAGCAGTGTATGGTGTACTTTCACTCTGTTAACTGTAGGGCACTGTTTACATAGACTCTGTTACAGCAGTGTATGGTGTACTTTCAATCTGTTTACTGTGGGGCACTGTTTACATAGACTCTGTTACAGCAGTGTATGGTGTACTTTCACTCTGTTTACTGTCGGGCACTGTTTATATAGACTCTGTTACAGCAGTGGATGGTGTACTTTCACTCTGTTTACTGTAGGGCACTGTTTACATAGAATCTGTCACAGCAGTGTACGGTGTACTTTCACTCTGTTCACTGTGGGGCACTGTTTACATAGACTCTGTTTACAGTAGTGTATGGTGTACTTTCACTCTGTTTACTGTGGGGCACTGTTTACATAGACTCTGTTACAGCAGTGTGTGGTGTACTTTCACTCTGTTTATTGTAGGGCACTGTTTACATAGACTCTGTTACAGCAGTGTATGGTGTACGTTCACTCTGCTTACTGTAGGGCACATTTTACACAGACTCTATTACAGCAGGGGATGGTGTACTTTCACCTTGTTTACTGTAGGGTACTGTTTACATAAACTCTGTTTACAGCAGTGTATGGTGTACTTTCACTTTGTTTACTGTAGGGCACTGTTTACATAGACAGTGTTATAGCAGTGTATGGTGTACTTTCACTCTGTTTACTCTGGGGCACTGTTTACATATACTCTGTTACAGCAGTGTATGGTGTACATTCACTCTGTTTACCTTGGGGCACTGTTTACCTAGTCTGTTACAGCAGTGGATGGTGTTCTTTCACTCAGTTTCCTGTAGGGCACTGTTTACATAGACTCTGTTTACAGCAGTGTACGGTGTACTTTCACTCTGTTTACTGTGGGGCACTGTTTACATAGACTCTGTTACAGCAGTGTACGGTGTACTTTCACTCTGTTTACTGTGGGGCACTGTTTACATAGACTCTGTTACAGCAGTGTATGGTGTACTTTCACTCTGTTTACTGTCGGGCACTGTTTGCATTGACTCTGTTTACAGCAGTGTATGGTGTACTTTCACTCTGTTAACTGTAGGGCACTGTTTACATAGACTCATTTATAGCAGTGTATGGTGTACTTTCACGCTGTTTACAAGGGGACACTGTGTACATAGTCTCTGTTACAGCAGTATATGGTGTACTTTCCCCCTGTTTGCTGTAGGGCACTGTTTACATAAACTCTGTTACAGCAGTGTATGGTGTACTTTCAATCGGTTTACTGTAGGGCACTGTTTACATAGACTCTGTTACAGCAGTGTATCGTGTACTTTCACTCTGTTTATTGTGAGGCACTGTTTACATAGACTCTGTTACAGCAGTGTACGGTGTACTTTCACTCTGTTTACTGTGGGGCACTGTTTACATATACTCTGTTACATCAGTGTGTGGTGGACTTTCACTCTGTTTACTAGAGGGCACTGTTTATATAGACTCTGTTACAGCAGTGTATGATGTACTTTCACTCTGTTTACTGTGGGGCGCTGTTTACATAGACTCTGTTACAGCAGTGTATGCTGTACTTTCACTCTGTTTACTGTAGGGCACTGTTTACATAGACACTGTTACAGCAGTGTATGGTGTACGTTCACTCTGTTTACTGTCGGGCACTGTTTGCATTGACTCTGTTTACAGCAGTGTATGGTGTACTTTCACTCTGTTTACTGTCGGGCACTGTTTGCATTGACTCTGTTTACAGCAGTGTATGGTGTACTTTCACTCTGTTAACTGTAGTGCACTGTTTACATAGACTCATTTATAGCAGTGTATGGTGTACTTTCACCCTGTTTGCTGGAGGGCACTGTTTACATAGAGTCTGTTTACTGCAGTGTATGTTGTACTTTCACCCTGTTTGCTGTAGGGCACTGTTTACATAGAGTCTGTTTACTGCAGTGTATGGTGTACTTTCACTCTGTTTGCTGGAGTGCACTGTTTATATAGACTCTGTTACAGCAGTGGATGGTGTACTTTCACTCTGTTTACTGTAGGGCACTATTTACATAGAATCTGTTACAGCAGTGTACGGTGTACTTTCACTCTGTTTACTGTGGGGCACTGTTTACATATACTCTGTTAAATCAGTGTGTGGTGGACTTTCACTCTGTTTACTCGAGGGCACTGTTTACATAGAATCTGTTACAGCAGTGTATGATGTACTTTCACTTTGTTTACTGTAGGGCACTGTTTACATAGACTCTGTTACAGCAGTGTATGGTGTACATTCACTCTGTTTACTGTCGGGCACTGTTTACATAGACTCTGTTACAGCAGTGTATGGTGTACTTTCACTCTGTTTACTGTCGGGCACTGTTTGCATTGACTCTGTTTACAGCAGTGTATGGTGTACTTTCACTCTGTTAACTGTAGTGCACTGTTTACATAGACTCATTTATAGCAGTGTATGGTGTACTTTCACCCTTTTTTACAGGGGGGCACTGTTTACATCGTCTCTGTTACAGCAGTGTTTGGTGTACTTTCACGCTGTTTGCTGAGGGCACTGTTTACATAGAGTCTGTTTACTGCAGAGTATGTTGTACTTTCACCCTGTTTGCTGTAGGGCACTGTTTACATAGAGTCTGTTTACTGCAGTGTATGGTGTACTTTCACTCTGTTTGCTGGAGTGCACTGTTTATATAGACTCTGTTACAGCAGTGGATGGTGAACTTTCACTCTGTTTACTGTAGGGCACTGTTTACATAGAATCTGTTATAGCAGTGTACGGTGTACTTTCACTCTGTTCACTGTGGGGCACTGTTTACATAGACTCTGTTTACAGTAGTGTATGGTGTACTTCCACTCTGTTTACTGTGGGGCACTGTTTACATAGAATCTGTTACAGCAGTGTATGATGTACTTTCACTCTGTTTACTGTGGGGCGTTGTTTACATAGACTCTTTTACAGCAGTGTATGGTGTACTTTCAATCTGTTTACTGTCGGGCACTGTTTGCATTGACTCTGTTTACAGCAGTGTATGGTGTACTTTCACTCTGTTAACTGTAGTGCACTGTTTACATAGACTCATTTATAGCAGTGTATGGTGTACTTTCACCCTGTTTACAGGGGGGCACTGTTTACATAGTCTCTGTTACAGCAGTGTATCGTGTACTTTCACCCTGTTTGCTGGAGGGCACTGTTTACATAGAGTCTGTTTACTGCAGTGTATGTTTTACTTTCACCCTGTTTCCTGTAGGGCACTGTTTACATAGAGTCTGTTTACTGCAGTGTATGGTGTACTTTCACTCTGTTTGCTGGAGTGCACTGTTTACACAGACTCTATTGCAGCAGTGGATGATGTACATTCACTCTGTTTACTGTAGGGTACTGTTTACATAGACAGTGTTACAGCAGTGTATGGTGTACTTTCACTCTGTTTACTGTGGGGCACTGTTTACACAGACTCTGTTACAGCAGTGTATGGTGGACATTCACTCTGTTTACCTTGGGGCACTGTTTACATTGTCTGTTACAGCAGTGGATGGTGTACTTTCATTCTGTTAACTGTAGGGCACGGTTTACATAGACTCTGTTACAGCAGTGTATGGTATACTTTCACTCTGTTTACTGTGGGGCACTGTTTACATAGACTCTGTTACAGAAGTGTATGGTGTACTTTCACTCTGTTCACTGTCGGGCACTGTCTATATAGACTCTATTACAGCAGTGGATGGTGTACTTTCACTCTGTTTACTGTAGGGCACTGTTTACATAGACTCTGTTACAGCAGTGTATGGTGTACTTTCACTCTGCTTACTGTAGGGCACATTTTACACAGACTCTATTACAGCAGGGGATGGTGTACTTTCACTCTGTTTACTGTAGGGCACTGTTTGCATTGACTCTGTTTACAGCAGTGAATGGTGTACTTTCACCCTGTTTGCTGGAGTGCACTGTTTACATAGACGCTGTTACAGCAGTGTATGGTGTACTTTCACTCTCTTTACTGGAGTGCACTGGTTACATAGACTCTGTTACAGCAGTGTACGGTGTACTTTCTCTCTGTTTACTGTGGGGCACTGTTTAAATACACTCTGTTTCCAGTAGTGTGTGGTGTGCGTTCACTCTGTTTACTGTGGGACACTGTTTACATAGACTCTGTTTACAGCAGTGTATGGGTTACTTTCACTCTGTTTACTGTGGGGCACTGTTTACATAGACAGTGTTACAGCAGTGTATGGTGTACTTTCGCTCTGTTTACTGTGGGGCACTGTTTACATAGACTCTGTTACAGCAGTGTATGGTGTAAATTCACTCAGTTTCCTGTAGGGCACTGTTTACATAGACAGTGTTACAGCAGTGTATGGTGTACTTTCGCTCTGTTTACTGTGGGGCACTGTTTACATAGACTCTGTTACAGCAGTGTATGGTGTAAATTCACTCAGTTTCCTGTAGGGCACTGTTTACATAGACTCTGTTTACAGCAGTGTACGGTGTACTTTCACTCTGTTTAATGTGGGTCACTGTTCACATAGACTCTGTTACAGAAGTGTGTGGTGTACTTTCACTCTGTTTACTGTCGGGCACTGTTTGCATTGACTCTGTTTACAGCAGTGTATGGTGTACTTTCACTCTGTTAACTACAGGGCACTGTTTACATAGACTCTGTTACAGCAGTGTATGGTGTACTTTCACTCTGTTTACTGTGGGGCACTGTTTGCATTGACTCTGTTTACAGCAGTGTATGGTGTACTTTCACTCTGTTAACTACAGGGCACTGTTTACATAGACTCTGTTACAGCAGTGTACGGTGTACTTTCACTCTGTTTACTGTGGGGCACTGTTTAAATAGACTCTGTTACAGCAGTGTATGGTGTACTTTCACTCTGTTTACTGTGGGGCACTGTTTATATAGACTGTTACAGCAGTGGATCGTGTACTTTCACTCTGTTTACTGTAGGGCACTGTTTACATAGAATCTGTTACAGCAGTGTACGGTGTACTTTCACTCTGTTCACTGTGGGGCACTGTTTCCATAGACTCTGTTTACAGTAGTGTATGGTGTACTTTCACTCTGTTTACTGTGGGGCACTGTTTACATAGACTCTGTTACAGCAGTGTGTGGTGTACTTTCACTCTGTTTACTGTGGGGCGCTGTTTACATAGACGCTGTTACAGCAGTGTGTGGTGTACTTTCACTCTGTTTACTGTCGGGCACTGTTTGCATTGACTCTGTTTACAGCAGTGTATGGTGTACTTTCACTCTGTTAACTACAGGGCACTGTTTACATAGACTCTGTTACAGCAGTGTATGGTGTACTTTCACTCTGTTTTCTGTGGGGCACTGTTTAAATAGACTCTGTTACAGCAGTGTATGGTGTACTTTCCCTCTGTTTACTGTGGGGCACTGTTTATATAGACTGTTACAGCAGTGGATCGTGTACTTTCACTCTGTTTACTGTAGGGCACTGTTTACATAGAATCTGTTACAGCAGTGTACGGTGTACTTTCACTCTGTTCACTGTGGGGCACTGTTTCCATAGACTCTGTTTACAGTAGAGTATGGTGTACTTTCACTCTGTTTACTGTGGGGCACTGTTTACATAGACTCTGTTACAGCAGTGTGTGGTGTACTTTCACTCTGTTTACTGTCGGGCACTGTTTGCATTGACTCTGTTTACAGCAGTGTATGGTGTACTTTCACTCTGTTAACTACAGGGCACTGTTTACATAGACTCTGTTACAGCAGTGTATGGTGTACTTTGACTCTGTTTACTGTGGGGCACTGTTTAAATAGACTCTGTTACAGCAGTGTATGGTGTACTTTCACTCTGTTTACTGTGGGGCACTGTTTATATAGACTGTTACAGCAGTGGATCGTGTACTTTCACTCTGTTTACTGTAGGGCACTGTTTACATAGAATCTGTTACAGCAGTGTACGGTGTACTTTCACTCTGTTCACTGTGGGGCACTGTTTCCATAGACTATGTTTACAGCAGTATATGGTGTACTTTCACTCTGCTTACTGTAGGGCACATTTTACACAGACTCGATTACAGCAGGGGATGGTGTACTTTCACTCTGTTTACTGTAGGATACTGTTTACAAAAACTCTGCTTACAGCAGTGTATGGTGTACTTTCACTTTGTTTACTGTAGGGCACTGTTTACATAGACAGTGTTACTGCAGTGTATGGTGTACTTTCACTCTGTTTACTGTGGGGCACTGTTTACATAGACTCTGTTTACATCAGTGTATGGTGTACTTTCACTCTGTTTACTGTGGGGCACTGTTTACATAGACTCTGTTACAGCAGTGTATGGTGTACTTTCACTCTGTTTATTGTGGGGCAATGTTTACATAGCCTCTGTTACAGCAGTGTACGGTGTACTTTCACTCTGTTTATTGTGGGGCACTGTTTACATAGACTCTGTTACATCAGTGTGTGGTGGAGTTTCACTCTGTTTACTAGAGGCACTGTTTATATAGAATCTGTTACAGCAGTGTATGGTGTACTTTCACTCTGCTTACTGTAGAGCACATTTTACACAGACTCTATTACAGCAGGGGATGGTGTACTTTAACTCTGTTTACTGTAGGTTACTGTTTACATAAAGTCTGTTTACAGCAGTGTATGGTGTACTTTCACTTTGTTTACTGTAGGGCACTTTACAGAGACAGTGTTACAGCAGTGTATGGTGTACTTTCACTCTGTTTACTGTGGGGCACTGTTTACATAGACTCTGTTTACAGTAGTGTATGATGTACTTTCACTCTGTTTACTGTGGGGCGCTGTTTACATAGACTCTGTTACAGCAGTATATGGTGTACTTTCACTCTGTTTACTTTCGGGCACTGTTTGCATTGACTCTGTTACAGCAGTTTACGGTGTACTTTCACTATGTTTCCTGTAGGGCACTGTTTACATAGACTCTGTTACAGCAGTGTATGGTGTACTTTCACTCTGCTTACTGTAGAGCACATTTTACACAGACTCTATTACAGCAGGGGATGGTGTACTTTCACTCTGTTTACTGTAGGTTACTGTTTACATAAAGTCTGTTTACAGCAGTGTATGGTGTACTTTCACTTTGTTTACTGTAGGGCACTTTACAGAGACAGTGTTACAGCAGTGTATGGTGTACTTTCACTCTGTTTACTGTGGGGTACTGATTACATAAACTCTGTTAGAGCAGTGTATGGTGCACATTCACTCTGTTTACCTTGGGGCACTGTTTACATAGTCTGTTACAGCAGTAGATGGTGTACTTTCACTCAGTTTCCTGTAGGGCACTGTTTACATAGACTCTGTGTACAGCAGTGTATGCTGTACTTTCACTCTGTTTACTGTCGGGCACTGTTTGCATTGACTCTGTTTACAGCAGTGTATGGTGTACTTTCACTCTGTTAACTGTAGGGCACTGTTTACATAGACTCTGTTACAGCAGTGTATGGTGTACTTTCACTCTGTTTACTGTGGGGCACTGTTTACATAGACTCTGTTACAGCAGTGTATGGTGTACTTTCACTCTGTTTACTGTCGGGCACTGTTTATATAGACTCTGTTACAGCAGTGGATGGTGTACTTTCACTCTGTTTACTGTAGGGCACTGTTTACATAGAATCTGTCACAGCAGTGTACGGTGTACTTTCACTCTGTTTACTGTGGGGCACTGTTTACATAGACTCTGTTTACAGTAGTGTATGGTGTACTTTCACTCTGTTTACTGTCGGGCACTGTTTATATAGACTCTGTTACAGCAGTGGATGGTGTACTTTCACTCTGTTTACTGTAGGGCACTGGTTACATAGAATCTGTCACAGCAGTGTACGGTGTACTTTCTCTCTGTTTACTGTGGGGCACTGTTTACATAGACTCTGTTACAGCAGTGTGTGGTGTACTTTCACTCTGTTTATTGTAGGGCACTGTTTACATAGACTCTGTTACAGCAGTGTATGGTGTACGTTCACTCTGCTTACTGTAGGGCACATTTTACACAGACTCTATTACAGCAGGGGATGGTGTACTTTCACTCTGCATACTGTAGGGTACTGTTTACATAAACTCTGTTTACAGCAGTGTATGGTGTACTTTCACTTTATTTACTGTAGGGCACTGTTTACATAGACAGTGTTATAGCAGTGTATGGTGTACTTTCACTCTGTTTACTCTGGGGCACTGTTTACATAGACTCTGTTACAGCAGTGTATGGTGTACATTCACTCTGTTTACCTTGGGGCACTGTTTACCTAGTCTGTTACAGCAGTGGATGGTGTACTTTCACTCAGTTTCCTGTAGGGCACTGTTTACATAGACTCTGTTTACAGCAGTGTACGGTGTACTTTCACTCTCTTTACTGTGGGGCACTGTTTACATAGACTCTGTTACAGCAGTGTATGGTGTACTTTCACTCTGTTTACTGTCGGGCACTGTTTGCATTGTCTCTGTTTACAGCAGTGTATGGTGTACTTTCACTCTGTTAACTGTAGGGCACTGTTTACATAGACTCATTTATAGCAGTGTATGGTGTACTTTCACGCTGTTTACAAGGGGACACTGTGTACATAGTCTCTGTTACAGCAGTGTATGGTGTACTTTCCCCCTGTTTGCTGTAGGGCACTGTTTACATAGACTCTGTTACAGCAGTGTATGGTGTACTTTCAATCGGTTTACTGTAGGGCACTGTTTACATAGACTCTGTTACAGCAGTGTATCGTGTACTTTCACTCTGTTTATTGTGAGGCACTGTTTACATAGACTCTGTTACAGCAGTGTACGGTGTACTTTCACTCTGTTTACTGTGGGGCACTGTTTACATATACTCTGTTACATCTGTGTATCGTGTACTTTCACTCTGTTTATTGTGGGACAATGTTTACATAGCCTCTGTTACAGCAGTGTATGGTGTGCTTTCACTCTGTTTATTGTGGGGCAATGTTTACATAGCCTCTGTTACAGCAGTGTACGGTGTACTTTCACTCTGTTTATTGTGGGGCACTGTTTACATCGACTCTGTTACATCAGTGTGTGGTGGAGTTTCACTCTGTTTACTAGAGGCACTGTTTACATAGAATCTGTTACAGCAGTGTATGATGTACTTTCACTCTGTTTACTGTGGTGCGCTGTTTACATAGACTCTGTTACAGCAGTGTATGATGTACTTTCACTCTGTTTACTGTGGTGCGCTGTTTACATAGACTCTGTTACAGCAGTGTATGGTGTACTTTCACTCTGTTTACTTTCGGGCACTGTTTGCATTGACTCTGTTACAGCAGTTTACGGTGTACTTTCACTCTGTTTACTGTAGGGCACTGTTTACATAGACTCTGTTACAGCAGTGTATGGTGTACTTTCACTCTGCTTACTGTAGAGCACATTTTACACAGACTCTATTACAGCAGGGGATGGTGTACTTTCACTCTGTTTACTGTAGGGTACTGTTTACATAAAGTCTGTTTACAGCAGTGTGTGGTGTACTTTCACTTTGTTTACTGTAGGGCACTTTACAGAGACAGTGTTACAGCAGTGTATGGTGTACTTTCACTCTGTTTACTGTGGGTTACTGATTACATAGACTCTGTTACAGCAGTGTATGGTGTACATTCACTCTGTTTACCTTGGGGCACTGTTTACATAGTCTGTTACAGCAGTAGATGGTGTACTTTCACTCAGTTTCCTGTAGGGCACTGTTTACATAGACTCTGGGTACAGCAGTGTATGGTGTACTTTCACTCTGTTAACTGTGGGGCACTGTTTACATAGACTCTGTTACAGCAGTGTATGGTGTACTTTCACTCTGTTTACTGTGGGGCACTGTTTACATAGACTCTGTTACAGCAGTGTATGGTGTACTTTCACTCTGTTTACTGTCGGGCACTGTTTATATAGACTCTGTTACAGCAGTGGATGGTGTACTTTCACTCTGTTTACTGTAGGGCACTGTTTACATAGAATCTGTCACAGCAGTGTACGGTGTACTTTCACTCTGTTCACTGTGGGGCACTGTTTACATAGACTCTGTTTACAGTAGTGTATGGTGTACTTTCACTCTGTTTACTGTGGGGCACTGTTTACATAGACTCTGTTACAGCAGTGTGTGGTGTACTTTCACTCTGTTTATTGTAGGGCACTGTTTACATAGACTCTGTTACAGCAGTGTATGGTGTACGTTCACTCTGCTTACTGTAGGGCAAATTTTACACAGACTCTATTACAGCAGGGGATGGTGTACTTTCACTTTGTTTACTGTAGGGTACTGTTTACATAAACTCTGTTTACAGCAGTGTATGGTGTACTTTCACTTTGTTTACTGTAGGGCACTGTTTACATAGACAGTGTTATAGCAGTGTATGGTGTACTTTCACTCTGTTTACTCTGGGGCACTGTTTACATAGACTCTGTTACAGCAGTGTATGGTGTACATTCACTCTGTTTACCTTGGGGCACTGTTTACCTAGTCTGTTACAGCAATGGATGGTGTACTTTCACTCAGTTTCCTGTAGGGCACTGTTTACATAGACTCTGTTTACAGCAGTGTACGGTGTACTTTCACTCTGTTTACTGTGGGGCACTGTTTACATAGACTCTGTTACAGCAGTGTACGGTGTACTTTCACTCTGTTTACTGTGGGGCACTGTTTACATAGACTCTGTTACAGCAGTGTATGGTGTACTTTCACTCTGTTTACTGTCGGGCACTGTTTGCATTGACTCTGTTTACAGCAGTGTATGGTGTACTTTCACTCTGTTAACTGTAGGGCACTGTTTACATAGACTCATTTATAGCAGTGTATGGTGTACTTTCACGCTGTTTACAAGGGGACACTGTGTACATAGTCTCTGTTACAGCAGTATATGGTGTACTTTCCCCCTGTTTGCTGTAGGGCACTGTTTACATAGACTCTGTTACAGCAGTGTATGGTGTACTTTCAATCGGTTTACTGTAGGGCACTGTTTACATAGACTCTGTTACAGCAGTGTATCGTGTACTTTCACTCTGTTTATTGTGAGGCACTGTTTACATAGACTCTGTTACAGCCGTGTACGGTGTACTTTCACTCTGTTTACTGTGGGGCACTGTTTACATATACTCTGTTACATCAGTGTGTGGTGGACTTTCACTCTGTTTACTAGAGGGCACTGTTTATATAGACTCTGTTACAGCAGTGTATGATGTACTTTCACTCTGTTTACTGTGGGGCGCTGTTTACATAGACTCTGTTACAGCATTGTATGGTGTACTTTTACTCTGTTTACTGTCGGGCACTGTTTGCATTGACTCTGTTTACAGCAGTGTATGGTGTACTTTCACTCTGTTTACTGTCGGGCACTGTTTGCATTGACTCTGTTTACAGCAGTGTATGGTGTACTTTCACTCTGTTAACTGTAGTGCACTGTTTACATAGACTCATTTATAGCAGTGTATGGTGTACTTTCACCCTGTTTGCTGGAGGGCACTGTTTACATAGAGTCTGTTTACTGCAGTGTATGTTGTACTTTCACCCTGTTTGCTGTAGGGCACTGTTTACATAGAGTCTGTTTACTGCAGTGTATGGTGTACTTTCACTCTGTTTGCTGGAGTGCACTGTTTATATAGACTCTGTTACAGCAGTGGATGGTGTACTTTCACTCAGTTTACTGTAGGGCACTATTTACATAGAATCTGTTACAGCAGTGTACGGTGTACTTTCACTCTGTTTACTGTGGGGCACTGTTTACATATACTCTGTTAAATCAGTGTGTGGTGGACTTTCACTCTGTTTACTGTAGGGCACTGTTTACATCGACTCTGTTACAGCAGTGTATGGTGTACATTCACTCTGTTTACTGTCGGGCACTGTTTACATAGACTCTGTTACAGCAGTGTATGGTGTACTTTCACTCTGTTTACTGTCGGGCACTGTTTGCATTGACTCTGTTTACAGCAGTGTATGGTGTACTTTCACTCTGTTAACTGTAGTGCACTGTTTACATAGACTCATTTATAGCAGTGTATGGTGTACTTTCACCCTTTTTTACAGGGGGGCACTGTTTACATCGTCTCTGTTACAGCAGTGTTTGGTGTACTTTCACGCTGTTTGCTGAGGGCACTGTTTACATAGAGTCTGTTTACTGCAGAGTATGTTGTACTTTCACCCTGTTTGCTGTAGGGCACTGTTTACATAGTGTCTGTTTACTGCAGTGTATGGTGTACTTTCACTCTGTTTGCTGGAGTGCACTGTTTATATAGACTCTGTTACAGCAGTGGATGGTGAACTTTCACTCTGTTTACTGTAGGGCACTGTTTACATAGAATCTGTTATAGCAGTGTACGGTGTACTTTCACTGTGTTCACTGTGGGGCACTGTTTACATAGACTCTGTTTACAGTAGTGTATGGTGTACTTCCACTCTGTTTACTGTGGGGCACTGTTTACATAGAATCTGTTACAGCAGTGTATGATGTACTTTCACTCTGTTTACTGTGGGGCGTTGTTTACATAGACTCTTTTACAGCAGTGTATGGTGTACTTTCAATCTGTTTACTGTCGGGCACTGTTTGCATTGACTCTGTTTACAGCAGTGTATGGTGTACTTTCACTCTGTTACCTGTTGTGCACTGTTTACATCGACTCATTTATAGCAGTGTATCGTGTACTTTCACCCTGTTTGCTGGAGGGCACTGTTTACATAGAGTCTGTTTACTGCAGTGTATGTTTTACTTTCACCCTGTTTGCTGTAGGGCACTGTTTACATAGAGTCTGTTTACTGCAGTGTATGGTGTACTTTCACTCTGTTTGCTGGAGTGCACTGTTTACACAGACTCTATTGCAGCAGTGGATGATGTACATTCACTCTGTTTACTGTAGGGTACTGTTTACATAAACTCTGTTTACAGCAGTGTATGGTGTACTTTCACTTTGTTTACTGTAGGGCACTGTTTACATAGACAGTGTTACAGCAGTGTATGGTGTACTTTCACTCTGTTTACCTTGGGGCACTGTTTACATTGTCTGTTACAGCAGTGGATGGTGTACTTTCACTCAGTTTTCTGTAGGGCACTGTTTACATAGACTCTGTTTACAGCAGTGTACGGTGTACTTTCACTCTGTTTACTGTGGGGCACTGTTTACATAGACTCTGTTACAACAGTGTATGCTGTACTTTCACTCTGTTTACTGTCGGGCACTGTTTGCATTGACTCTGTTTACAGCAGTGTATGGTGTACTTTCACTCTGTTAACTGTAGGGCACTGTTTACATAGACTCTGTTACAGCAGTGTATGGTGTACTTTCACTCTGTTTACTGTGGGGCACTGTTTACATAGACTCTGTTACAGCAGTGTATGGTGTACTTTCACTCTGTTTACTGTCGGGCACTGTTTATATAGACTCTGTTACAGCAGTGTACGGTGTACTTTCACTCTGTTCACTGTGGGGCACTGTTTACATAGACTCTGTTTACAGTAGTGTATGGTGTACTTTCACTCTGTTTACTGTGGGGCACTGTTTACATAGACTCTGTTACAGCAGTGTGTGGTGTACTTTCACTCTGTTTATTGTAGGGCACTGTTTACATAGACTCTGTTACAGCAGTGTATGGTGTACGTTCACTCTGCTTACTGTAGGGCACATTTTACACAGACTCTATTACAGCAGGGGATGGTGTACTTTCACTTTGTTTACTGTAGGGTACTGTTTAAATAAACTCTGTTTACAGCAGTGTATGGTGTACTTTCACTTTGTTTACTCTAGGGCACTGTTTACATAGACAGTGTTATAGCAGTGTATGGTGTACTTTCACTCTGTTTACTCTGGGGCACTGTTTACATAGACTCTGTTACAGCAGTGTATGGTGTACATTCACTCTGTTTACCTTGGGGCACTGTTTACCTAGTCTGTTACAGCAGTGGATGGTGTACTTTCACTCAGTTTCCTGTAGGGCACTGTTTACATAGACTCTGTTTACAGCAGTGTACGGTGTACTTTCACTCTGTTTACTGTGGGGCACTGTTTACATAGACTCTGTTACAGCAGTGTACGGTGTACTTTCACTCTGTTTACTGTGGGGCACTGTTTACATAGACTCAGTTACAGCAGTGTATGGTGTACTTTCACTCTGTTTACTGTCGGGCACTGTTTGCATTGACTCTGTTTACAGCAGTGTATGGTGTACTTTCACTCTGTTAACTGTAGGGCACTGTTTACATAGACTCATTTATAGCAGTGTATGGTGTACTTTCACGCTGTTTACAAGGGGACACTGTGTACATAGTCTCTGTTACAGCAGTATATGGTGTACTTTCCCCCTGTTTGCTGTAGGGCACTGTTTACATAGACTCTGTTACAGCAGTGTATGGTGTACTTTCAATCGGTTTACTGTAGGGCACTGTTTACATAGACTCTGTTACAGCAGTGTATCGTGTACTTTCACTCTGTTTATTGTGAGGCACTGTTTACATAGACTCTGTTACAGCAGTGTACGGTGTACTTTCACTCTGTTTACTGTGGGGCACTGTTTACATATACTCTGTTACATCAGTGTGTGGTGGACTTTCACTCTGTTTACTAGAGGGCACTGTTTATATAGACTCTGTTACAGCAGTGTATGATGTACTTTCACTCTGTTTACTGTGGGGCGCTGTTTACATAGACTCTGTTACAGCATTGTATGGTGTACTTTCACTCTGTTTACTGTCGGGCACTGTTTGCATTGACTCTGTTTACAGCAGTGTATGGTGTACTTTCACTCTGTTAACTGTAGTGCACTGTTTACATAGACTCATTTATAGCAGTGTATGGTGTACTTTCACCCTGTTTGCTGGAGGGCACTGTTTACATAGAGTCTGTTTACTGCAGTGTATGTTGTACTTTCACCCTGTTTGCTGTAGGGCACTGTTTACATAGAGTCTGTTTACTGCAGTGTATGGTGTACTTTCACTCTGTTTGCTGGAGTGCACTGTTTATATAGACTCTGTTACAGCAGTGGATGGTGTACTTTCACTCTGTTTACTGTAGGGCACTATTTACATAGAATCTGTTACAGCAGTGTACGGTGTACTTTCACTCTGTTTACTGTGGGGCACTGTTTACATATACTCTGTTAAATCAGTGTGTGGTGGACTTTCACTCTGTTTACTCGAGGGCACTGTTTACATAGAATCTGTTACAGCAGTGTATGATGTACTTTCACTTTGTTTACTGTGGGGCACTGTTTATATAGACTGTGTTACAGCAGTGTATGGTGTACATTCACTCTGTTTACTGTCGGGCACTGTTTACATAGACTCTGTTACAGCAGTGTATGGTGTACTTTCACTCTGTTTACTGTCGGGCACTGTTTGCATTGACTCTGTTTACAGCAGTGTATGGTGTACTTTCACTCTGTTAACTGTAGTGCACTGTTTACATAGACTCATTTATAGCAGTGTATGGTGTACTTTCACCCTTTTTTACAGGGGGGCACTGTTTACATCGTCTCTGTTACAGCAGTGTATGGTGTACTTTCACGCTGTTTGCTGAGGGCACTGTTTACATAGAGTCTGTTTACTGCAGAGTATGTTGTACTTTCACCCTGTTTGCTGTAGGGCACTGTTTACATAGAGTCTGTTTACTGCAGTGTATGGTGTACTTTCACTCTGTTTGCTGGAGTGCACTGTTTATATAGACTCTGTTACAGCAGTGGATGGTGAACTTTCACTCTGTTTACTGTAGGGCACTGTTTACATAGAATCTGTTATAGCAGTGTACGGTGTACTTTCACTCTGTTCACTGTGGGGCACTGTTTACATAGACTCTGTTTACAGTAGTGTATGGTGTACTTCCACTCTGTTTACTGTGGGGCACTGTTTACATAGAATCTGTTACAGCAGTGTATGATGTACTTTCACTCTGTTTACTGTGGGGCGTTGTTTACATAGACTCTGTTACAGCAGTGTATGGTGTACTTTCAATCTGTTTACTGTCGGGCACTGTTTGCATTGACTCTGTTTACAGCAGTGTATGGTGTACTTTCACTCTGTTAACTGTAGTGCACTGTTTACATAGACTCATTTATAGCAGTGTATGGTGTACTTTCACCCTGTTTACAGGGGGGCACTGTTTACATAGTCTCTGTTACAGCAGTGTATCGTGTACTTTCACCCTGTTTGCTGGAGGGCACTGTTTACATAGAGTCTGTTTACTGCAGTGTATGTTTTACTTTCACCCTGTTTGCTGTAGGGCACTGTTTACATGGAGTCTGTTTACTGCAGTGTATGGTGTACTTTCACTCTGTTTGCTGGAGTGCACTGTTTACACAGACTCTATTGCAGCAGTGGATGATGTACATTCACTCTGTTTACTGTAGGGTACTGTTTACATAAACTCTGTTTACAGCAGTGTATGGTGTACTTTCACTTTGTTTACTGTAGGGCACTGTTTACATAGACAGTGTTACAGCAGTGTATGGTGTACTTTCACTCTGTTTACTGTGGGGCACTGTTTACACAGACTCTGTTACAGCAGTGTATGGTGGACATTCACTCTGTTTACCTTGGGGCACTGTTTACATTGTCTGTTACAGCAGTGGATGGTGTACTTTCACTCAGTTTTCTGTAGGGCACTGTTTACATAGACTCTGTTTACAGCAGTGTACGGTGTACTTTCACTCTGTTTACTGTGGGGCACTGTTTACATAGACTCTGTTACAACAGTGTATGCTGTACTTTCACTCTGTTTACTGTGGGGCGCTGTTTACATAAACTCTGTTACAGCAGTGTATGGTGTACTTTCACTCTGTTTACTGTGGGGCACTGTTTACATAGACTCTGTTACAGCAGTGTATGGTGTACTTTCACTCTGCTTACTGTAGGGCACTGTTTACATATACTCTGTTACAGCAGTGTATGGTGTACTTTCACTCTGTTTACTGTGGGGCACTGTTTACATAGACTGTTACAGCAGTGTATGCTGTACTTTCACTCTGTTTACTGTCGGGCACTGTTTGCATTGACTCTGTTTACAGCAGTGTATGGTGTACTTTCATTCTGTTAACTGTAGGGCACGGTTTACATAGACTCTGTTACAGCAGTGTATGGTATACTTTCACTCTGTTTACTGTGGGGCACTGTTTACATAGACTCTGTTACAGCAGTGTATGATATACTTTCACTCTGTTTACTGTGGGGCACTGTTTACATAGACTCTGTTACAGCAGTGTATGGTGTACATTCACTCTGTTTACCTTGGGGCACTGTTTACATAGACTCTGTTACAGCAGTGTATGGTGTACTTTCACTCTGTTCACTGTCGGGCACTGTCTATATAGACTCTATTACAGCAGTGGATGGTGTACTTTCACTCTGTTTACTGTAGGGCACTGTTTACATAGACTCTGTTACAGCAGTGTATGGTGTACTTTCACTCTGCTTACTGTAGGGCACATTTTACACAGACTCTATTACAGCAGGGGATGGTGTACTTTCACTCTGTTTACTGGAGGGTACTGTTTACATAAGCTCTGTTTACAGAAGCGTATGGTGTACTTTCACTCAGTTTCCTGTAGTGCACTGTTTACATAGACTCTGTTTACAGCAGTGTACGGTGTACTTTCACTCTGTTTACTGTGGGGCACTGTTTATATAGACTCTGTTACAGCAGTGTATGGTGTACTTTCACTCTGTTTACTGTAGGGCACTGTTTACATAGACTCTGTTACAGCAGTGTATGGTGTAATTTCACTCTGTTCACTGTGGGGCGCTGTTTACATAGACTCTGTTACAGCAGTGTATGGTGTTCTTTCTCTCTGTATACTGTCGGGCCCTGTTTGCATTGACTCTGTTTACAGCAATGTATGGTGTACTTTCACTCTGTTAACTGTAGGGCACTGTTTACATAGTCTCTGTTCCAGCAGTGTATGGTGTACTTTCCCCCTGTTTGCTGTAGGGCACTGTTTACATAGACTCTGTTACATCAGTGTGTGGTGGACTTTCACTCTGTTTACTGTCGGGCACTGTTTACATAGTCTCTGTTCCAGCAGTGTATGGTGTACTTTCCCCCTGTTTGCTGTAGGGCACTGTTTACATAGACTCTGTTACATCAGTGTATGGTGTACTTTCACTCTGTTTACTGTCGGGCACTGTTTACACAGAATCTGTTACAGCAGTGTATGATGTACTTTCACTCTGTTTACTGTGGGTCGCCGTTTACATAGACTCTGTTACAGCAGTGTATGGTGTACTTTCACTCTGTTTTCTGGAGTGCACTGTTTACATAGACTCTGTTACAGCAGTGTACGGTGTACTTTCACTCTGTATACTGTGGGGCACTGTTTACATAGACTCTGTTTACAGTAGTGTATGGTGTAATTTCACTCTGTGTACAGTGGGACACTGTTTACATAGACTCTGTTTACATCAGTGTATGGGTTACTTTCGCTCAGTTCACTGTGTGGCATTGTTTTCATAGACTCTGTTACAGCAGCGTTTGGTGTACTTTCACTCTGGTTACTGTAGTGCACTGTTTACATAGACTCATTTATAGCAGTGTATGGTGTACTTTCACCCTTTTTTACAGGGGGGCACTGTTTACATCGTCTCTGTTACAGCAGTGTATGGTGTACTTTCACCCTGTTTGCTGAGGGCACTGTTTACATAGAGTCTGTTTACTGCAGAGTATGTTGTACTTTCACCCTGTTTGCTGTAGGGCACTGTTTACATAGAGTGTGTTTACTGCAGTGTATGGTGTACTTTCACTCTATTTGCTGGAGTGCACTGTTTATATAGACTCTGTTACAGCAGTGGATGGTGAACTTTCACTCTGTTTACTGTAGGGCACTGTTTACATAGAATCTGTTATAGCAGTGTACGGTGTACTTTCACTCTGTTCACTGTGGGGCACTGTTTACATAGACTCTGTTTACAGTAGTGTATGGTGTAATTTCACTCTGTTTACTGTGGGGCACTGTTTACATAGAATCTGTTACAGCAGTGTATGATGTACTTTCACTCTGTTTACTGTGGGGCGCTGTTTACATAGACTCTGTTACAGCAGTGTATGGTGTTCTTTCAATCTGTTTACTGTCGGGCACTGTTTGCATTGACTCTGTTTACAGCAGTGTATGGTGTACTTTCACTCTGTTAACTGTAGTGCACTGTTTACATAGACTCATTTATAGCAGTGTATGGTGTACTTTCACCCTGTTTACAGGGGGGCACTGTTTACATAGTCTCTGTTACAGCAGTGTATGGTGTACTTTCACCCTGTTTGCTGGAGGGCACTGTTTACATAGAGTCTGTTTACTGCAGTGTATGTTGTACTTTCACCCTGTTTGCTGTAGGGCACTGTTTACATAGAGTCTGTTTACTGCAGTGTATGGTGTACTTTCACTCTGTTTGCTGGAGTGCACTGTTTACACAGACTCTATTGCTGCAGTGGATGATGTACATTCACTCTGTTTACTGTAGGGTACTGTTTACATAAACTCTGTTTACAGCAGTGTATGGTGTACTTTCACTTTGTTTACTGTAGGGCACTGTTTACATAGACAGTATTACAGCAGTGTATGGTGTACTTTCACTCTGTTTACTGTGGGGCACTGTTTACACAGACTCTGTTACAGCAGTGTATGGTGGACATTCACTCTGTTTACCTTGGGGCACTGTTTACATTGTCTGTTACAGCAGTGGATGGTGTACTTTCACTCAGTTTTCTGTAGGGCACTGTTTACATTGACTCTGTTTACAGCAGTGTACGGTGTACTTTCACTCTGTTTACTGTGGGGCACTGTTTACATAGACTCTGTTACAACAGTGTATGCTGTACTTTCACTCTGTTTACTGTGGGGCACTGTTTACATAGACTCTGTTACAGCAGTGTATGGTGTACTTTCACTCTGTTTACTGTGGGGCACTGTTTACATAGACTCTGTTACAGCAGTGTATGCTGTACTTTCACTCTGTTTACTGTGGGGCACTGTTTACATAGACTCTGTTTACAGCAGTGTATGGTGTACTTTCACTCTGTTTACTGTGGGGCGCTGTTTACATAGACTCTGTTACAACAGTGTATGCTGTACTTTCACTCTGTTTACTGTCGGGCACTGTTTGCATTGACTCTGTTTACAGCAGTGTATGGTGTACTTTCATTCTGTTAACTGTAGGGCACGGTTTACATAGACTCTGTTACAGCAGTGTATGGTATACTTTCACTCTGTTTACTGTGGGGCACTGTTTACATAGACTCTGTTACAGCAGTGTATGGTGTACTTTCACTCTGTTCACTGTCGGGCACTGTCTATATAGACTCTATTACAGCAGTGGATGGTGTACTTTCATTCTGTTTACTGTAGGGCACTGTTTACATAGACAGTGTTACAGCAGTATATGGTGTACTTTCACTCTGTTTACTGTGGGGCACTGTTTACATAGACTCTGTTACAGCAGTGTATGGTGTACATTCACTCTGTTTACCTTGGGGCACTGTTTACATAGTCTCTGTTACAGCAGTGTATGGTGTACTTTCACTCTGTTCACTGTCGGGCACTGTCTATATAGACTCTATTAAAGCAGTGGATGGTGTACTTTCACTCTGTTTACTGTAGGGCACTGTTTACATAGACTCTGTTACAGCAGTGTATGGTGTACTTTCACTCTGCTTACTGTAGGGCACATTTTACACAGACTCTATTACAGCAGGGGATGGTGTACTTTCACTCTGTTTACTGGAGGGTACTGTTTACATAAGCTCTGTTTACAGAAGCGTATGGTGTACTTTCACTCAGTTTCCTGTAGTGCACTGTTTACATAGACTCTGTTTACAGCAGTGTACGGTGTACTTTCACTCTGTTTACTGTGGGGCACTGTTTACATCGACTCTGTTACAGCAGTGTATGGTGTAATTTCACTCTGTTCACTGTGGGGCGCTGTTTACATAGACTCTGTTACAGCAGTGTATGGTGTTCTTTCTCTCTGTTTACTGTCGGGCCCTGTTTGCATTGACTCTGTTTACAGCAATGTATGGTGTACTTTCACTCTGTTAACTGTAGGGCACTGTTTACATAGTCTCTGTTCCAGCAGTGTATGGTGTACTTTCCCCCTGTTTGCGGAAGGGCACTGTTTACATAGACTCTGTTACATCAGTGTGTGGTGGACTTTCACTCTGTTTACTAGAGTGCACTGTTTACACAGAATCTGTTACAGCAGTGTATGATGTACTTTCACTCTGTTTCCTGTCGGGCACTGTTTGCATTGACTCTGTTTACAGTAGTGTATGGTGTACTTTCACTCTGTTAACTGTAGTGCACTGTTTACATAGACTCATTTATAGCAGTGTATGGTGTACTTTCACCCTGTTTACAGGGGAGCACTGTTGACATAGTCGCTGTTACAGCAGTGTATGGTGTACTTTCACCCTGTTTGCTGTAGGGCACTGTTTACATAGAGTCTGTTTACTGCAGTGTATGTTGTACTTTCCCCCTATTTGCTGTAGGGCACTGTTTACATAGAGTCTGTTTACTGCAGTGTATGGTGTAATTTCACTCTGTTTGCTGGAGTGCACTGTTTACATAGACTCTGTTAACAGCAGTGTATGGTGTACTTTCACTTTGTTTACTGTAGGGCACTGTTTACATAGACTGTGTTACAGCAGTGTATGGTGTACTTTCACTCTGTTTACTGTGGGGCACTGTTTACATAGACTCTGTTACATCAGTGTGTGGTGAACTTTCACTCTGTTTACTGTGGGGCACTGTTTAGATAGAGTCTGTTTTCTGCAGTGTATGGTGTACTTTCACCCTGTTTGCTGTCGGGCACTGTTTACATAGAGTCTGTTTACTGCAGTGTATGGTGTACTTTCACTCTGTTTGCTGGAGTGCACTGTTTACATAGACTCTGTTACAGCAGTGTACGGTGTACTTTCACTCTGTTTACTGTGGGGCACTGTTTACATAAACTCTGTTTACAGTAGTGTATGGTGTAATTTCACTCTGTGTACAGTGGGACACTGTTTACATAGACACTGTTTACATCAGTGTATGGGTTACTTTCGCTCAGTTCACTGTGTGGCATTGTTTTCATAGACTCTGTTACAGCAGCGTTTGGTGTACTTTCACTCTGGTTACTGTAGTGCACTGTTTACATAGACTCTGTTACAGCAGTGTATGGTGTACTTTCACTCTGTTTACTGTGGTGCACTGTTTACATAAATTCAGTTTACAGCAGTGTATGGTGTACTTTCACTATATTTTCTGTAGGGCACTGTTTACATAGACAGTGTTATAGCAGTGTATGGTGTACTTTCACTCTGTTTACTCTGGGGCACTGTTTACATAGACTCTGTTACAGCAGTGTATGGTGTACATTCACTCTGTTTACCTTGGGGCACTGTTTACATAGTCTGTTACAGCAGTAGATGGTGTACTTTCACTCAGTTTCCTGTAGGGCACTGTTTACATAGACTCTGTGTACAGCAGTGTATGGTGTACTTTCACTCTGTTTACTGTCGGGCACTGTTTGCATTGACTCTGTTTACAGCAGTGTATGGTGTACTTTCACTCTGTTAACTGTAGGGCACTGTTTACATAGACTCATTTATAGCAGTGTATGGTGTACTTTCACTCTGTTTACTGTGGGGCACTGTTTACATAGACTCTATTACAGCAGTGTATGGTGTACTTTCACTCTGTTTACTGTGGGGCACTGTTTAAATAGACTCTGTTTGCAGTAGTGTGTGGTGTGCGTTCAGTCTGTTTACTGTGGGTCACAGTTTACATAGACTCTGTTTACAGCAGTGTATGGGTTACTTTCACTCTGTTTACTGTGGGGCACTGTTTACATAGATTCAGTTACAGCAGTGTATGGTATACTTTCACTCTGTTTACTGTAGGGCACTGTTTACATAGACTCTGTTACACCAGTGTATGGTGTACTTTCATTCTGTTTACTGTAGGGCACTCTTCACATAGACTGTGTTACAGCAGTGTATGGTGTACTTTCACTCTGTTTACTGTGGGGCACTGTTTACATAGACACTGTTACAGCAGTGTATGGTGTACTTTCACTCTGTTTACTGTGGGGCACTGTTTACATAGACTCTGGTTACAGCAGTGTATGGTATACTTTCACTCTGTTTACTGTAGGGCACTGTTTACATAGACTCTGTTACACCAGTGTATGGTGTACTTTCAGTCTGTTTACTGTAGGGCACTGTTCACATAGACTGTGTTACAGCAGTGTATTGTGTACTTTCACTCTGTTTACTGTGGGGCACTGTTTACATAGACACTGTTACAGCAGTGTACGGTGTACTTTCACTCTGTTTACTGTGGGGCACTGTTTATATAGACTCTGTTACAGCCGTGGATGGTGTAATTTCACTCTGTTTGCTGTAGGGCACTGTTTACATAGACTCTGTTACAGCAGTGTATGGTGTATTTTCACTCTGTTTATTGTGGGGCACTGTTTACATAGAATCTGTTACAGCAGTGTACGGCGTACTTTCACTCTGTTCACTGTGGGGCACTGTTTACTAGAGTCTGTTTACAGTAGTGTATGGTGTACTTTCACTCTGTTTACTGTGGGGCACTGTTTACATAGACTCTGTTACAGCAGTGTGGTGTACTTTCACTCTGTTTACTGTAGGGCACTGTTTACACAGACTCTGTTACAGCAGTGTATGGTGTACTTTCACTCTGCTGACTGTAGGGTACATTTTACACAGACTCTATTACAGCAGGGGATGGTGTACTTTCACTCTGTTTACTGTAGGGTACTGTTTACATAAACTCTGTTTACAGCAGTGTATGGTGTACTTTCACTCTTTTTACTGTGGGGCACTGTTTACATAGACTCCTTTATAGCAGTGTATGGTGTACTTTCACGCTGTTTACAGGGGGGCACTGTTTACATAGTCTCTGTTACAGCAGTGTATGGTGTACTTTCACCCTGTTTGCTGTAGGTCACTGTTTACATAGAGTCTGTTTACTGCAGTGTTTGGTGTACTTTCCCCCTGTTTGCTGTAGGGCACTGTTTACATAGACTCTGTTACAGCAGTGTATGGTGTACTTTCAATCGGTTTACTGTAGGGCACTGTTTACATAGACTCTGTTACACTGTGTATGGTGTACTTTCACTCTGTTTATTGTGGGGCACTGTTTACATAGACTCTGTTACAGCAGTGTACGGTGTACTTTCACTCTGTTTACTGTAGGGCACTGTTTACATAGACTCTGTTACAGCAGTGTATGGTGTACTTTCACTCTGTTTACTGTCGGGCACTGTATGCATTGACTCTGTTTACAGCAGTGTATGGTGTACTTTCACTCTGTTAACTGTAGTGCACTGTTTACATAGACTCATTTATAGCAGTGTATGGTGTACTTTCACCGTGTTTACAGGCGTGCACTGATTACTGTGGGGCACTGTTTACATAGACTCTGTTTACAGCAGTGTATGTTCTACTTTCACTCTGTTTACTGTGGGGCACTTTTTCCGTAGACTCTGTTACAGCAGTGTATTGTGTACTTTCACTCTATTTACTGTAGGACACTGTTTTCATAGCCTCTGTTACAGCAGTTTATGGTGTACTTTCACTCTGCTTTCTGTCGGGCACTGTTTACGTAGACTCTATTACAGCAGGGGATGGTGTACTTTCACTCTGTTTACCTTAGGGCACTGTTTATATAAACTCTGTTTACAGCAGTGTATGGTGTACTTTCACTTTGTTTACTGTGGGGCACTGTTTACATAGACTCTGTTACAGCAGTGTATGGTGTACTTTCACTCTGTTTACTGTGGGGCACTGTTTACATAGACTCTGTTACAGCAGTGTGTGGTGTACTTTCACTCTGTTTACTATGGGGCACTGTTTATATATACTCTGTTACAGCAGTGGATGGTGTACTTTCACTCTGTTTACTGTAGGGCACTGTTTACATAGACTCTGTTACATCAGTGGATGGTGTACTTTCACTCAGTTTACTGTAGGGCACTATTTACATAGACTCTGTTTACAGCAGTGTACGGTGTACTTTCACTCTGTTTACTGTGGGGCACTGTTTTCATAGACTCTGTTACAGCAGCGTACGGTGTATTTTCACTCTGGTTACTGTAGTGCCCTGTTTACATAGACTCTGTTACAGCAGTGTATGGTGTACTTTCACACTGTTTACTGTGGGGCACTGTTTACATAGATTACGTTTACAGCAGTATATGGTGTTCTTTACCTCTGTTTATTGTGGGGCACTGTTTACCTAGGTCTGTTACATCTGTGTATGGTGTACTTTCACTCTGTTTACTGTGGGGCACTGTTTACATCGACTCAGGTTGCAGCAGTGTATGGTATACTTTCACTCTGTTTCCTGTAGGGCACTGTTTACATAGACTCTGTTACACCAGTGTTTGGTGTACTTTCAGTCTGTTTACTGTAGGGCACTGTTTTCATAGACTCTGTTACAGCAGTGTATGGTGTACTTTCACTCTGTTTATTGTGGGGCACTGTTTACATAGAATCTGTTACAGCAGTGTACGGTGTACTTTCACTCTGTTCACTGTGGGGCACTGTTTACATAGACTCTGTTACAGCAGTGTATGGTGCACTTTCACTCTGCTTACTGTAGGGCACATTTTACACAGACTCTATTACAGCAGGGCATGGTGTACTTTCACTCTGTTTCCTGAAGGGTACTGTTTACATAAACTCTGTTTACTGCAGTGTACGGTATACTTTCACTTTGTTTACTGTAGGGCACTGTTTACACAGACTCTGTTACAGCAGTGTATGGTGTACTTTCACTCTGTTTACCTTGGGGCACTGCTTACATAGTCTGTTACAGCAGTGGATGGTGTTCTTTCACTCAGTTTCCTGTAGGGCACTGTTTACAGAGACTCTGTTTACAGCAGTTAATGGTGTACTTTCACCCTGTTTACAGGGGTCACTGTTTACATAGTCTCTGTTACAGCATTGTATGGTGTACTTTCACCCTGTTTGCTGTAGGGCACTGTTTACATAGAGTCTGTTTACTGCAGTGTATGGTGTACTTTCCCCCTGTTTGCTGTAGGGGACTGTTTACATAGACTCTGTTACAGCAGTGTATGGTGTACTTTCAAGCGGTTTACTGTAGGGCACTGTTTACATAGTCGCTGTTACAGCAGTGTATGGTGTACTTTCACTCTGTTTGTTGTGGGGCACTTTTTACATAGACTCTGTTACAGCAGTGTACGGTGTACATTCACTCTGTTTACTGTGGGGCGCTGTTTACATAGACGCTGTTACATCAGTGTGTGGTGGACTTTCACTCTGTTTACTAGAGGACACTGTTTACATAGACTCTGTTACAGCAGTGTATGATGTACTTTCACTCTGTTTGCTGTGGGGTGCTGTTTACATAGATTCAGTTTACAGCAGTGTCTGGTGAAATTTCACTATGTTTACTGTGGAGCACAGTTTACATAGAATCTGTTACAGCAGTGTATGGTGTACTTTCACTCTGTTTACTGTGGGGCACTGTTTACATAGACTCTGTTTACAGCAGTGTATGTTCTACTTTCACTCTGTTTACTGTGTGGCACTGTTTACATAGATTCAGTTTACAGCAGTGTATGGTGACATTTCACTCTGTTTACTGTGGAGCACTGTTTACATAGAATCTGTTACAGCAGTGCATGTTCTACTTTCACTCTGTTTACTGTGGGGCACTTTTTTCATAGACTTCTGTTACAGCGGTGTATGGTGTACTTTCACTCTGTTTACTGTGGGGCACTGTTTACATAGACTCTGTTTACAGCAGTGCATGTTCTACCTTCACTCTGTTTACTGTGGGGCACTTTTTTCATAGACTTCTGTTACAGCGGTGTATGGTGTACTTTCACACTGTTTACTGTAGGGCACTGTTTGCATTGACTCTGTTACAGCAGTGTACGGTGTACTTTCACTCTGTTTACTGTCGGGCACTGTTTACATAGACTCTGTTACAGCAGTGTATGGTGTACTTTCACTCTGTTTACCGTTGGGCACTGTTTACATAGACTCTGTTACAGCAGTGTATGGTGTACTTTCACTCTGTTTACTGTCGGGCACTGTTTGCATTGACTCTGTTTACAGCAGTGAATGGTGTACGTTCACCCTGTTTGCTGGAGTGCACTCTTTACATAGACTCTGTTACAGCAGTGTACTGTGTACTTTCACTCTGTTTACTGTAGGGCACTGTTTACATAGTCGCTGTTACAGCAGTTTATGGTGTACTTTCACTCTGCTTCTGTCGGGCACTGTTTACGTAGACTCTATTACAGCAGTGTATGGTGTACTTTCACTCTGTTTACTGTGGGGCACTGTTTACATAGACTCTGTTACAGCAGTTTATGGTGTACTTTCACTCTGCTTCTGTCGGGCACTGTTTACATAGACTCTATTACAGCAGGGCATGGTGTACTTTCACTCTGTTTACAGTGGGGCACTGTTTACATAAACTCTGTTTACAGCAGTGTATGGTGTACTTTCACTTTGTTTACTGTAGGACACTGTTTACATAGACTGTGTTACAGCAGTATATGGTGTACTTTCACTCTTTTTACTGTGGGGCACTGTTTCCATAGACTATGTTACAGCAGGTTATGGTGTACTTTCACTCTGTTTACTGTGGGGCACTGCTTATATAGACTCTGTTATAGCTGTGGATGGTGTTCTTTCACTCTGTTTACTGTAGGGCACTGTTTACATAGACTCTGTTTACAGCAGGGTACGGTGTACTTTCACTCTGTTTACTGTGGGGCACTATTTTCATAGACTCTGTTACAGCAGCGTACGGTGTACTTTCACTCTGGTTACTGTAGTGCACTGTTTACATAGACTCTGTTACAGCAGTGTATGGTGTTCTTTCCCTCTGTTTATTGTGGGGCACTGTTTACCTAGACTCTGTTACAGCAGTGTACGGTGTACTTTCACTCAGTTTACTGTGGGGCACTGTTTACATAGACTCTTTTTACAGCAGTGTATGGGTTACTTTCACTCTGTTTACTGTAGTGCACTGTTTACATAGACTCTGTTACATCACTGAACGGTGAACTTTCACTCTGTTTACTAGAGGGCACTGTTTACATAGACTCTGTTACAGCAGTGTATGCTATACTTTCACTCTGTTTACTGTGCGGCACTGTTTACATAGACTGCTTACAGCAGTGTATGGATTACTTTCACTCTGATTACTGCAGTGCACTGATTACTCTGTTACATCAGTGTGTGGTGAACTTTCACCCTGTTTACAGGGGGGCACTATTTACATAGTCTCTGTGACAGCAGTGTATGGTGTACTTTCACCCTGTTTGCTGTAGGGAACTGTTTACATAGAGTCTGTTTACTGCAGTGTACGGTGTACTTTTACTCTGTTTACTGTGGGGCACTGTTTACATAGACTCTGTTTACAGTAGTGTATGTTGTACTTTCACTCTGTTTACTGTGGGACTCTGTTTACATAGACTCTGTTTACAGCAGGGTATGGTTTACTTTCACTCTGTTTATGGTAGTGCACTGATTACATAGGCTCTGTTACATCAGTGTGTGGTGAAATTTCACTCTGTTTACTGTAGGGCACTGTTTACATAGATTCTGTTTACAGCAGTGTACGGTGTACTTTCACTCTGTTTTCTGTGGGGCACTGTTTACATAGACTCTGTTTACAGTAGTGTATGTTCTACTTTCACTCTGTTTACTGTGGGACACGTTTTTCATAGACTTCTGTTAGAGCGGTGTATGGTGGTCTTTCACTCTGTTTACTGTAGGGCACTGTTTACAAACACTCTGTTACAGCAGTTTATAGTGTACATTCACTCTGCTTTCTGTCGGGCACTGTTTACGTAGACTCTATTACAGCAGGGGATGGTGTACTTTCACTCTGTTTACTGTAGGGCACTGTTTACATAAACTCTGTTTACAGCAATGTATGGTGTACTTTCACTTTGTTTACTGTGGGGCACTGTTTACATAGACTCTGTTACATAAGTGTGTGGTGGACTTTCACTCTGTTTACTGGAGGGCACTGTGTATATAGACTCTGTTACAGCAGTGTATGATGTACTTTCACTCCGTTTACTGTGGGGCGCTGTTTACATAGACTCTGTTACAGCAGTGTATGGTGTACTTTCACTCTGTTTACTGTCGGGTACTGTTTGCATAAACTCTGTTTACATCAGTGTATGGTGTACTTTCACTTTGTTTACTGTAGGGCACTGTTTACATAGACTGTGTTACAGCAGTGTATGGTGTACTTTCACTCTTTTTACTGTGGGGCACTGTTTACATAGACTATGTTGCAGCAGTTGATGGTGTACTTTCACTCTGCTTTCTGTCGGGCACTTTTTTCATAGACTCTGTTACAGCAGTGTATGGTGTACTTTCACTCTGTTTACTGTAGGGCACTGTTTACATAGACTCTGTAACAGCAGTTTAAGGTGTACTTTCACTCTGTTTACTGTAGGGCACTGTTTACATAAACTCTTTTTACAGCAGTGTATGGTGTACTTTCACTTTGTTTACTGTAGGGCACTGTTTACATAGACTGTGTTACAGCAGTGTATGGTGTACTTTCACTCTGTTTACTGTAGGGCACTGTTTACATAGACTCTGTTACAGCAGTGTATGGTGTAGTTTCACTCTATTTACTGTAGGGCACTGTTTACATAGACTCTGTTTTCAGCAGTGTATGGTGTACGTTAACTCTCTTTATTTTAGAGCACTGTTTACATAGACTCTGTTTACAGCAGTGTTTTGTGTAGTTTCACTCTGTTTCCTGTATTGCACTGTTTACATAGACTCTGTTACATCAGTGTGTCGTGAACTTTCACTCTGTTTACTGTAGGGCACTGTTTACATAGACTCTGTTACAGCAGTGTATGGTGTACTTTCACTCTGTTTACTGCAGTGCACTGTTTTCATAGACTCTGTTACAGCAGTGCGTGGTGTACTTTTGACGAATTCCAATTTTCTTTACCCGTCCGTCATGGCCTCAATAACAGTCTAGATGGATTTGCAGGTACTGCATTAGTAGTTTTATTTGACTTGCAAGTCTTTCTCAATTGACAGCAAGTATAAAGCACATCTTGCTTCGTACACCTCATGAATCAAGTGAGTCTGTAGGACAAAGAGATCTCTACTACTCACACAACTGGCATCAAGTTTCACATTCACGATTCCCATAGGTAATCCTATACCCCTCCTGATCTGGCCATACACTCTAATTGGCTCACATACAATCCCTTCCTCTGGCCCCTATTACCCAGCATCCGATTCTCCTCTGGTGGACACACCTCCTCCTTGCTTTGCCATGCGGTCTGAAATCCTTTGTCTGTGAACTCACCAGGATGCGACTGGCCTATCTCTACATTACAGTAACTAATATCTCTGAAGTAACTATTTTATATCACATTCGTCATTCCCTCCTTTTATCATTCCATGATAACCGAACTATCCAATCCATAGCTACGGTCCCTCATCTAAAAGGATCCGTCGCTGCATTTCCAATTCCTGGCGTAGCCCCCCCCCCGCATCTGCTGCACCGTCATTGAGTTTGACAGCCAAGATTTGAGGGGCGTTGATCTGTCCCAGTGCACCCCGCATTCTAACCATTGCACATTTCAGGATGGCTAGGCCCACAAAGATGCAGCCGATAGCCACCACTAAATACGTGGCCATATATTCAACCAGTCCTTCCAACCTCCAAATCCCCAGTTACCCCAAGAGCCAGGATCCTGCATTCCGTCCAGGTGATCCTGTATGTGATCCATAAATTTAGTGATGTTTGCGGTCAAGTTCTGAACTCCCATGGTACACTTGCCCTGTACTATGGCGCATACCCCACCCTCACGGGCCAGAAGATAGTCAAGAGCATACCGGTTCTGCATTGCAAACAACCGCAGCTGACACAATTCCTTGGTTATTACCCGAGGGCTCCTAAAGTTTCATTTCCCAAGATGGTAAGGCCACAAATAAAATAATTCCTATCGCTGACAGCCAAGGAACCCCCCATACCTCCCAGTGTCAAGACGCTCAGAATCCCCCACCCGACTGAGTGGTCCCGGTTGGGTGCAAGAACCTGAGGTTTTTTCCAGTTCTCGCAAAATTCAGCTGAGACTGCACGGCGTGCTAACTGATTATGCAGCTTCCACGCCGAAGAGCAGGGGACTGTGGTAGGGACTAGAGTCCCAATAGCAATTTGGCGGGGAAATGGGGGTGACAAAACATTGGTCGCTGTGCCATTAAATAAAAAGTAGTATCCTTGCTCCGTGTGCAGGCTAGCATCACAATCACTATATCGATTGCGTAAAGATCCCCCTGTAGCCCAGTTTATCCAGCATCGAATCGCCCATTCGGGCCGCCTAGCAATGCGGAAAGCCCTAGTCCCAACAGTGATATGAGAAACATTCGCCCAGCCACAAAGGAGCTGGAGGCCGACGTTCAATGGAACGCAGGTGGTGTTGTAACAAATGCATTGGCCAGACGCCTGGGTGATATGACACCCCCTGTCCGTACAGGTGGGGAACAGACATGTAATATTCGTTTCCACCTCTACCAGCAAACAGCCATATCCTTCACTGCTGAAACAATTCTCGTACAACCGGGAATCCCTATAGGGAGTGAAGTGGCTAGGTATGTACGCCCTCCACCGTTGAAGCCTATCATACTGTGAGTGTGAATTATCCCGAGGAAGGGGAAGGCAAATAGCCGGTGGTGCTGAACCCGGATCGTAAGGAAGAGTGACTTGCTCGGGCGGTGGCTCGGAATGTTGACAATGAACCACCGTTTGGGGAGTGCCCCAAAGCGGTGAAACAGAAAATAAACTAGACATCGCTGCGGGGTTCGGGTAGCAGACAATCCGTCCGTGGCCATACAAGCGGTGGTAAATCTGGTAGAAGGGAGTCATACTACCCGGGGTTTCCTCAGTTTGGCCTTTAACTAAAATAAGTGTATCTCCTGATAACCTACGTTCTAGCTGTACTTCCCTTCTCACACGCCCCATCCTCTCTCTAGTCCCCCTCTCTCTCTCACAGCCTCTTCCTACGCTCTCCTGACGGTCTGATGTTGCCTTTATCACACCAATCTTAACACGTCCAAAATCAAATTTACATGTACTCCAAAAACAAGGCAATGTCCATATAATGTTCCCTTCCCATCGCCGGGACCGGTGCAATTGCTTCATGAGTCCTGCATTGTCCGTGAACTTGATGACCTTCCATCAGTCGATACCATGTCCTCGTATATGGGGGCAGCGAAGAACATCACCTTTGCATAAATGAAATGTCCGTGTAGTTTGGTTAGGGTTACAGATGTAGGTGATATTTCCCTTTTCCATTTCTGCCGCCGATGTCACTCTAGCGAGGCGAGGCCGAAGATCACACAAGCGGTGCGTAGCCACCCCATCATGCTCCACACCTGTAACCGGTTAGTAACCGACCTTTTTACAGTGGTGGAGGTGGACCCAATTTACAGTGGTGGAGATGGACCCAAGCACTTCGCCCCTCCACTTTAACTGCTGTGGGGGTGGTAAGGAGAACTTGAAAGGGCCCGTCCCATCGCGGCTCCGACCCCTTCCTAGTCCAAACTTTGACCATGACATAACTACCGGGCTGGACTGAAAGTGAGCTCGGTACTGGGGGCGATGGCTGGTGAACCGCGCGGACATGGCCATGGAGCTCCTTGAGCACCTGCGTGAGGACTCGAACATAGGTGGTAATCTCTTCAGTCATATGGTGAAACTGAACCAGTCTGGAAGCATGCAGGTCCCAGGGCGTTCTAAGAGCCCTGCCATAAAGAATCTCGGCAGGAGAGACCGGGCCGGTCCCGCAGGTGTAACCCGCAGCTGGAAGAGGGCAACGGGGAGCAACTTAAGCCATGTCAGTCCCGTGCCTGCTCTTAATTTAGCCAATTTAGTTTTAAGGGTCTGATTGTGTCTCTCAGCCATCCCGGCCGCCTGCGTTCTGTAAGCACAGTGTAACTGCTGGCGTATGCCCAACTGGGAGCAAAACTCCTTGTTAATTTGTCCAATAAAATGAGGCCCATTATCAGAACTGAACTGAGCTGGTATACCGTACCGGGGAATGATTTCCCGCATCAAAACTTTAACCACAGTAGCAGCTTTATTATCGATAGTCGGATACGCCTCAACCCATCTGCTGAACACATCCACAATGATCAACACATATTTATAACATTGACACCTTTTCAACTAAATGTAATCCCACAAGGGATACCTTTGCCGGTGTTATATTGCTGACAAAGCAAACACCGATTACTGATACTCTGGGCCAACCCCTGCATTTTAGGGTGCCACCAAGTGTCCAGCAACAAATCTCTAGTCCCCCGGGCCCCACAATGAGTTGCAAAGTGTATGCATTCGATGACCCATAAAGCCAGTGCATCAGACATACAAGTTTTGTTACAATACCACCACATTTGTTTATCATTCTCAGGAGCGTCCTCCTGTAACCTTATGACGTCTTGGATGGTTGGCATTGGCTTGGCAGAGGCAGCCCTATTTATTGCAGAACGTTTAGTCTGACGTAACATTTTAGGCAGCATCACTTTCTGAATTTGCGCGGCTGTCCGCACTGCACAATCTGCTTGTTCATTACCAACGTCAACTGGGGTCTTACCATTTGTGTGGGCAGCGCATTTAATAACGGAAAACTGCGCGGGCATAAGGAGGGCCTGTAGTAGGTCATTAACTAAACCCCGGTGGGATATTTGACCACACATAATCATGTCAGGTTGTTCTGACGAAATATCACTCAAATCGTCCCTTATTGTGGCAGTTTCCTGAATCAAGGCTAAACAGTCGTGGCCAGGTGCGTCTTCATGGACAGGGGGACCACTAAGAAAACAGGCTGGATTGATAGTGGTACAGTGTTTAAATGTCAGACGTGGATTGTTCAAAAGGTATATCTCATACCTATTCTGACGAGCTGCGGTAAGATGCTGAGTCTGCAGTTGCCTCAGTAGTGCGATGACCGAGTGGGAGCTATACACCGTAATATCCTGTTGGAGAGTGAGAGCATGTAACGGCTGTGCGATGGCATTGATTGAACGTAAATCATGTACTAATCAGTACTGATCTGTCTTAGCTGGTTTAAGCACAGCAAGTATGGGGGTGTTACATTCTGATTGGTAAGGGACCAAAATACCCTGTTGCAACAGCTCTCGGATTAATTTGTCCATAGACGGGGCTGCAGTCGAGTGTTAATCGTTTCACGGCCCTCAAAATGTTTTATGGCAGTGCCGTCTGGCGTGACGTGAATTACGTACTCGGTTGGATCTGAATGATCCACTGCCCTCCTTACCATAGGTCTCAGATCCCTGGCATTGTACTGGTCGTGGACCTGACGTGTAATATGAGGGCTTACCGAAGCTGACTGTGGCCATAAATGTGGTGGTTTTGTAACAAAATCGGCTGTACCTTCTTTTCCCGTGACTGTACCTTTGACTGGCCATTCGGTCCCAATTAATGGCCGGTATTTGTCCTCCAACTCCCTGTTTTGTCCGGTTCTGTCATCGGCCAGGGTAACGTGATGCAGTGAATGTTCAATGTCTAACGTCCACCACTGGGGGGTGATAGAAATAGAGCACTGTTGTCTCATCCTACATGATTGAACCGTTACCCCTTCGTCTCCGCACTCTAGCTGTAGCTGGAAGATGTACAGTAAATCTCGGGCCAACAAGTTACAGTCCAATCCAGTAGTCACTACAAACTGATGATTTGCAGACTTATTCTCGTAAGTGACTGTCACAGGTTCAGAAATAGGATACTCACACACCTATCCTTGGAACCCTGACAAATGCTGGGTGTGGTCAGATAGTGGTAGTCGAAGTTCTGATTGCCCCGAAACATTGGCTGCTCCAGTGTCGAGTACAAATGGGTGATGTTGATCTCCTATCTGCAGAGAGATAATAGGTTCCCTGTCCGATTGGAAAGTCCTTATGACTAAATTAGCTAGTCAATCCTGTGTTGGGAAAGGGTTTGCCTGGGAGAAGTCAGTGTATCTCGTCTGTCCTCCCCTTGGTGGGTACCCCCTCCTTTGGGTTGGGCAGTCTCCTTCGTCTTTTAAAGGGGCATTCCTGTTGCCAGTGATCTGCACGGCCGCAATTAAGACATGTATTGTTCCCTCTATAACTGCCCCGTCCTTTTCTCCCAGTAGACCAATGGCCCCTCAGAGGGTGCGGCGGTTGTAAAGCTGTTGGTGCATACGGTGGGCCATAAAGAGGAGCTGAGGGTCCCTTTGGGTGGGTTTGATATCCTCCCCCTTGCTGATCCACCCACCCAAAGTCACAATATTGGGGTTCCAGCTGGTAAGCTACCGTTTCTGCCGCTTGTTGGGGTCTCAGATCATCCTTTTTCATTACATACTCAGTCTTAACCTTTGTAACTGAGCCTCCTTCCTGGCCTACACCCTCATTCCAATAAAATCTGACTGCCCTTGCCATCTGGGAAGGGTCGTTCTCTGTCCAATTCATGTTATTACATTTCACGGCAGTAGCCACGGAAGGTGGTAGGCAATGCATTAACATTGCACAATATTGAGGGGAATTCTGACCATTTTGATATGGCAAGTCGCCTGACTGCCCACGGTAGATTTCATTAAACGTTCCAGAAATTCCTCTGGCTCTTCAATCGTCTTAGGTTTTAGGTCTAAGATAGCCGAAATATTTATGGGCTTTTGAAATGTGCTATTAAACGCATTCAGGATTTGTGTCCGTCTATCGTCGTCCAATGCATGGGCTTGTTGAATTGCGGCGTGGCTAGCATAATTCAAGTGATTAAGATGATTGCGGTACTCTGCTGGGGTTAAAACCTGCTGGACTAGGGCCCAGAGGTCCCTAGAATCAGCTTGATAAATTGAGATGGTCGTTCTCAGGGAATACACGAAAGCAGCAGGAGATTTTTTCTGTCTGGGATTGTAGCCATAACAGCCATCATCTCACTGGGTGTCCATGGGAAATAAACGTCTATCGTGGGCTGGGCGGCCGGCGTCTCAGCGTCAGGGTTTGGTATTTTCCTAATCGGCAACTGTCTCAGAGTCTCACCAGGGGGCACTCTAGCTATTTCCTCTGGTTCTTCCAAGACTTCGACGACCCTCGCTGTCACTAGAGGGAGTTCTTTCTCTTCAGAATCATCCCTGGCATCTCCCTTTGTTCTCGAAGTTTGCGGTTTCCTCTTGGTCTGAAGGGATTTAGGTGGTGTGCTTAATTGTTTCTGGTTAGGATCAGGCCCTTCTCTCACTTTCCAAGATCGGGTCCTAGAGCTAACTGGGCTTGTGGAACAGAGCTCCTCTTCCCTCTTAGATCGTGAAAATGGTAAATTAGGACCCACGCTGTCAACCAAAAGGGCTGGAGTTACTGGCATGATTGGAATCTGGGGAGCAGTGACTGGATATAAATTATTATACTCTGGTGGTTCTGGAATTAGTGCAGACAATGCTACAGGTGCAGTCAAAATCCTAGCCGACCTGGTCAAATTATCTTAATCTTCATCTTCTGTCTCTGTCAATGCAAGGCCAGCCATTGAACTACCATTGTTTGTTTTTTCTTCTTCACTAATTGGAATCCCCATTTTAAGGGCATTTTCTTGCCAACTTAATAACATGATCTTATCCCTCTCATGTTGACGATATTGTTTCCATAATCTAATTAACTCTTTAGCTTTCATACTTTGGCTCTTTCTTTTCTTTAAATTATATATATATATATATTATTTGCTTATTTATAACCAATGGCAATTTTTTTTGCTCCTTGGCAAAATTATTAAAAAGGTTCTAACAGTGTTCTTTTAAAAGTTAAAATGTTTGAAAATTCAAATTGAATTACTGCAACTTGCAAGCTTAGCTCTGATCTCAACTCAGTAAATTTACGATTTGCTCAACACAAACTTGTATAACATTTACAACTTAATTAATTCTTTATCTTAACAATTTTTCTTTTAACAAGTTTTTCTTACATTCTCAAAAATGTTGGCTGCTATCAATGAGGGAGCAGTTAGCTGCGGTGATGTATACCGGACCAAAGTCAACTGTCATCTCCAGATTTACACTTTTTAAAATAGTGTCAGTGAGTTTCTTTCAGTTTCTATTAATTCACAAATAAAATGAGATAAACACTATTTCAAGTAAGTAAAAGTTAAGATTCTGGCAATTTCAATCATTTGCTTTCGAAAATAATAACTTTTATCAAAGAGGTGGAGAAACCCACTGGTTTCCTTTAATTAATTCAAAACGTAACTTTGCTGGAGTTCACTGACTCAAAGGAATGGTATCCGATTACATCACAGGCTGCTGCTGTTATCTCAAGGTCTGTGTGAGAAGCACTGTCTGTCGTCTTTAACTTTGGCTGCTGCTGTTAACCCTTTGAGAGACTTCTGCTTTAACTAACATGCAGCATCCACTTCTATGGATGGTCTTTGTTTTGAAATTTATCCAAGCAATTACCCATAATCTCAACTAGTCCTCTGAACTGCGTTTTTCGCCATACAGTCCAAGGGTACAATTTTAACTTCATCAACTATAGATTTAAAACACTCACACATGGAATTGAGTCATCTGTTTTAAATGTTGCATCAACCCAAAACCTAACCCAAGCCGAATCAGAACTCACACATGGAGTTGAACCATCTTTGTTTAGATGTTCCATCAACCCAAAACCTAACCCAAGCCGAAACAGAACTCGCACATGGAGTTGAACCATCTTTGTTTAGATGTTCCATCAACCCATAACCTAACCCAAGCCGAATCAGAACTCACACATGGAGTTGAACCATCTTTGTTTAGGTGTTCCATCAACCCATAACCTAACCCAAGCCGAATCAACAATATGAAATACCATCAATTAATTTTCTAATCCCCAGACTGACCTTTGATTTCGTCGAGACGATCTTTCCGTACCAACCGCGAGTGACCAGACTAATCCGACGATAAGAAGAGGGGGAAAAGCAATGCGCGGTCATTTTCCAGCTATACATTGTGGGCCCCTTCTTCCCACTCTCCCTGTTCATAATCAGTCTAATTCTGATTTCGTGGTTGGTCAGAACCGTCTTGAGAAATCCCGGGTTTCCGGCACCAAATGACAAAACTTAAATTTCTTTACCCGTCAGTCTGGCCTCAATAAAAGTCGAGATGGATTTGCAGGTACAGCATTAGTTATTTTATTTGACTTGCAAGCCTGATTCATTTCACAGAGGCACATGACTAGTCTCCGACACCCTTGGAAAACGAATGAAGAAGGAGACAAAGGGATTTCTGCAAGTACATTCAAATGGCATCAAGTTTCACATATACGATTCCCATAGGTCATCCTATACACCTCCTGACCTGGCCATACATCCTGATTGGCTCACTTCTCATCCCTTCCTCTGGCCCCCTATTACCCAGCATCCTTTTCTCCTCCTTTGCTGATCACACCTCCTCCTTGTTTTGCCATGCGTTCTGAAATCCTTTGTCTGTGAACTCACCATAATGAGACTGGCCTATCTCTACATTAAAGCAACTAATATCTCGAAAGTAACTATTTGAGATCGCATTCGTCACTCCCACCACACAGCCAGCACTGCCAGTGCCCCCCCACCACCAACAGGCAGCACTGTCAGTGCTCCCCACACACAGCCAGCACTGTCAGTGCTCCCACCACACAGCCAGCACTTTCAGTGCTCCCACCATACAGCCAGCACTGTCAGTGCTCCCACCACACAGCCAGCACTGTCAGTGCTCGCCCACACAGCCATCACTGTCAGTGCTCCCACCACACAGCCAGCACTGTCAGTGCTCCCCCCCCCCCCACACAGCCAGCACTGTCAGTGCTCCCACCACACAGCCAGCACTGTCAGTGCTCCCCCACACAGCCAGCACGGTCAGTGCTCGCCCACACAGCCATCACTGTCAGTGCTCCCACCACACAGCCAGCACTATCAGTGCTCCCCCCCCCACACAGCCAGCACTGTCAGTGCTCCCACCACACAGCCAGCACTGTCAGTGCTCCCCCACACAGACAGCACGGTCAGTGCTCCCCACACACAGCCAGCACTGTCAGTGCTGACCCCACACAGCCAGAACTGGCAGTGCTCCCAGCACACAGCAAGCACTGTCAGTGCTCCCCCCACACAGCCAGCACTGTCAGTGCTCCCACCACACAGCCAGCACTCTCGGTGCTCCTACCACACAGCCAGCACTGTCAGTGCACCCACCACACAGCAAGCACTGTCAGTGCTCCCACCACACAGTCAGCACTGTCAGTGCTCCCAACACACAGCTAGCACTGTCAGTGCTCCCCCCACAAACAGCCAGCACTGTCAGTGCTCCCACCACACAGCGAGCACAGTCAGTGCTCCCCCACACAGCCAGCACTGTCAGTGCCCCCCCCCCCCACACAGCCAGCACTCTCAGTGCTCCCCCCACAAAGCCAGCACTGTCAGTGCTGACCCCACACAGGCAGAACTGTCAGTGCTCCCACCACACAGCAAGCACTGTCAGTGCTCCCACCACACAGCCAGCACTGTCAGTGCTCCCACCACACAGCCAGCATTGTCAGTGCTCCTACCACACAGCCAGCACTGTCAGCGCTCCCCCACACAGCCCGCACTGTCAGTGCTCCTCCCCACACAGCCAGCACTGGCAGTGCTCCCACCACACAGCCAGCACTATCAGTGCTCCGCCCGCACAACTAGCACTGTCAGTGCTCCACTACACAGCCAGGACAGCCAGTGCTCCCCCAGAGCCAGCATTGTCAGTGCTCCCCCACACAGCCAGCACTGTCAGTGCTCCCCCTACAGCCAACACTGCCAGTGTTCCTCCACATTCTGTCTGTGTCTCTGTCTGTGTCGCTATGTCTGTCTGTGTCTCTGTCTGTGTCTCTGTCTGTGTGTCTGTCTCTGTCTTTGTCTGTCTCTGTCTCTGTCCCTATCTCTGCCGCTGTCCCTGACTCTGTCTGTGCCCCTGTCTCTGTCTGTGTCTTTGTCTCTGTCTTTGTCCCTGTCTCTGTTTGTGTCCCTGTCTCTGTCTGTATCGCTGCCTGTGTCCCTGTCTCTGTCTGTGTTCCTGTCTGTGTCTGTCTGTGTCTCTGTTTCTGTCTATGTCTCAGTCTCTGTCTCTGTCTGTGCCTGTGTCTCTGCCTGTGTCTATGTCTGTGTCACTGTGTCTGTCTGCGTCTCTCTCTGTGTCTCTGTGTCTGTCTCTGTCTCATTCTCTTTCTCTGCCTCTGTCTGTATCTCCGTGTCTGTCATTGTCTCAGTCTCTTTCTCTGTCTCTGTCTGGGGCACATTCTGCTTCACAGAATATGTTCATGTGTGAGGCACCCACCCAGCTGATCGGCATTGGGGGAGTCACGCACACCCAGCTGATCGGCCATGGTGGAGGCACATACCCAGCTGATCGGCAATGGAAAGAGGCACACATCCAGCTGATCGGCATTGGGGGAGTCACACACACCCAGCTGATCGGCAATGGGGGGAAGTACACACCCAGCTGATTAGCCGTGGGGGAAGCACACTCCCTGCTGATCAGCAATGGGGGTGGGGAAGCACACACACAGCTGATGTGCCAATGGGGAAGTCACACTGAACCAGGTGAAAGGCCATGGGGGAGCCACACTGAACCAGCTCATCGGCCATGGGGGAGTCACACTGACCGAGTTGATCGGCCATGGGGGAGTCACACAGACTCAGCTCATCGGCCATGGGGGAGTCACACTGACCCAGCTGATCGGCCATGGGGGAGTCACACAGACCCAGCTCATCGGCCATGGGGGAGTCACACTGACCGAGTTGATCGGCCATGGGGGAGTCACGCTGACCCAGCTGATCGGCCATGGGGGAGTCACACAGACCCAGCTCATCGGCCATGGGGGAGACACACTGACCCAGCTGATCGGCAATGGGGGAGTCACACCCACCCACCGACAGTCTCTCCTGGTAATTCAGAATGGTAAATCTCTGCCTGTGTCTCTGCCTGTACCTGTCCATCTCTGTCTGAATCTGTGTTTCTGTCTATGTTTCTGTCTGTGTTTCTGTTTGTGTTTCTGTCTGTTTCTCTGTCTGTGACTGTGTCTGTGTCTGTCTGTATCTGTGCCTGTGCCTCTGTCTGTATCTGTGCCTGTGTCTCTGTCTGTGCTTGTGTCCCTGTCTTTGTTTGTGTCTCTGTCTATATTTGTGCCTGTGTCCCTGTCTTTGTCTGTGTCTCTGTCTGTGTCTACGTCTCTGTCTGTGTCTCTGTCTGTGTCTGGCTGTGCAGCTGTCTCTGTCGCTGTCTCTGTCGCTGTTTCTGTCTGTTTCTCTGTCTATGTCAAGAGCAGTATTATGGTGCTCAAGAGCTAGTCAAGAGCAGTATTACGGTGGCGGAGAGGATGCTAGATGGGGACTCATCTTCTGAGGTAGTATGGGCTGAGGTTAGAAACAGGAAAGGAGAGGTCACCCTGTTGGGAGTTTTCTATAGGCCTCCAAAAAGTTCGAGGGATGTAGAGGAAAGGATGGCGAGGATGATCCTGGATAAGAGCGAAAGTAACAGGGTAGTTATTATGGGAGACTGTAACTTTCCAAATATTGACTGGAAAATATATAGTTCGAGGACATTAGATGGGTCGTTTTTTGTACAGTGTGTGCAGGAGGGTTTCCTGACACAATATGTTGACAGGCCAACAAGAGGCGAGGCCACGTTGGATTTGGTTTTGGGTAATGAACCAGGCCAGGTGTTGGATTTGGAGGTAGGAGAGCACTTTGGGGACAGTGACCACAATTCGGTGACGTTTACGTTAATGATGGAAAGGGATAAGTACACACCGCAGGGCAAGAGTTATTCCTGGGGGAAGGGCGATTATGATGCCATTAGATGTGACTTGGGGGGGGGGTAAGGTGGAGAAGTAGGCTGCAAGTGTTGGGCACACTGGATAAGTGGAGCTTGTTCAAGGATCAGCTACTGCGTGTTCTTGATAAGTATGTACCGGTCAGGCAGGGAGGAAGGCGTAGAGCGAGGGAACCGTGGTTGACCAAAGAAGTGGAATCTCTTGTTAAGAGGAAGAAGGAGGCCTATGTGAAGATGAGGTGTGAAGTTTCAGTTGGGGCGATGGATAGTTACAAGGTAGCGAGGAAGGATCTAAAGAGAGAGCTAAGACGAGCAAGTAGGGGACATGAGAAGTATTTGGCAGGTAGGATCAAGGAAAACCCAAAAGCTTTCTATAGGTATGTCAGGAATAAGCGAATGACTAGGGAAGAGATTGCTGGACCTTTGGCTTTGATTTTTATGTCATCATTGGCTGCAGGAATAGTGCCAGAGGGCTGGAGGATAGCAAATGTGGTCCCTTTGTTCAAAAAGGGAAGCAGAGACAACCCCGGCAACTATAGACCGGTGAGCCTCACGTCTGTAGTGGGTAAGGTCTTGGAGGGGATTATAAGAGACAAGATTTACAATCATCTAGATAGGAATAATATGATCAGGGATAGGCAGCATGGCTTTGTGAAGGGTAGGTCATGCCTCACAAACCTTATCGAGTTCTTTGAGAAGGTGACTGAACAGGTAGACGAGGGTAGAGCAGTTGATGTGGTGTATATGGGTTTCAGTAAAGCGTTTGATAAGGTTCCCCACGGAAGGCTATTGCAGAAAATACGGAGGCTGGGATTGAGGGAGATTTAGAGATGTGGATCAGAAATTGGCTAGCTGAAAGAAGACAGAGGGTGGTGGTTGATGGGAAATGTTCAGAATGGAGTTCAGTTACAAGTGGAGTACCACAAGGATCTGTTCTGGGGCCGCTGCTGTTTGTCATTTTTATAAATGACCTAGAGGAAGGCGCAGAATGGTGGGTGAGTATATTTGCAGGCGATACTAAAGCCGGTGGTGTTGTCGACAGTGTGGAAGGATGTAGCAGGGTGCAGAGGGATATAGATAAGCTGCAGAGCTGGGCTGAGAGGTGGCAAATGGAGTTCAATGTAGAGAAGTGTGAAGTGATTCACTTTGGAAGGAATAACAGGAATGCGGAATATTTGGCTAATGGTAAAGTTCTTTGAAGTGTGGATGAACAGGGGGATCTAGGTGTCCATGTACATAGATCCCTGAAAGTTGCCACCCAGGTTGATAGGGTTGTGAAGAAGGCCTATGGAGTGTTGGCCTTTATTGGTAGAGGGATTGAGTTCCGGAGTCGGGAGGTCATGTTGCAGCTGTACAGAACTCTGGTTCGGCCGCATTTGGAGTATTGCGTACAGTTCTGGTCACCGCATTATAGGAAGGACGTGGAGGCTTTGGAGCGGGTGCAGAGGAGATTTACAAGAATGTTGCCTGGTATGGAGGGAAAATCTTACGAGGAAAGGCTGATGGACTTGACGTTGTTTTCGTTGGAGAGAAGAAGGTTAAGAGGAGACTTAATAGAGGCATACAAAATGATCAGGGGGTTAGATAGGGTGGACAGTGAGATCCTTCTCCCGCGGATGAAAATAGCTGGCACGAGGGGACATAGCTTTAAACTGAGGGGTAATAGATATAGGACAGAGGTCAGAGGTAGGTTCTTTACGCAAAGAGTAGTGAGGCCGTGGAATGCCCTCCCTGCAACAGTAGTGATCTCGCCAACATTGAGGGCATTTAAAAGTTTATTGGATAAACATATGGATGATAATGGCATAGTGTAGGTTAGATGGCTTTTGTTTCGGTGCAACATCGTGGGCCGAAGGGCCTGTACTGCGCTGTATCGTTCTATGTTCTATGTTCTATGTCTGTGTCCGTGTCTCTGTCTAAATCTGTGCCTGTGTCTCTGTCTGTGCCTGTGTCTCTGTCTGTGCCTGTGTCCCTGTCTCTGTCCGTGTCTCTGTCTGTGTCTATGCCTCTGTCCGTGTCTCCGTCTGTGTCTGTCTGTGTCGCTGTCTCTGTCGCTGACTCTGTCGCTGTCTTTGTCTGTGTCTCTGTCTCTGTCTGTTTCGGTGTCTGTGTTGGTGTCTATGTCTCTGTGTCTGCCTGTGTCCCTGTGTCTGTCTGTGTCCCAGCCTGGGTCTCTGTCTGTGTCTCTGAATCTGACTGCGTTTCTGTTTGTGTCTCTGCCTGTGTATTTATCTCTCTCCCGGTCTGTGTCTGTCTGTGTTTCTGTCTGTGTCTCTGTCTGTGTCGCTGTCTCTGTCTGTGTCTCTGCCTGCGTCGCTGTGTCTGCCTGTGTCTCTGTCTCCGTCTGTATATCTGCCTGTGTCTCTGTGTCTGCCTGTGTCCCTGTATCTGTCTGTGTCTCAGCCTGGGTCTCTGTCTGTATCTCTGAATCTGACAGCGTTTCTGTCTGTGTCTCTGCCTGTGTATTTTTCTCTCTCTCGGTCCGTGTCTGTCTGTGTTTCTGTCTGTGTCTCTTTCTCTGTCTGTGCCTGTGTATCTGTCTGTGTCTCTGTCTGTGTCTCTGTCTGAGTCTGTGTCTCTGTCTGTCTCTCTGTCTGTGTCTCGGTCTGTGTCTCTGTCTGTGTACCTGCCTGTGTCTGAGTCTGTGTCTGTGCATGTGCTTGTGTCTGTGTCAGTGTCTCTGTCTGAGTCTCTGTTTGTGTCTGTGTCTTTGTGTCTCTGTTTGTGTCTGTATCTCAGTCTGTGTCTCTGTCTGTGTCACTGCCTCTGTCTGTGTCTCTGCCTCTGTCTGTTTCTGTGTTTGTGTCTCTATCTGTGTCCCTGCCTCTGTCTGTGTCTGTGTCTGCCTCTGTATCTCTGCCTGTATCTCTGTCTGTGTCACTGCCTCTGTCTGTGTCTCTGTCTCTGTCTGTTTCTGTCTGTGTCTCGGCCTGTGTCTCTGTCTGTGTATCTGCCTGTGTCTGTGTCTGTGTCTGTGATTGTGTCTGTGTCGGTGTCTCTGTCTCTGTCTGAGTCTCTGTTTGTGTCTGTGTCTTTGTGTCTCTGTTTGTGTCCGTGTCTCTGTCTGTGATTCTGTCTCTATCTGTGTCTCTATCTCTATCTCTGCCTGTGTTTCTGTCTGTGTCTCTGGCTGTTTTTCTTTCTCTGTCTGTGTCTGTCCCTGTATCTCTGTCTGTGTCTCTGTCTGTGTCACTGCCTCTGTCTGTGTCTCTGGCTCTGTCTGTTTCTGTGTTTGTGTCTCTCTATCTGTGTCTCTGTCTGTGTCTCGGCCTCTCCCTCTGTCTGTGTCTCGGTCTCTGTTTGTGTCTCTCTGTACCTCTGTCTGTGTCTCTGTATGTATATCTCTCTATGTCCGTGTCCCTGTCTCTGTCTGTGTCTCTGTCTCTGCCTCTGCCTGTGTCTGTATCTATGTCTGTGTCTCTCGGTACCTCTGTCTATCTCTGTGTCTGTCTGTGTCTCAGTCCCTGTCTCTGTCTGTGTCTATGTCTGTGTCTATGCCTCTGTCCGTGTCTCCGTCTGTGTCTGTCTGTGTCGCTGTCTCTGTCGCTGACTCTGTCGCTGTCTGTGTCTCTGTCTCTGTCTGTTTCGGTGTCTGTGTTGGTGTCTGTGTCTCTGTGTCTGTCTGTGTCCCTGTGTCTGTCTGTGTCTCAGCCTGGGTCTCTGTCTGTGTCTCTGAATCTGACTGCGTTTCTGTCTGTGTCTCTGCCTGTGTATTCTTCTCTCTCCCGGTCTGTGTCTGTCTGTGTTTCTGTCTGTGTCTCTGTCTGTGTCGCTGTCTCTGTCTGTGTCTCTGCCTGCGTCGCTGTGTCTGCCTGTGTCTCTGTCTCCGTCTGTATATCTGCCTGTGTCTCTGTGTCTGCCTGTGTCCCTGTATCTGTCTGTGTCTCAGCCTGGGTCTCTGTCTGTGTCTCTGAATCTGACAGCGTTTCTGTCTGTGTCTCTGCCTGTGTCTTTTTCTCTCTCTCGGTCCGTGTCTGTCTGTGTTTCTGTCTGTGTCTCTTTCTCTGTCTGTGCCTGTGTATCTGTCTGTGTCTCTGTCTGTGTCTCTGTCTGAGTCTGGGTCTCTGTCTGTCTCTCTGTCTGTGTCTCGGTCTGTGTCTCTGTCTGTCTATCTGCCTGTGTCTGAGTCTGTGTCTGTGTCTGTGCTTGTGTCTGTGTCGGTGTCTCTGTATGAGTCTCTGTTTGTGTCTGTGTCTTTGTGTCTCTGTTTGTGCCCGTGTCTCTGTCTGTGTCACTGCCTCTGTCTGTGTCTCTGTCTCTGTCTGTTTCTGTGTTTGTGTCTCTATCTGTGTCTCTGCCTCTGTCTGTGTCTGTGTCTGCCTCTGTATCTCTGCCTGTGTCTCTGTCTGTGTCACTGCCTCTGTCTGTGTCTCTGTCTCTGTCTGTTTCTGTCTGTGTCTCGGCCTGTGACTCTGTCTGTGTATCTGCCTGTGTCTGTGTCTGTGTCTGTGCTTGTGTCTGTATCGGTGTCTCTGTCTGAGTCTCTGATTGTGTCTGTGTCTTTGTGTCTCTGTTTGTGTCCGTGTCTCTGTCTGTGATTCTGTCTCTATCTGTGACTCTATCTGTATCTCTGTCTGTGTTTCTGTCTGTGTCTCTGGCTGTTTCTCTTTCTCTGTCTGTGTCTGTCCCTGTATCTCTGTCTGTGTCTCTGTCTGTGTCTCTGTCTCTGTCTGTTTCTGTGTTTGTGTCTCTCTATCTGTGTCTCTGTCTGTGTCTCGGTCTCTCCCTCTGTCTGTGTCTCGGTCTCTGCCTGTGTCTCTCTGTACATCTGTCTGTGTCTCTGTCTGTATCTCTCTCTGTGTCCGTGTCCCTGTCTCTGTCTGTGTCTCTGTCTCTGCCTCTGTCTGTGTCTGTATCTATGTCTGTGTCTCTGTCTGTGTCTCTCTGTACCTCTGTCTATCTCTGTGTCTGTCTGTTTCTCAGTCCCTGTCTCTGTCTGTGTCTCTGTCTGTGTCTATGCCTCTGTCCGTGTCTCCGTCTGTGTCTGTCTGTGTCGCTGTCTCTGTCGCTGACTCTGTCGCTGTCTTTGTCTGTGTCTCTGTCTCTGTCTGTTTCGGTGTCTGTGTTGGTGTCTGTGTCTCTGGGTCTGCCTGTGTCCCAGTGTCTGTCTGTGTCTCAGCCTGGGTCTCTGTCTGTGTCTCTGAATCTGACTGCGTTTCTGTCTGTGTCTCTGCCTGTGTATTTTTCTCTCTCCCGGTCTGTGTCTGTCTGTGTTTCTGTCTGTGCCTCTGTCTGTGTCGCTATCTCTGCCTGCGTCGCTGTGTCTGCCTGAGTCTCTGTCTCCGTCTGTATATCTGCCTGTGTCTCTGTGTCTGCCTGTGTCCCTGTATCTGTCTGTGTCTCAGCCTGGGTCTCTGTCTGTATCTCTGAATCACACAGCGTTTCTGTCTGTGTCTCTGCCTGTGTCTTTTTCTCTCTCTCGGTCCGTGTCTGTCTGTGTTTCTGTCTGTGTCTCTTTCTCTGTCTGTGCCTGTGTATCTGTCTGTGTCTCTGTCTGTGTCTCTGTCTGAGTCTGTGTCTCTGTCTGTCTCTCTGTCTGTGTCTCGGTCTGTGTCTCTGTCTGTGTATCTGCCTGTGTCTGAGTCTGTGTCTGTGTCTGTGCTTGTGTCTGTGTCGGTGTCTCTGTCTCTGTCTGAGTCTCTGTTTGTGTCTGTGTCTTTGTGTCTCTGTTTGTGTCCGTGTCTCTGTCTGTGATTCTGTTTCTACCTGTGTCTCTATCTGTATCTCTGTCTGTGTTTCTGTCTGTGTCTCTGGCTGTTTCTCTTTCTCTGTCTGTGTCTGTCCCTGTATCTCTGTCTGTGTCTCTGTCTGTGTCACTGCCTCTGTCTGTGTCTCTGTCTCTGTCTGTTTCTGTGTTTGTGTCTCTATCTGTGTCTCTGCCTCTGTCTGTGTCTGCCTCTGTATCTCTGCCTGTGTCTCTGTCTGTGTCACTGCCACTGTCTGAGTCTGTGTCTCTGTCTGTCTCTCTGTCTGTGTCTCGGCCTGTGTCTCTGTCTGTGTATCTGCCTGTGTCTGAGTCTGTGTCTGTGTCTGTGCTTGTGTCTGTGTCTCTGTCTCTGTCTGAGTCTCTGTTTGTGTATGTGTCTTTGTGTCTCTGTTTGTGTCCGTGTCTCTGTCTGTGATTCTGTCTCTATCTGTGTCTCTATCTGTATCTCTGTCTGTGTTTCTGTCTGTGTCTCTGGCTGTTTCTCTTTCTCTGTCTGTGTCTGTCCCTGTATCTCTTTCTGTGCCTCTGTCTGTGTCACTGCCTCTGTCTGTGTCTCTGTCTCTGTCTGTTTCTGTGTTTGTGTCTCTATCTGTGTCTCTGCCTCTCTCTGTGTCTGCCTCTGTATCTCTGCCTGTGTCTCTGTCTGTGTCACTGCCTCTGTCTGTGTCTCTGTCTCTGTCTGTTTCTGTCTGTGTCTCGGTCTGTGTCTCTGTCTGTGTATCTGCCTGTGTCTGTGTCTGTGTCTGTGCTTGTGTCTGTGTCGGTGTCTCTGTCTCTGTCTGAGTCTCTGTCTGAGTCTCTGTTTGTGTCTGTGTCTTTGTGTCTCTGTTTGTGTCCGTGTCTCTGTCTGTGATTCTGTCTCTATCTGTGTCTCTATCTGTATCTCTGCCTGTGTTTCTGTCTGTGTCTCTGGCTGTTTCTCTTTCTCTGTCTGTCTGTCCCTGTATAGCTGTCTGTGTCTCTGTCTGTGTCACTGCCTCTGTCTGTGTCTCTGTCTTTGTCTGTTTCTGTGTTTGTGTCTCTCTATCTGTGTCTCGGTCTCTCCCTCTGTCTGTGTCTCGGTCTCTGCCTGTGTCTCTCTGTACCTCTGTCTGTGTCTCTGTATGTATCTCTCTCTGTGTCCGTGTCCCTGTCTCTGTCTGTGTCTCTGTCTCTGCCTCTGTCTGTGTCTGTATCTATGTCTGTGTCTCTGTCTGTGTCTCTCTGTACCTCTGTCTATCTCTGTGTCTGTCTGTGTCTCAGTCTCTGTCTCTGTCTGGGGCACATTCTGCTGCACAGACTTTGTTTAAGTGTAAGGCACACACCCAGCTGATCGGCAATGGGGAGAGTCACACACCCAGCTGATCGGCAATGGGGGGAAGTACGCATCCTGCTGATCGACAATCCGGGGAAGGACACACCCACCTGATCGGCCATGGCGGAGGCACACACCCAGCTGATCGGCATTGGGGGAGTCACACACACCCAGCTGATGGGCCATGGTGGAGGCACATACCCAGCTGATCGGCAATGGGGGGAAGTACGCACTCTGCTGATCGGCAATGCGGGGACGCACACTCCCAGCTGATCGGCAATGGGGGGAAGAACAGACCCAGCTGATCGGCAATGGGGAGAAGGACACACCCAGCTGATCGGCAATGCGGGGAAGCACACTCCCAGCTGATCGGCAATGGGGGAAAGGACAGACCCAGCTGATCGGAAATGGGGGAAGCACACTCCCAGGTGATCGGCAATGGGGGAAAAGGACAGACCCAGCTGATCGGCAATGGGGGGAAGCACACTCCCAACTGATCGGCAATGGGGGAAAGGACAGATCCAGCTGATCGGCAATGGGGGGGGGGGACGCACACACCCAGCTGTTCGGCAATGCGGGGAAGCATACACCCAGCTGATCCGCAATGGGGGGGAGTCACACCCACCCACCGATAGTCCTGGTAATGCAGAATAGTAAATCAGGGTGAGGCTGGCTGGGGAGGGTCAGTTTTACCGGCAGTGCGAGGAGAGAGATGCCGTGTGGGTGTGGTATCCTCTCAGGGTTTAGTGAATTGAAGAATTGAACTAAAGTTAACTTTCAGCACATTCTTCAACTGCTGTCTGAACAAAGTCTGTGTCACGGCGTAAATCGCTGTGTTTGTGCAGCAACTCAGGAGCTGCAGCATGAAGCCCAATTCCAGAACATAATGATGTAACCATATAGACAGATACCCCATAGTGGACATCCGGCTCCATATAGAATAAACCATTAACGTTGACCATAACAGGATGAAATTGGCGGAGATAATAAAGAGTAAAATGATGGATTTCCTCCGACTCTCCATCTCTGGGTCTCTGGGACTGTGCCCACTGCTGTGAGCCCGGAGTCTCCTGCGGGCCCTGCTGCTCAGGACAATGTGTCTGACGGTGAGAACATTGAGCAGCAGAATCAGGGTGAATGGAACACACGGGGTTACAATGTCGTGGAGGAACTCGATTGTTCCCCAGACCGGAGAACCCATAACACCCATTGTGACAGAACAAAACCAGGGGTTGTTCCCCATCGAATACCGACCGGTCATCATAAACCCCCAGGAAATGTCCTTCAAACAGCTCAGCACAGCCACTGTTCCCAGAACCACAGCCGCAGTTTTCTCGCTGCAATATTTACTTTTCAGCTTCGGACAACAAATAGCCACAAATCGATCAAAGGTGAAAGTGACGGTGAACCAGACAGAACAGTCAGTGGCTGCAAAAAGCAGGGCGGCGTGGATATTACACACGGGGATGGACCGCAGGAATTTAAACTGTTCATCAAAAACAATGGGAATGTGTCTCAATATCAGGTCGAGAATAACGACCAGTAGATCCCCCACTGCCATGGCCAACAGGTAACAAGTCACACATTTGGACAGCCCACAGTTTCTTCTCTTCAGGATCAGAATTGTGATGAGGTTCACTGTGAGGAAGGGAAATAAACAATGAAATTATACATCAGCCGGAGAAAGACATCACAAGTATGGTCGACGTGGTGTTGAGGAAGTCAAATAAATATATTCAAATACACACACTCACACTTACAGAGACAGTAACGCACTCACACACACACAAACTAACACACTCAGACTCACTAACACACACACAGCCAGTAATACACACACACACACTCACACATACACTAACACACTCACACAAACACAGGCACTAACACACACACTAACATACTCATACACAGACAGTAGTACACTCACACACATACTCACACACAGACACTAACACACACTCACACACAGACAGTAATACACTCACACACACACTCACACACATACACGAACACACACACAGACAGTAATACACACACACACAGGCACTAACAAACTCACACACACACAGAGACAGTAACACACACACAGACAGTAATACACTCACACCAACACAGGCACTCTCACACACACACAGACAGTAACACACTCAAAGACACATAGCCATTAACACACTCACACTAACACACACACAGACACTAACACACTCACACACACACACACAGACAGTAATACACTCACAAACACACATACACTTACACACTCACACACAGACAGTAACACACTCACACACACACACAGACAGCAATACACTCACACACACAGACACCTCTCGTGTCAGCCTCCCCGAACAGGCGCCGGAATGTGGTGACTAGGGGCTTTTCACAGTAACTTCATTTGAAGCCTACTTGTGACAATAAGCGATTTTCATTTCATTTCACTAACCCACTCACACACAGCAGAGACACTAACACACTCACACGCATACACGCACACACAGACACATACACACACACTAACACACCCACACACAGAAAGTAATACACTAACATACACACAGACACTAACACACACACAGACACTAACACATTCACACATTCACACACAGAAAGTAATACACTCACACTCACACAGACACTAACACACTCACACACACAGACAGAGACAGTAATACACTCACACTCACACAGACACTAACACACTCATACACACTGAGACAGTAATACACTCTCACACACACAGACACTTACACGCTCGCACAAACAAACAGAGACAGTAATACATACATACAGACACTAACACACTCACACACACGAACTAACACACCACACACACATACACTAACACACACACAGACACTAACACACTCACATGCCCATACAGACAGTAATACACTCACACTGACACACACACATACAGTAATACACTTATACAGAGAGAGAGAGACAGTAATGCACTCACCCAGGCACTAACACACATGCACACACACATACAGTAATACACTCACACTCACACAGACACTAACACATACACACGCATACAGTAATGCACTCACACACACACAGACAGAGACAGTAATACACTCACATACACAGACACTGCCACACACATACAGAGACAGTAATATACTCACACACACATACAGAGACAGTAATACACTCACACATACAAAGACAGTAATACACTCACACACAGACTAACACACTCACACACTCACATACATAGACAGTAACACACTTGCATACTCACACAGACACTAACACACTCACACACACACAGACAGTAATACACTCACACACACACAGACATACAGTCATACACTCACACTCACACAGATACTAACACACACACACAGTAATACACACACGCGCACAGATAGAGATAGTAATGCACTCACACAAAGACTAACACACTAACACACACATATTCAGAGACAGTAATACACACACACAGACACTACACACTCAGCCACACGTACAGAGACAGTAATACACTCACACTCACAAAGACACTGACACACTCACTCACACACATACAGAGACAGTAATACACTCAGACACATACACACACATGCAGAGACAGTAATACACTCACACAGACACAAACACACTCAAAACACACATACAGAGACAGTTAGACACTCAGGCACAGAGGCACTAATACACACTCACAGAGACACTAATGCAGACACTCACACAAACAGACACACACACACACTCACTGACACTGATACCCGAATACAAACACTCACAGAAACAGAGACACTATTACACACACTCAAAGACAGTGTGGGCAGCATGGTAGCATGGTGGTTAGCACAATTGCTTCACAGCTCCAGGGTCCCAGGTTCGATTCCGGCTTGGATCGCTGTCTGTGTGGAGTCTGCACATCCTCCCCATGTGTGCGTGGGTTTCCTCCGGGTGCTCCGGTTTCCTCCCACAGTTCAAAGATGTGCAGGTTAGGTGGATTGGCCGTGATAAATTGCCCTTAGTGTCCAAAATTGCCCTTAGTGTTGGGTGGGGTTACTGGGTTATGGGGATAGGGTGGAGGTGTTGACCTTGGGTAGGGTGCTCTTTCCAAGAGCCGGTGCAGACTCGATGGGCCGAATGGCCTCCTTCTGCTCTGTAAATTCTATGAATTCTATGAAGACACACAGAGACACTAATACACACACTCACTGACACGCAGATACAGTAATACAAACTCACAGACACACACAGACACTGATACACACACACACAAAGACAATAATACACACACACAGACACATAGAGAAATAAGTATACACACTCACAGACACACACTGACACTAATACACACTCACACACACACAGACACATAGAGAAAGAAATATACACACTTACAGGCACACACTGACACTAATACACACTCACACTAACAGACGGAGATACAATAATACACATACTCACACACAGACACTAATACACACTCACAGACAGACTGTGACACTGATACACACACTCGCACACAGATACACTAATATACACAATCACTGATTCACACAGACATTAATACATACACACACAGACGCACAGAGACACGAATACACACACACATAAACTATTAGACACACACACAGCCGCACAAAAGACACTAATACACACATACACTCACACACACAAATACACACACTCTCAGACACACAGATAGAACATAGAACATAGAACATTACAGCGCAGTACAGGCCCTTCAGCCCTCGATGTTGCGCCGACCTGTAGATAGACTAATACACACACGCACTGACACGCAGATACACTAATACATACTCACAGGCACACACACAAACACACAGACAGTAAGACACACACTCAGACACACAGGGACACAAATACACACTCACGCAGATACAGTAATACACACACACACATTCACACACGCAAACACAAATACACACACTCACAGACACTCAGATCGACCCCAATACACACACTCACTCACACACACACACAAAGACACCAATGCACACAATCTCACACACAGATACACTAATACACATACACTCACAGGCCTAAACAGAGACTCTCATACACACACGCACTCACACACAGACACTAATACACACAAACAGATACACTAATGCACACACTCACAGACAAACACACATACAGCAATACGCACACTCACACACACAGATACTAGTACACACACTCACACAAAACAGACACACACAGGGGCACTAATTCACACTCACAGACACAGAGACACGAATACACACACACTCACAGAGAGACAATAATACACACACTCACAGACACAAACACAGACATTAATACACACACTCACACACACAGACACTCACACACACACACACAGACACAGACAGAGGCACGAATACACAAACTCATAAACACAGGCAGCCACACACAGATACACTAATGCACACACACAGACATACACAGACACTAATACACACACTCAACGACACACATAGACACTAATACACACACTCACTGACAAGCAGATACACTAATACATACTCAGACACATACTAATACACACACAAACAGACAACAATACAGTGTCTCTCACATACAGTACACTCACATACACACGCCCACTAAAACACACACTTTCACACACAAGCACTAATGCACACACTCACAGACACACATAGACACTAATCCACACGCACACACAGACGCTAATACACACACTCACTGACACATAGAGACAGTAATATACACACTCAGAGACACAGACACAATAATATACACACTCACCCACAGGCACTAACACACACTCACAGACACACTAATACACACTCACACACACACACATCCATTATACACACACTCACGCATACAGGAGCACTAATACATACACTCACAGTCACACACAGACACTAATACACAAACTCACAGACACCCAGAGATACTATTTCACACACTCACTGACACACAGAGACACTAATGTACACACTTACAGACCCAGAGACACAAAACTCACAAACACGGACATACACAGGTAGATTGATAGATAAATTGAAACACACAGGGACTGCAATGCACACAATCACACCCACCCACTAATGCACACACTCACAGACATACAGAGACACTAAGACACGCACTGACTGACACATAGAGACACTTATATACACACTTACAGACACATAGACACCACAACACACACACAGACACACACAGATACAATGATACACACAGAGGGGCAGTAATAAACACAATCACAGACTCACACACACTAGCACACACACAGAAACACTAATACACACACTCACAGGCACACACAGCGACACTAATACACAGACTCACAGACACACACATAGACACTACTCACAGACTCACACAGACAGTAGCACACACACTCACAGACACACAGCGACACTAATACACAGACTCACAGACACACACATAGACACTACTCACAGACTCACACAGACAGTAGCACACACACTCACAGACACACAGAGACACGAATACACACACTCACAGACACACACAGACAATAGCACACAACTCACAGGCACACAGAGACACTAATACACACACTGACTGACATATAGAGGCACTATTATACACACTCACAGACACACACAGAGACACTAATACATACACTCACAGACTCACACAGACAGTAGCACACACACTCACAGACACACAGAGACACTAATACACGCACTCACAAACACACAGAGACACTAATACACACACTCACAGACACACAAATACACACACTTACATACACACAGAGAAACTAACACACTCTCAGACACACAGAGACACTAATACACAGACTCACAGACACACAGAGACACTAATACACACACTCACAGACACACAGAGACACGAATATTCACACACTCTCCCAGACACTAAGACAGACACTCACTGACACACAGAGACACTGACATACCCAGTCTCAGGTACACACAGAGACACTAATAAACACACTCACACAATTCAGACACTAATGCACAGACTCGTATACACACAGACACTAACACATACACACAGACACAGACAGACACACACATACACTAATGTACAAACTCAAAGACACACACAGAGACACTAATACACACACACAGACACACAGAGACACTAATACACACACACAGACACACAGAGACACTAATAAAACTACTCACACACAGGCACTAATACACACACACACACTGACATGCAGGTACACTAATACACACACTCACACAAACACAGACACAAATGCACACACTCACACACACACAGACACTACTACATTTAAACAGGCACACACATACACTAATGCACAAACTCAAATACACACACAGAGGCACTAATACCCACAGACAGACACACAGAGACACTAATACACCACTCACACACAGACACTATCACACTCACTCACTGGCACCCAGATGCACTGAAACACACACTCACACAACACACAAACACACTAATACACACACACGCGCACAGATAGTAATACACACTCAAAGACACAGACACTAACACACAAACTCACACAAACACACACAGTCACACACAAACACTAATGCACAAACCGAAAGACACACACAGAGACACAAATGCACACACACAGACACTAAAACACACACAGACAGACACACTAATACACACACTCACGCATGCAGTCACTAATACACACACTCACACACACAGACACTAATACAAGGATTGAAAAATAGCAAACGTGACACCACTGTTTAAAAAAGGAGGTAGGCAGAAAGCGGGTAATTATAGGCCAGTGAGCTTAACTTCAATAGTAGGTAAGATGCTGGAATCTATCACCAATGATATAATAGCGAGGCATCTGGCTGGAAATTGTTCCGTTGGGCAGACGCAGCATGGGTTCATAAAGGGCAGGTGGTGCCTAACTAATTTAGTGGAATTTTTTGAGGACATTACCAGTGCGATAGATAACGGGGAGCCAATGGATGTGGTATATCTGGATTTCCAGAATACCATTGACAAGGTGCCACACAAAAGGTTGTTGCATCAGATAAAGATGCATTGCATTAAGGGGAAAGTAGTCGCATGGATAGAGGATTGGTTGATTAATAGAAAGCAAAGAGTGGGGATTAATGGGTGTTTCTCTGGTTGGCAATCAGTAGCTAGTGGTGTCCCTCAGGGATCAGTGTTGGGCCCACAATTGTTCACAATTTACATCGATGATTTGGTGTTGGGGACCAAGGGCAATGTGTCCAAGTTTGCAGACAACACTAAGATGAGTGGTGAAGCAAAAAAGTGCAGAGGATACTGGAAGTCTGCAGAGGGATTTGGATAGGCTAAGTGAATGGGCTAGGGTCTGGCAGATGGAATACAATGTTGACAAATGTGAGGTTATCCATTTTGGTAGGAATAATAGCAAAAGGGATTATTATTTAAATGATAAAATATTAAACATGCTGCTGTGCAGAGAGACCTGGGTGTGCTAGTGCATGAGTTGCAAAAAGTTGGTTTACGGGTGCAACAGGTGATTAGGAAGGCAAATTGAATGTTGTGCTTCATTGCTAGAGGGATGGAGTTTAAGACACGGAAGGTCATGCTGCAATTGTACAAGGTGTTAGTGAGGCCACACCTGGAGTATTGTGTTCAGTTTTGGTCTCCTTACTTGAGAAAGGAAGTACTGGCACTGGAGGGTGTGCAGAGGAGATTCACTAGGTTAATCCCAGAGCTGAAGGTGTTGGATTACGAGGAGAGGTCGAGTAGACTGGGACTGTACTCGTTGGAATTTAGAAGGATGAGGGCTGATCTTATAGAAACATATAAGATTATGAAGGGAATAGATAGGATAGATGCGGGCAGGTTGTTTCCACTGGCGGGTGAAAGCAGAAGTAGGGGGCATAGCCTTAAAATAAGGGGAAGTAGATTTAGGACTGAGTTTAGGAGGAACTTATTCACCCAAAGGGTTGTGAATCTATGGAATTCCCTGCCCAGTGAAGCACTAGTGGCTCCTTCACTAAATGTTTTTAAGATAAAGATAGATAGTTTTTTGAAGAATAAAGGGATTAAGCGTTATGGTGTTCGTGCCGGAAAGTGGAGCTGAGTCCACAAAAGATCAGCCATGATCTCATTGAATAGCGAAGCAGGCTCGAGGGGCCAGGTGGCCTACTCCTGCTCCTAGTTCTTATGTTCTCACAGACACACGCTGGCACTAATTCACACTCACAGGCTCAAAGAAACACTAATACACACTCGCAGACACACAGAGACACTAATACAGACTCACAGAAACACATACAGACACTAATACATACACACACAGACACGAATACACCCACTCACAGACACACACCGGCACCAATACACACAGACATTAACACACACACACAGATACTAATACACACACTAACGATGCACAGAGACAATAATATACACACTCACAGACACGGGGAGACTCGAATGCATACACTCACAGACTGCAACTCTAATCCACACAGTCACACACGCATGCATTAATACACACACACAGAAACTAATACACACACTCACTGATACACAGCGACAACCATATACACACTCACAGACACAGGGAGATTGTAATGCACACACTCACAGACACACTAATACAAACACTCAAAGAGACATGCAGATACTAATACACACACTAACACAGAGACACTAATACACATTCACAGACACACAGATACACTAATACATCAACTCACACACACAGAGGCACTAGTACACAGCTCACAGACCGACAGAGACACTAATACACAAACACACACACATTAGTAGAGACACTCTCACACATAGCCACTAATGCACTCACACAATCAGACACTAATGCACACATTCTCACACACACTCAGCACACACAGACACTAATGCACACACTCACACACACACAGACACTAGTACACACACTCACAGACACACATACAGACACTAATACACACACTTACATACACAGACAATAATACACGCACTCACAGACAGACACTGGCACCAGTACACACACTCAAAACACAGACACTAATACACACACTCACAAAGACACACTGGCACTAATACACACACTAACGCACAGACACAGATACTAATACACACACCCAGTGATACACAGAGACAATAATATACACACTCACAGACACAGGGAGACTCTAATGCACAAACTCACACACACAGCGACACTAATAAACACACTAACACAAACACACAGATACTAATACCCATACTTACTGATACACAGAGGCAATACTACACACTCACAGACACACACAGCCACTAATGCACACACTCACACACAGTGACACTAATACACACACTCACACACATAGGCACTAATACACTTACACACACAGATTAATGCACACATTCTCACACACACCGACACTCACAGATACATTAATATACACAGAAATACAGACGCGCACAGACTCTAATACACACACTCAAACGTCCCTCCACACACACACTAACCCCCTCAACCACAGACATACAAACCCCCCACAGACACTAACCCACCCTCCACACACACGAACCTCCCCACAAACACTGCCCCCACCCCACACACACTGACCCCCTCCCCCACACACACTCAACCCCCCACACACACTAACCCCCTCATACACTAACCCCCCCACACACACTAACCCCCCCCACACACACCCTAACCCCCCCACACACACACTAACCCCCACACACACAAACCACCCCCACACACTAACCCCCCCCACACACTAACCCACTCCACACACACACTAACCACACCCACACACACTAACCACAGCAACACACGACCCCCCCCCACCACACACACTAACCCCCCAACACACACTAACCCCCCCACACACACTAACCCCCACACACACACTAACACCCCACACACACTAACCCCCCCACACACACACTAACCCCCACACACACTAACCCCCCCCCCCACACTAACCCCCCCCCACACACACACACACACTAACCCCCACACCCCCTGGCACACACACACACACAGACACACCCACCCACACTAACCCCCTCACACACTAACCCTCCCACACCCACACTAACCCTCCCACACCCACACTAACCCCCACACACACTAACCCCCCCACACACACACTAACCGCCCATACACACTGACCCCCCCACACACACACGAACACTCCCACACCCACACTAACCCTCCCACACCCACACTAACCCCCCAACACACACTAACCACCACCCCCACAGAAACACACATACTAACCCCCCCCACACACATTCATCCCCACGCCTCACACACACTAATCCCCCACACATACTAACCCCTTCACACACACTAATCCCTCCACACACACTAACACGCCCACACACACTAACCCCCCCACATACACACAGACCCCCCCACACACACTAACCCCCACCACACACACACTAACCCCACACATACTAACCTCCCCAGCAAACACACTAAACCCGCCCCACACACACTAACCCCCTCACACACTCAAACACTACAACCCCCACCACACACACACATTAACCCACCCACACAAAAACTAAACCCTCCACACACACGAACCACACACACGCACTAATGACACCCAACGTACACACTAACTCCCCCACACGCACTAAGCCCCCCCACACACACATTAACCCTCCCACACACACTAACCATCCCACACACACACACTAAGCCCCCACCCGCACACACTAAACCTCCCACATACACTAATACCTCACTAACAAACGTTAACACCCCACACACACACACACACTAACCCTCCCACACACACTAACCCCCTCAGAAACACACTAATCCCCCCACACACACTAACCCTCCCACACACTCAACCCCCCCCCCCGGCACACATTAACCCTCCCACCCACACACTAACACCCCACAAACTCACTAACCCTCCCATACACACACTAGCCCCGTGTGGTGGTATGTACTAGGGATATTGCGGTACCCTGTGATGCCGAGAGGCTATTGGTGGATAGATGCTGGGTCCCGAGTGGATCAGCCGCCTACTGGCTCCACCCAGTAAGGCAGAGTATAAGAGCCCGTGTTCTCCCAGCAGCCGCATTCTGTAACTCTGCTGCTGGGGAAGAAGTCTGCGTAATAAAGTCATCGATCGACTCCTTCTCTTCTCGTCTCGTGAGTGATTGATTGTGCTGCAATTTATTACGAAGACTTAAAGGACATGGAGCTCCGACTCACTCCGGAGTGTCTGCGAATCAGCCCCCACGCGGCAGACTCAGCGGCCACTTTTAAACACTGGCTAGCGTGGTTCGAAGGATACCTCCGAACGGGCACCTGCATGACTACAGAAGACCAGAAAATGCAAGTACTGCATTCCAGGGTGAGCCCGTGATCCCCCCTCCACCCCCCCCCCCCCCGTGGGAGCACGGAGAGTTTTATACATCCCGATACGGTAAGACGCTGTTCCCTTTCAATCCACCCGAGTAATCAAAAGACTTTCCTGGCGGCAGGATTCCATTCCGTACAGATCAAAGGGTTCTGCATCGCAAACCTCACGGTGCAGGGGAGGGAGTTCAAGAACTATCGGCTTTACGTCCTTCCCCACCTCTGCGCTGCCACACTGCTGGGTTGGATTTTCAGTGCAACCTCCAGAGTTTAACGTTTCAATCCGGCGGCCCTTTTCCCCCCACTCACTATCTGCGGCCTAGCGACCCACAAGGTCGACCCACCGTCCCTATTTGCGAACCTCACCCCTGATTTCAAACCTAATGCCACTAGGAGCAGACGGTACAGCGCCCAGGACCGAACATTTATCCAGTCTGAAGTCCAGCGGCTGCTGCGGGAAGGCGTAATCCAGACCAGCAATAGTCCTTGGAGAGCTCAGGTGGTAGTTGTAAAGACCAGGAAGAAGCAGAGGATGGTTATAGACTATAGTCAAACCATCAATAGGTACACGCAGCTGGATGCATACCCTCTCCCCCGCATATCTGACATGGTCAATCGGATTGCACAGTACAAGGTATTTTCCACTGTGGACCTTAATTCTGCATATCATCAGCTCCCCATCCGCCCGAGCGACCGCAAATAGACTGCTTTTGAAGCAGGTGGGCGGCTCTATCACTTTTTAAGGGTTCCATTCGGTGTCACTAACGGTGTCTCGGTCTTCCAATGGGAGATGGACCAAATGGTTGACCAGAACGGTTTGCCGGCCACGTTCCCAAACCACAATAACGGCCACGACCAGCAGCACCACGACGCCAACCTACGCAAATTCCTCCAGACCGCAAACGCCCAGAATCTCACATACAACATGGAGAAATGCGTGTTTAGCCATCCTCGGCTACATAGTGCGAAAAGGAGCGATAGGCCCAGACCCCAAACCTCTTGGAGTTCCCCCTCCCTCACTGCTCCAAGGCCCTGAAACGCTGCCTGGGCTTTTTCTCTTATTACGCCCAGTGGGTCCCCAACTACGTGGACAAGTCCGTCCGCTAATCCAGTCCACTGTTTTTCCCCTGTCGACAGAGGAACGCCAGGCTTTCAGCCACATCAAAGCGGATTTCGGAAAGGCCACGATGCGTGCCATCGACGAGTCCCTCCCCTTCCAGGTCGAGAGTGACACATCCGATGTAGCTCTGGCGGCCACCCTCAACCAAGCGGGCAGAACCGTGGCCTTTTTTTCACGCACCACCCACGGTTCAGAAATCCGCAACTCCTCAGTGGACAAGGAGGCCCAGGCCATAGTGGAAGCTGTGCGGCATTGGAGGCATTACCTGGCCGGTAGGAGATTTACTCTCCTCACTAATTAACGGTCGGTTGCCTTCATGTTCGATAATGAGCAGCGGGGCAGGATCAAGAACGACAAGATCCTGTGGTGGAGGATCGAACTCTCCACATATAACTATGAGATCTTGTATCGTCCCGGAAAGCTGAACGAGCCTCCTGATGCCCTCTCCCGCAGCACATGTGCCAACGCACAAGTGGACCATCTCTGAACCCTCTACGAGGACCTCTGCCACCCGGGGGTTACCCGGTTCTATCACTTTGTAAAGACCCGCTACGTGCCCTACTCCATCGAGGAGGTCAGGACAGCCACAAGGAACTGCCAAATCTTCCGCACTTCTACAGGCCAGAGAAAAAGCACGTGATAAAGGCTTCCCGTCCCTTTGAGCGCCTCAGTCTGGACTTCAAAGGCCCCTTCCCCTCCACCGACCGCAACAAGAACTTCCTGAACGTGATTGACGAATACTCCCGGTTCTCATTCGCCAACCCCTGTCCCGACATGAGAGCGGCCATGGCCATTCGAACCGTCGGCACCATCTTTACCCTGTTCCGTTTCCCCGCGGACATACATAGCGATAGGGGGTCCTCCATCATGAGCGACGAACTGCGTCAATTCCTGCTCTGCATGGGCATCGCCTCGAGCAGGATGACCAGTTACAACCCGCGGGTAAACGGTCAGGTAGAATGGGAGAACGGAACGGTCTGGAAGACCGTCCTGCTGACCCTACGGTCCAGAAGTCTCCAAGTTTTCCGCTGCAGGAAGTCCTCCTGGACGCCCTCCACTCCATCCGGTCGCTGCTTTGTACAACGACGAATCAAACACCTCACGAACGCCACCTTGTCTTCCGTAGGAGGTCCTCTTCCAGAACGTCACTTCCGACCTGGCTGGCAGCCCCGGGACCGATCCTGCTCCGAAAACATGTGCGGACGCACAAATCGGACCCGTTGGTCGAGAGGGTTCATCTCCCCAACGCAAACCCTCAATACGCCTACGTGGCGTACCCCGACGGCAGACAGGACACGGTCTCCCTGCGGGACCTAGCACCCGCCGGAGCTCCACCCCTCACCCCCCCCCCAACACCACTCACCCCCTCTCTCCCACCGGCGCACCCAACAGCATCCCCCTCCGGAGATCCACACCCCCCCCAACACCAGTCACCCACTCTGGAGCTCCACACCCTCCCCCTCACACATCCCCTAACACCAATCACCCCCTCACTCCCACCGGCGCATCCCCAGCGAGTGGGGAGGATCGGTCCTTCCCCCGGTCCCGAATAGGGATGTTGGAGCAGGAGGAGGCATCGCGACGCTCCCAGAGACGACGGGGCCTTAACCAGCGCCTGCATCACCACCAGGGCTAAGCCGATCGGCGAGGCTGACCAGGGCACCAATTCGACTCATCAAATCAGTATAGTAAAGCAAAAAATGTCTCTGAAAATAATTTTTTTTGGTTGCCCAGTAAAAGCGGCATTTTAAGTAGTACTAGAGGTTGATATCGGAGCATTGCCGCCGTGTTAGCGGCATTCTAGGTCCCGACTCTGTAAACCCCGAACACCAAACGCCACACTACCCCGCCGGGTTCTTTTTCAACAAGGTGTGAATGTGGTGGTATGTATTAGGGGTATTAAGGTACCCTGTGATGCCGACAGCATATTGGTGGAGAGACGCTGTGTCCCGAGTGGATCAGCCGCCTTCTGGCTCCACCCAGTAAGGTGGAGAAAAGAGCGCGGGTTCTCTCAGCAGCCGCAGTCAATAACTGTGCTGCTGGGGATGAAGTCTGTGTAACAAAGCCATCGTTCGACTCATTCTCGTCTCGTCTCGTGAGTGATTGATTGTGCTACACCCTGTGTCTGCAGACAGTTAACCATTTACTGCTCAATAATCTCTGGGAGCAGGTGACAGGCAGTGTGGTCTGGGAGCCCCCAATTAAAAAGCTGTATCAGAGACCTCTGTGCTGTATATCGTTAACCATTTACTGCTCAATAATCTCTGGGTGCAGGGGACAGGCAGTGTGGCCTCAGGAGTCCCCAATTAAAAAGCTGTTTCAGAGACCTCTGTGCTGTATGTAGTTAACCATTTACTGCTCAATAATCCCTGGGTGCAGGGGACAGGCAGTGTGGTCTGGGAGCCCCCAATTAAAAAGCTGTTTCAGAGACCTCTGTGCTGTATATAGTTAACCATTTACTGCTCAATAATCCCTGGGTGCAGGGGACAGGCAGTGTGGCGCAGGGAGCCCCCAATTAAAAAACTGTTTCAGAGACCTCTGTGCTGTATACAGTTAACCATTTACTGCTCAATAATCCCTGGGTGCAGGGGACAGGCAGTGTGGCCTCGGGAGCCCCCAATTAAAAAGCTGTTTCAGAGAACTCTGTGCCTGTATATAGTTAACCTTTTACTGCTCAATAATCCCTGGGAGGTGGGGACAGGCAGTGTGGCTTCGGGAGCCCCCAATTAAAAAGCTGTTTCAGAGACGTCTGTGCTGTACACAGTTAACCATTTACTGTTCAATAATCCCTGGGAGCAGAGGACAGGCAGTGTGGCTCCAGGATCCCCCAATTAAAATGCTGTTTCTGTGACCTCTCTGCTGTATATATTTAAGCATTTTCTTCCTCTCAATATTCCCTGGGAGCAGGGAACAGGCTGTTTGGCCACGGGAGCCCCCACTTAAAAAGCTGTTTCAGAGACCTCTGTGCCTGTATATAGTTAACCATTTACTCCTCAATAATCCCTGGGAGCAGGGTACAGGCAGTTTGGCCTCGGGAGCCCCCACTTAAAACGCTGTTTCAGAGACGTCTGTGCCTGTATATAGTTAACTATTTACTGCTCTATAATCCCTGGGAGCAGGGTACAGGCAGAGTGGCCTCGGGTGCCCCCAATAAAAAAGCTGATTCGGTGATCTCTGTGCTGTGTATAGTTAACCATTTAATTCTCAATAATCCGTCGGAGCAGGGGACAGGAAGTGTGTCCTCGGGTGCCCAGAATTAAAAATCTGATTCAGTGACCTCTGTGCTGGATATAGTTAACCATTTACTGCTCAATAATCCCTGGGAGCAGTGTACAGGCAGCGTGGCCTCGGGTGCCCCCAATATAAAAGCTGATTCAGTGACCTCTGTGCTGTATATATTTAACCATTTTCTTCCTCTCAATAATCCCTGGGAGCAGGGAACAGGCAGTTTGGCCTCGGGAGCCCCCACTTTAAAAGCTGTTTCAGAGACCTCTGTGCCTGTATATAGTTAACCATTTACTGCTCAATAATCCCTGGGAGCAGGGAACAGGCAGTTTGGCCTCGGGAGCCCCCACTTAAAACGCTGTTTCAGAGACGTCTGTGCCTGTATATAGTTAACTATTTACTGCTCTATAATCCCTGGGAGCAGGGTACAGGTAGCGTGGCCTCGGGTGCCCCCAATACAAAAGCTGATTCGGTGATCTCTGTGCTGTGTATAGTTAACCATTTACTTCTCAATAATCCGTCGGAGCAGAGGACAGGCAGTGTGGCTCCGGGAGCCCCCAATTAAAAAGCTGTTTCAGAGACCGCTGTGCTGTATATAGTTAACCATTTACTGCTCAATAATCCCTGGGAGCAGGGGACAAGCAGTGTGGCCTTGGGAGCCCCGAATTAAAAAGCTGTTTCAGAGACTTCTGTGCTGTATATAGTTAACCATTTACTGCTCAATAATCCCTGGGAGCAGGTTACAGGCAGTGAGGCCTCGAGAGCCCCCAATTAAAAAGCTGATTCGGTGATCTCTGTGCTGTATATAGTTAACCATTTACTTCTCAATAATCCCTGGGAGCAGGGGTCAGAGTGTGTGGTCCGGGAGCCCCCAATTAAAAAGCTGTTTCAGAGACCTCTGTGCTGTATATAGTTAACCATTTACTGCTCAATAATCCCCTGGGAGCAAGGGACAGGCAGTGTGGCTCCGGCAGCCCCCAATTAAAAAGCTGTTTTAGAGACCTCTGTGCCTGTATCTTGTTAACAATTTACTGCTCAATAAAAACAGGGAGAAGGGAACAGGCAGTGTGGCCTCGGGAGCCCCCAATTAAAAAGCTGTGTCAGAGACCTCTGTGCTGTATATAGTTAACCATTTACTGCTCAATAATCCCTGGGAGCAGGGGACAGGCAGTGTGGTCCGGGAGCCCTGTTGAAATCTTTAATTTGAAGGGTTCTTAACTTGCCAAACTACGCCATGTTGGGGGAAGCTTAGTTGATGAATCAATGTCCTGGCGCAATACGACAAGTTGTAAGATTTGTAATATTTCTGGACGACGCCAAATTGTTCGATTCCTAGTATTATTCCGCACCCATCAGCGCCCCAATCATTATGCCCACATCTGCCACGGCATCGGCCCCCTCCACTCCTTCTGGGAGAGCCAGGATCCTCAAATTGTTTCTCCTCGACCTGTTCTCCAGATCTTCGAGTTTTCCCGACCACGTCTTGTGTTGCGCCTCGTGCTACTCCACTCTCACCGCCAGGCCCACGAGCTCGTCGTCATTCTCACTCATTTTTTCCTGGTTCTCCTGGATCTTCACCTCTTGGGATTTCTGGGTTGCTCCAAGTCCTTCAATTATTGCCAGCATAGGCGCCAACATCTCCTTGCGCAGCTCCTCGAAGCAGCGCTTGATGAACTCTTGCATCTCCTCTTTGTCCGTGGGCACCACCATTTTGCTTGTTTTCTCTTTCTTCTCCCGCTGCTCCAGGGCCGCTTTTTTAGCAATTTCGCTGCGGGTCCGGTCCATGCAGGTTAGTAGGGGACCTCTCTCCTCCCTTCCCCACGGTTTGGCTGTATAACAAGTTCCGGTGGGGTCCGTTAGCGAACCCAAAAGTCCGTCTTCGCGGGAGCTGCCGAATCGTGTGGCGGAGCTCCGCATCGCCGCAACCGGAAGTCGCGCCTGTACATCGGTAACCATTTACTGCTCAATAATCCCTGGGAGCAGGAGACAGGCAGTGTGGCCTCGGGAGACCCCAATTAAAAAACTGTTTCACTGACATCTGTGCTGTATATAGTTTTTGTAAGGGCCACGAAGAATCCAGCACGAGTTTTAAGGATACAGAGTAATAACATTTATTTACTATAACATATATACATAACAGTAGCAGTAACTTCCCTTGCTACATACTCCTTCCTCCTGGTTCCTGAATGGTCAGTTTATTTATACTAGGAGTTTACTAGTATACTCATTGGGGAAGCTCATACTCCCAGAGGATTGTGGGATTGTCATTAGTCCCCAGCCAATGGTAAGTAGGCAGGTTATAACAATAGTTACTAATTTACTGCTAAATAATCCCTGGGAGCAGGGGTCAGGAGTGTGGCCTCCGGAGCTCCCAATTAAACAGCTGTTTCAGATACATCTGTGCCTGTCTATAGTTAACCATTTACTTCTCAACAATCCCTGGGAGCACGGGAAACGCAGTGTGGTCTCGGGAAACTCTAATTAAAAAGCTGTTTCAGAGACCTCTGTGCTGTATATAGTTAACCATTTACTGCTCAATAATCCCTGGGAGGAGGGGACAGGCAGTGTGGCATCGGGAGCCCCCAATTAAAAAGCTGGTTCAGAAACTTATGTTCCTGTATATAGTTAACCATTTACTGCTCAATAATCCCTGGGAGCAGGGGACAGGCAGTGTGGCCTCGAGAGCCCCCAATTAAAAAGCTGTTTCAGAGATCTCTGTGCCTGTATATAGTTAACCATTTACTGGTCAATAATCCCTGGGAGCAGGGGTCAGGCATTGTGGTCTCGGGAGACCCCAATTTAAAAGCTGTTTCAGTGACCCCTGTGCCTGTACATAGTTAACCATTTACTGCTCAATAATCCCTGGGAGCAGGGGTCAGGCATTGTGGTCTCGGGAGACCCCAATTTAAAAGCTGTTTCAGTGACCCCTGTGCCTGTATATAGTCGGGATAAGGATTGGCTCTAAGGGCTGGGTCGGTCGGGCTGGGGTGCGAAGCGCGGCTGGGCACGTGCCGCGGCTGGACGAGGCGCCGCCCTCCGGGGCGGTGGCGACTCTGGACGCGCGCCGGGCCCTTCCTGTGGATCGCCCCAGCTGCGGTGCTCATCGGCCTCCTCGGCAGGCGAGTGGCCTCGGCCGGCGCCTAGCAGCTGACTTAGAACTGGTGCGGACCAGGGGAATCCGACTGTTTAATTAAAACAAAGCATCGCGAAGGCCGCTGGCGGGTGTTGACGCGATGTGATTTCTGCCCAGTGCTCTGAATGTCAAAGTGAAGAAATTCAATGAAGCGCGGGTAAACGGCGGGAGTAACTATGACTCTCTTTAACTATGACTCTCTTGGAATGGTCTCCGAGGAGAGTCGGCTCTGGATAGTTACCCTTGTGATGTTTTCACGTGCTATTGTCATCACATGGAAAGGTGTGCCTCCACGACGGCCCCGCTGGTAAACTCAGTAGTCGTAAAAGAATACTGAGGGACGAAACGTCGAGAAAAAGCACGAGACGGCTGTTGTGATCTGTGTAGATCCGAGATATCTTGCGATATTGCTATTCAAAAACTTGTGAATATGCTATCAATGATAGATGAGACCGGTTGGGCTGCGTCCCGGAAGAAAAACCGCCCCGCAGAAGCGTCAGCAGCAGCGCTCTGTGAAAAATGCCGATGCTGCCCATGTTCTAGCCGATCCGCCGGGCTAGTAACAGCGTCCGCCTCGACCCAATAGTCAGGTGTAGATGCGAGACCAATTTGACATTATCTCCTTCCCTATTGGGAGCTGGATCCGGGTGCCAGACCAAAAAGACCAGTATCCCCAATAGTCGATGACTCAACTGCTATAGAAGAACCTGAGCGGGCGACCCACCCGACAGGAGCAATAGTAACACAAACCTTCTATAGTAAGAAATACAAAAAAGGGAATAAGGGAACGGAAACTGAAACTAATCTGGGGGCACAAGACGAGTGCAATGAACCAGCCGATACGGTCGCCTTCATGGAAGAGGTCGTTATCGAACCCAGTTATGACCGAACAACAGTTAATGAAGTTACGATCCACTATCCCACCGATGCGTTGTACTGCAGAATCTGCGATTCCGTCCTCCCCAGCATGGGACTATTTAATAGTCATATGACAAAACGCCACCAGGTTAAAACCATCAGAACCAAGTGCTCAAAATGCAGCAAAACAGGTGAATACCACGCGATCGCCTGCCACTTTGCAAAGTGCAAAGGGCCAAGGGAAACGGCACCGGCCGGGGCCTTTGGATGCAGCATTTGTGAGACACGGTTCTCGACCAAAAGTGGACTCGGGCAGCATGAACGGCACGAGCACCCGGCTCTGCGGAACGAGAAAAGGCTCGAGTCCACCAAAGTCATAACCAAGCCGGGGAGGCGAGGCCAAGTATGGTCCACACAGGAGGTTGCCCTCTTGAGACAACTTGAGGTTCGGTTCGAGAATGAGCGGTGTATCAATAAAATGATCGCCGCAAGTTCAAATCTCAGACAAACGCAGAATCCTGCCGAGAACGCATACGGTGGCCCCAGACGCTGAGGACCATCTTGCGGAAGATGTCCCAGCACCCGAGCCTGAAGGGGAGACGAGCAGCCCCGAAACGTCAAACCCACGCCCACAGAGAGTATTAAGACCTCCGAAGGTCACCCCTAGACATAGGGAAGTGGATGAACAGCTAACGAAAGCTGAACAGTTACTGGGCGTGAGGAACAACCCCATCAGCCGGGCGAAGGGCATTGGGATAGTGGAGAGTATAACGGATTTGCTGTTAACAAGGGGAAAGAAACACCAGGAAGCTCAAGGGCCTCCAAGAGGTCAGAAAGAACGGAAACGGAAAGAGACGTGCAACGTTAATAGCGGCGCACGGAAAAGGTTGGCCACCCGGAAAGCAGCCTTTAGAGCAACACAGCTGCTCTATAAAAACAATAGGCGCCAACTGGCCCGTCAAATCATGGGCGCCCCATCCACACACACATGTCCTCTACCCATAGAGGAGCTCGAAAAGTGTTTTCGAGAGAAGCTATCGAAACCCAATAATAAGGCGAACGTGAGCAAGTTCGCTAAGTACAAAGGCAATATTGATAGGGGGGAGCTGATGAGACCAATTGAGGAAGAAGAGGTAACGAAAGCGATCAAGGGCGTGAAAGACAAAAGCGCGCCCGGCCCGGATGGCATGACACTGATAGACATCCAGGAAATACATGACGAGGATGATACACGGATTCCTCGGCTCTTCTCCCTTTGGTTAAAATCGGCAACGATCCCCGAATCACTCAAAAAGAGTCGAACGGTCTTGATTCCTAAGTGCGAGGATCAAGAACGCCTGAAAGACATTGACAACTGGCGTCCGATCACCATCGGTCCTATGCTGCTGCGCCTATTCACGAAGATCATGGCGAAACGTCTCAGCGAGACAGTGCGGATCAACCCGCGTCAGAAGGGTTTCCTAGCAGCCACTCCCGGGTGCAATGAAAACATTGCAATCCTCGATAACATCAACAAGGGAGCGAAAAAGAACAGGAAGGGCCTCGCAGTTGTCTTTGTCGATCTGGCCAAGGCGTTCGACTCGGTTGGGCACAAACTCATTGTTAAGGCACTACAAAGAGTGCAGCTACCATCAGATTTCATAACAATGGTCGCAGACCTATATACCGGCAATACCACCAGAGTTGAAGGTAACAAAACCAAAACTCATGAAATAAGCATAGAGAGGGGTGTCAAGCAAGGAGACCCACTCTCGCCAATCCTATTCAACATTGCTCTGGATCCATTGATATGCTCCCTGGAGGAGGCCAACTCAGGGGTAGCCATGCCCCTGGGAGAGGGCCGAGTCAACTGCTCGGCGTTGGCCTTCGCGGATGACATAGCACTACTGAGTGACTCTCACGCATGGATGGACAAGAACCTGAAGCTCCTCCAGTCCTTTTGCACAAATACGGGCTTAGCGATTAATATCAATAAGACCAAAGGTTATTTCTTTACCCACAAAGCGAAAACCTTCAGATACAATCATTGCGAAAACTGGAAGCTCGGGAACGAGGTCATCGCGTACATCCCGCCAGGTGAAACAGAGAAATACCTGGGAGCCAGAATAGACACATGGGCTGGCGTGACAGAGGGGGAGTGGTCGGAAAAGCTCAAAGCCTGGACTAGTGCTTTACAGGCGGCGGCTCTCCGACCGGCACAGAAAATCGAGGTCCTAAAGACCCATGTCATCCCCAGGTTGTATTTTCATTTGATCCTTTCCGAGGTATCGCAGAATACGCTCCGTAAACTGGACCAGATCATCCGGAATGCCACGAAAGAACTCCTACACCTTCCCCCGCACGTAACCGACGGACTCCTGTACTCGAGAAACAGGAGTGGTGGTCTGAGAATGCCCAAACACGAAGTGCAAATACCATCCGCGATCGTTCGCAAAAGAGAAGCACTCGAGAAGTCCACAGACAGGATCATAAGGGCGTCCTTCCAGTACCGGGATGAATGCAATACTGACACCATCGGGGGACTGCGTATGCTGAAAATTCTAAAGGAAGTCGAGGACTTCCTTGCCAGCAAGTCAGATTGCAACCCGGACGAAGAGGACCCCGGAAATCCTGTTGAGGCGACATTGCCCATGGTGGAAGACCAAGACCGGCCCCGAGACAAGCCGGTGAACCGGTACGCTGCGTGGAGAGAGTGGGAGTTCGAAAAGTGGAAAAACCTGATCAGCCAGGGCCCTGGCATCACATACTATCAAAATGATAACATATCCAGTACGTGGATCAGAGCCTTCCACGAAATGAAGTCGTACCGACTTATCAATAACCTGTTGCTGCGCACCAACTTATACCCTACACGGACTACCCTATCAAGGGGACTTCCAAACGCTGTTAAAGCGTGCAGAAGGTGCGAGGCACCAAATGAGACGCTATCACACATCTCGGGTGGCTGCCCGTTTGTGAAGACGGCTAGGATCAAGCGTCACAACAAGATCCTAGACCGGTTGCGCATGTATGTATCCAAGTACGGCTGGACATCCTACATAGAACCAAGGCTAGTGGCAAAAGACGGAACCCTCTGGAAACCTGACGTAATATTCAGGAAGGACCAGAAAATAGCATTGGTGGATGTCACAGTTCGCTACGAGGACAACAACATGTCGCTGGAGAAGGCATGGAATGAGAAAAGGCTGAAATATAACCATCTGGGATCGGAGATCATGGAACTAACAGGAGGTTCACAACTGGAACATTTTGGCTTTGTACTGGGCGCAAGAGGCAAATGGTTGGACCTCAATAACACTCTGTTTACGTTCCTCGGCATCAAGAGATATAAGTCTTTTGCCCAGCAAGTATCCCGACTTACAATCTCCCTGACGCTGGAATTACTGCAAATATTCAGCGACAGGTAAGGGATACTTGAATAAGCTCACAGAACACTAGCTGGGAAGATGTGCCAACCCCGAGGGGTCGGGTAAAGGCAGTCGGAAGGCCTTCTCCCAGGATGCGCGAGCTGGCCTGTCACCCCCCAAAGTAATTGGGAGCCTACGGTTATTGTCACAATGCTGTTCGCTGTCAATTAACTCTGTAATCAAATGATGACCGTCAATCTTTACCTACGGGTAAGATGACATACAGGGTAAGTCTCCCGACACACCGTTAACAACTAACCTGTTCCCAGCTCACATGGGTGCGACACCAAGCTTGTGATCCCGCTGAATGAAAGGTCGTTCATACTGAGCAAAGATCCCCCCGGTCCACCACACAGTCCACCGGGGCTGTGGTAAGACGCTATGGTGGTAGGAAAAACACGTCGACGAGCGACGTAAAGACTCGGAAAAGGCGCTCTCCGGAGTGTAATCAATAGCCAAATGATTGAGTATAAGAATTGGCAAGTCATGTTGCAGCTGTATAGAACCTTAGTTAGGCCACACTTGGAGTATAGTGTTCAATTCTGGTCGCCACACTACCAGAAGGATGTGGAGGCTTTAGAGAGGGTGCAGAAGAGATTTACCAGAATGTTGCCTGGTATGGAGAGCATAAGCTATGAGGAGCGATTGAATAAACTCGGTTTGATCTCACTGGAACGAAGGAGGTTGAGGGGCGACCTGATAGAGGTATACAAAATTATGAGGGGCATAGACAGAGTGGATAGTCAGAGGCTTTTCCCCAGGGTAGAGGGGTCAATTACTAGGGGGCATAGGTTTAAGGTGAGAGGGGCAAGGTTTAGAGTAGATGTACGAGGCAAGTTTTTTACGCAGAGGGTATTGGGTGCCTGGAACTCACTACCGGAGGGGGTAGTGGAAGCAGGGACGATAGGGACATTTAAGGGGCATCTTGACAAATATATGAATAGGATGGGAATAGAAGGATACGGACCCAGGAAGTATAGAAGATTGTAGTTTAGTCGGGCAGTATGGTCGGCACGGGCTTGGAGGGCCGAAGGGCCTGTTCCTGTGCTGTACATTTCTTTGTTCTTTGTTGTTCTTTAATCATTTACTGCTCAATATTCCCTGGGAACAGGGGACAGGCAGTGTGGCCTCGGGAGCCCCCAATTAAAAAGCTGTGTCAGAGACCTCTGTGCTGTATATAGTTAACCATTTACTTCTCAATAATCCATGGGAGCAGGAGACAGGTAGTGTGGCCTCGGGAGTCCCCAAATAAAAAGCTGTTTCAGAGACCTCTGTGCTGTATATAGTTAACCATTTACTTCTCAATAATCCCTGGGAGAAGGGGACTTGCAGTGTGGCCTCGAGAGCCCCCAATTAAATAGCTGTTTCAGAGACCTCTATGCTGTATATAGTTAACCATTTACTTCTCAATAAAGCCTGGGAGCAGGGGACAGGTAGCATGCCCTGGACAGCCCCCAATTGAAAAGCTGTTTCAGAGACCTCTGTGCTATATATAGTTAACCATTTACTTCTCAATAATCCATGGGAGCAGGAGACAGGTAGTGTGGCTTCGTGAGCCCCCAATTAAAAAGCTGTTTCAGACACCTCCATGTGGTGGTATGTATCTGGGATATTAAGGTACCCTGTGATGTCGAGAGGCTATTGGTGGATAGACACTGTATCCCGATTGGATTAACCGCCTACTGGCTCCACCCAGTAAGGCGGCGTATAAGAGCCCGGGTTCTCCCAGCAGCCGCATTCTGTAACTGTGCTGCTGGGGAACAAGTCTGCAGGAAAAGCCATTGATTGACTCCTTCTCATCTCGCCTCGTGAGTGATTGATTGTGCGACAACGTATTCCGCACACTTTAAAGGACATGGAGCTCCGAATCACTCGGGAGTGTCTGCGAATCAGCCCCCACGCGGCAAACTCAGCGGCCACTTTTAAACATTGGGTAGCGTGTTTTCACGGATACCTCCGAACGGCCCCCGGCATACCTACAGAAGACCAGAAAATCCAGGTACTGCATGCCAGGGTGAGCCCGGAATTCTACACTCCCATAAAGGATGTGGACGATTTCCCGACGACGATCGCAATGCTGAGAGGAATCTGCATTAGCCCCGTCGACCAGGTATATGCACGCCACCAGCTCGCGACGAAACGGCAAATCCCCGGAGAATCGCTGGACGAATTCCACAGTGTGCTGTTAATACTGGGGAGAAATGCAACTGCCCATCGGTTTTGGCTAACGAACACAGGGAGCTGCTGGTCTGAGACCAGCGATGGCTGGAGAGAGACGCACTAGGCCTCAAAGAGGCACGCGCCCTCGCGGCCTCGTTCGATGTGGCATTGCAGAACACCTGTGCCTACGCCCGCGACCGCGCGGCAGCCCCCTGGACACTGTGGACCCGCACGCGACCGTACCCCCGGCACATCCCCCGCCCCCCCCCCCCCACCCAGCAGGCCTGCGCTTCCAGAGCTACTTTTGTGGGCTGGGGAAACACCCCCGACTTCGCTGCCCGGCCCGCTCAGCCCTCTGTAAAGGCTGCGGCAAAAAGGAGCACTTTGCAGCAGTGTGCCAGGCCCGGGGGTCGCCGCAATCTCCTGGGGAGAACCGCAAACTCACTCCCCCCCCACCGATCCATGTGCAGCGAACGGGCGCCGCCATCTTGGGTCCCGGACTCCATGCGGGAGGGTTGGGCGCCGCCATTTTCTGCTCCTCCGGCAACTTGCGATCCATAGGCGGCGCCACCTTGTCCACCCCCGACCGTGTGAGACCCGTGGACGCCGCCATCTTGGCTGACGTCTAAGGACCCCGGGATGGACGGCCCCACGAGCCTGAAGAAAACGCCCCGATGCAGCAACTGCGACTGGCTTTGTTGACCCTGGACCCATCGCGGCCCTGAACGCTGCAAAAGGCAACAACGACGGTATTCATAAACGGGTACGAGACGCCCTGCCTGATCGACTCTTGGTGCACGAAGAGTTTTCTACATCCCGATACAGTAAGACGCTGTTCCCTTCCGATCCACCCGAGTAATGAAAAAAACATTCTGGCGGCAGAGTCCCATTCTGTAGAGATAAAAGGGTTCTGCATCGCAAACCTCACGGTGCAGGGGAGGGAGTTCTCCCCCACCTCTGCGCTTACACACTCCTGGGGTTGGATTTTCAGTGTAACCTCCAGAGTTTAACGTTTAAATTTGGCGGCCCTATACACCCACTCACTATCTGCAGCCTCACGACCCTCAGTTTTCTATCCTCCTTCCCAGTTCGCGAACCTGACCCCGGATTGCAAACCAGTCGCCACTAGGAGCAGACGGTACAGCGCCCAGGACCGATCTTTTATCCAGTCAGAAGACCAGCGGCTGCTGATGGAAGGCATAATCCAGGCCAGCAAGAGTCCCTGGAGAGCTCAGGCGGTAGTTGTAAAGACCAGGGAGAAGCAGAGGATGGGCGTAGACTATAGTCAAACCATCAATAGGTACACACAGCTGAATGCGTACCCTCTCCCCCGCATATCCGACATGGTCAATTGGATTGCACAGTACAATGTCTTTTCCACGGTGGACCTTAAGTCCGCCTATAAACAGCTCCCCATCCGCCCGAGCGACCGCAAATACACTGCTTTTGAAGCAGGTGGGCGGCTCTATCACATTTTAAGGGTTCCATTCGGTGTCACTAACGGGGTCTCGGTCTTCCAACGGGATATGGACCGAATGGTTGACCAGAACGGTTTGCGGCCTTGACCAGCAAGACCACAACGCCAACCTACGCAAATTCCTCCAGACCGCAAACGCCCTGAATCTCACATACATCAGTGAGAAATGCGTGTTTAGCACCGACTGTCTAGCCATCCTTGGCTACGTAGTGCAAAATGGAGTGATGGGCCCAGGCCCCGAAAGCATGCGCCCCCTCATGGAGTCCCCCCTCCCTCACTGCTCCAAGGCCCTGAAACGCTGCCTGGGCTCTTTCTCTTATTACGCCCAGTGGGTCCTCAACTACGCGGACAGTGTCCGTCCGCTAATCCTGTCTTCGGTCTTTCCCGTGTCGACAGAGGCCCGCCAGGCCTTCAGCCGCATCAAAGCGGATATTGCAAAGGCCACGATGCACGCGATCGACGATTCCCTCCCCTTCCAAGTCGAGAGTGACGCATCCAACGTAGCTCTGGCGTTAACACTCAACCAAGCGGGCAGACCCGTGGCCTTCTTTTCACGCACCCTCCACGCTTCAGAAATCCGCCACTCCTTAGTGGAAAAGGAGGCCCAGGACATAGTGGAAGCTGTGCGGCATTGGACGCATTACATGGCCGGTAGGAGATTCACTCTCCTCACTGACCAACAGTCGGTGGCCTTTATGTTCGATAATGCACAGTGGGTCAAGATCAAGAACGACAAGATCTTGCGGTGGAGGATTGAAATCTCCACCTGTAACTATAAGATCTTGTATCGTCCCGGAATGCTGAACGAGTCTTCAGGTGCCCTATCCCGCGACACATGTGCCAACGCACAAGTGGACCATCTCTGAACCCTTCATGAGAACCTCTGCCACCTGGGGTTCACTCGGTTCTATCACTTTGTTAAGGCCCGCAACCTGTCCTACTCCATCGAGGAGGTCAGGACAGCCACCAGGAACTGCCAAATCTGGACAGAGTGCAAACCGTACTTCTACAGACCATATAAAGTGCATGTGATAAAGGCTTCTGCAGGTTGCTGCATAAGATGAAGATGCATGACATTAAGGGGAAAGTAGTAGCATGGATAGAGCAATGGTTAATTAATAGAAAGCAAAGAGTGGGGATTAATGGGTGTTTCTCTGGTTGGCAATAAGTAGCTAGTGGTGTCCCTCAGGGATCAGTGTTGGGCCCACAATTGTTCACAATTTTCATAGATGATTTGGACTTGGGGACCAAGGGCAATGTGTCCAAATTTGCAGACGACACTGAGATGAGTGGTAAAGCAAAAAGTGCAGAGGATACTGGAAGTCTGCAGAAGGATTTGGATAGGCTAAGTGAACGGGCTAGGGTCTGGCAGATGGAATACATTGTTGACAAATGTGACGTTATCCATTTTGGTAGGAATAACAGCAAAAGGGATTATTATTTAAATGATAAAATATTAAAACATGCTGCTGTGCAGAGGGACGTGGGTGTGCTAGTGTATGAGTCGCAAAAAGTTGGTTTACAGGTGCAACAGGTGATTAAGAAGGCAAATGGAATTTTGTTCTTCATTGCTAGAGGGATGGAATTTAAGACTAGGGAGGTTATCTGCAATTGTATAAGGTGTTAGTGAGGCCACACCTGGAGTATTGGGTTCAGTTTTGGTCTTCTTACTTGAGAAAGGACGCACTGGCACTGGAGGGTGTGCAGAGGAGATTCACTAGGTTAATCCCAGAGCTGAAGGGGTTGGATTACGAGGAGAGGTTGAGCAGACTGGGACTGTACTCGTTGGAATTTTGAAGGATGAGGGGGGATCTTATAGAAACATATACGATTATGAAGGGACTAGATAGGATAGATGCAGGCAGGTTGTTTCCACTGGCGGGTGAAAGCAGAACTAGGGGGCATAGCCTCAAAATAAGGGCAAGTAGATTTAGGACTGAGTTTAGGAGGAACTTCTTCACCCAAAGGGTTGTGAATCTATGGAATTCCTTGCCCAGTGAAGCAATAGAGGCTCCTTCATTGAATGTTTTTAAGATAAAGGTAGACAGTTTTTTGAAGAATAAAGGGATTAAGGGTTATGGTGTTTGGGCCGGAAAGTGGAGCTGAGTCCACAAAAGATCAGCCATGATCTCATTGAATGGGGATGAGGCTCGAGGGGCCAGATGGCCTACTCCTGCTCCTAGTTCTTATGCTCTTATGTTCTTATGTTCCCGCCCCTTTGAGCGCCTCAGTTTGGACTTCAAAGGCCCCCTCCCCTCCACCGCCCGCAACACATACTTCCTGAACGCGATTGACGAGTACTCCCAGTTCCCATTCGTCATCCCTGTCCCGACATGATCGCGGCCACGGTCATTAGAGCCCTTGGCACCATCTTTACACTGTTCGGTTTCCCCGCGGACATACAGAGCGATAGTGGGTCCTCCTTCATGAGCGACGAACTGCGTCAATTCCTGCTCAACAAGGGCATCGCCTCGAGCAGGACGACCAGTTACCCCCCCCCCCTCCGGGGGAAATGTCAGGGAGAGAGGGGGAACGGAACGGCCTGGAAGACCGTCCTGCTGGCCCTACGGTCCAGAAGTCTCCCAGTTTCCCACTGCAGGAAGTCCTCCCGGACGCCCTCCACTCCATCCAGTCGCTGCTGTGTACAACGACGAATCAAACACCTCACGAACAGCTCCTTGTCTTCCCTAGGAAGTCAACCTCCGGAACGTCACTTCCGACCTTGCTGGCAGCACCGGGACCCAGCCTGCTCCAGAAGCATGTGCGGACGCACAAATCGGACCCGTTGGTCGAGAGGGTTCATCTCCTCCACGCAAACCCTCAATACGCCTACGTGGCGTACCCCGACGGCCGACAGGACACGGTCTCCCTGCGGGACCGGGCACCCGCCGGAGCTTCACCCCCCCCCCCAACACCAGTTACCACCTATGGATCTTCACCCCCCCCCCAACACCAATCACCCCCTCTGGACCTCCACCGCCCGCAACACCAGGCACCACCTATGGAGCTCCACACACACCCCCAACACAAGTCACCCCCTCTGGACCTCCCCCCCCCCCCCCAACACCAATCACCACCCCCCCCCCGACCGGCGCACCACACAGCTACCCCCTACCGGTTCGATCGGTCCTTCCCCCGGCCCCGGGGTATTGGAGCGGGAAGAGGCATCTCGATGCTCCCAGAGACGATGGGGCCCGAACCAGCGCCTGCATCACCACCAGGGCGAAGACGATTGGCGAGGAAGGCCAGGGCACCCATTCGACTCATCGAATCAGTACAGTAAAGCAAGAAATGTCTCTGTAAATAATTATTTTTTGGTTGCCTAGTAAAAGCGGCATTGTAAGTAGTACAAGTAGTTGATATCGGAGCACAGGCGGCATCCTAGGTACCGACTCTCTAAACCCCTACCACCATACAGCCCACTACTGCGCCGGGTCCTTTTTCAACAAGGGGTGAATGTGGTGGTATGTATTAGGGGTATTACGGTACCCTGTGATTCCGAGAGCCTATTGGTAGATAGTCGCTGGTTCACGATTGGATCAGCCAGCTACTGGCTCCACCCAGTTAGGCGGAGTGTAAGACCCCGGGTACTCCCAGCAGCCCCATTCTGTAACTGTTCTGCTGGGGAATAAGTATGCGTAACAAAGCCATCGTTCAACTCCTTCTCATCTCGTCTCATGAGTGATTGATTCTGCTACACTCTGTGCCTGTACACAGTTAACCATTTACTGCTCAATAATCCCTGGGAGCAGGGGTCAGGCAGTGTGCCCTCGGGAGCCCCCAATTAAAAAGCTGTTTCAGAGTCCTCTGTGCCTGTATATAATTAACCATTTACTGCTCAATAATCCCTGGGAGTAGGGGACAGGCAGTGGGGATCCGGGAGCCCCCAATTAAAAAGCTGTTTCAGAGACCTCTGTGCTGCATGTAGTTAACCATTTACGTTTTCCTCAATAATCACCTTTCGTGTGATACAAGGAGCCCCTGCAGTGCTGCCTCAAACCACCACAGTGTAATGGTCACCATTACTGAGACGTGTTTTTAAATTCCGGATACGGAAACGGACAATGGAACTGTGACGTTAACAGCCCCTGACAGGACCATCCACAGCCTGGTGTCAGGCTCCAGGCCGTGCTGAAGGAGGTGACACCGTTCTTTAACCAGTGCCTTGTTATATCAAATTTCACAGGACCATCCACAGCCTGGTGTCAGGCTCCAGGCCGTGCTGAAGGAGGCGACACCGTTCTGTAACCAGCTCCTTGTTTTCTCAGATTTGATAGGAACATCCACAGCCTGGTGTCAGGCTGCAGGCCGTGCTGAAGGACGCGACACCGTCTGTAACCAGTACCTTGTTATATCAGATTTCACAGGACCATCCACAGCCTGGTGTCAGGCTCCAGGCCGTGCAGAAGGAGGCAACACCGTTCTGTAACCAGCACCGTGTTATATCAGATTTGACAGGACCATCCACAGTCTGGTGTCAGGCTCCAGACCGTGCTGAAGGAGGCGACACTGTTCTGTAACCAGCACCTTGTTATATCAGATTTGACAGGACCATCCACAGCCTGGTGTCAGGCTCCAGGCCGTGCTGAAGGAGGCGACAACGTTCTGTAACCAGCTCCTTGTTATATCAGATTTGACAGGACCATCCACAGCCTGGTGTCAGGCTCCAGGCCGTGCTGAAGGAGGCGACACCTTTCTGTAACCAGCACCTTGTTATATCTGATTTGACAGGACCATCCACAGCCTGGTGTCAGTCTCCAGGCCGTGCTGGAGGAGGCGACACCGTTCTGTAACCAGCTCCTTGTTGTATCAGATTTGACAGGACCATCCACAGCCTGGTGTCAGGCTCCAGGCCGTGCTGAAGGAGGTGACACAGTTCTGTAACCAGCTCCTTGTTATATCAGATTTGACAGGACCATCAACAGCCTGGTGTCAGGCTCCAGGCCGTGCTGAAGGAGGTGACACAGTTCTGTAACCAGCAGTGTTATTTCAGATTTGACAGGACCATCCACAGCCTGGTGCCAGGCTCTAGGCCGTGCTGAAGGAGGCGACACCGTTCTGTAAGCAGCACCGTGTTATATCAGATTTGACAGGACCATCCACAGCCTGGTATCAGGCTCCAGGCCGTGCTGAAGGAGCGACACCGTTCTGTAACCAGCAGTGTTATATCAGATTTGACAGGACCATCAACAGCCTGGTGTCAGGCTCCAGGCCGTGCTGAAGGAGGTGACACAGTTCTGTAACCAGCAGTGTTATTTCAGATTTGACAGGACCATCCACAGCCTGGTGTCAGGCTCCAGGCCGTGCTGAAGGAGGCGACAACGTTCTGTAACCAGCTCCTTGTTATATCAGATTTGACAGGACCATCCACAGCCTGGTGTCAGGCTCCAGGCCGTGCTGAAGGAGGCGACACCGTTCTGTAACCAGCTCCTTGTTATATCAGATTTGACAGGACCATCCACAGCCTGGTGTCAGGCTCCAGGCCGTGCGGAAGGAGGCGACACCGTTCTGTAACGAGCTCCTTGTTATATCAGATCTCACAGGACCATCCACAGTCTGGTGTCAAGCTCCAGGCCGCGCTGAAGGAGGCGACACCGTTCTGTAACCAGCTCGTTGTTATATCAGATTTGACAGGACCATCCACAGCCTGGTGTCAGGCTCCAGGCCGTGCTGAAGGAGGCGACACCGTTCTGTAACCAGCACCTTGTTATATCAGATTTGACAGGACCATCCACAGCCTGGTGTCAGGCTCCAGGCCGTGCTAAAGGAGGTGACGCCATTCTGTAACCAGCTCCTTGTTATATCAGATTTCACAGGACCATCCACAGCCTGGTGTCAGGTTCCAGGCCGTGCTGAAGGAGGCGACACCGTTCTGTAACCAGCACCTTGTTATATCAGGTTTGACAGGCCCATCCACAGCCTGGTGTCAGGCTCCAGGCCGTGCTGAAGGAGGCGACACCGTTCTGTAACCAGCACCTTGTTGTATCAGATTTGCCTCACACTTTGCTCCCGGGTTGGAGAAGTTTGGTAAAGTCTCCTTGTAATTCCCCAAGATAATGGCCCAGAGACCATTCTCCTGTATCTGTTCGTCTCTTCTCTCTCTGCAGCCTTTGCTCCATTTGTTGGTCATGTTCCAGACCCAGATTCACGGTAACTACAGTCCCCAGATCTCGTTTAGAGCTGGGTCATGACATTATCTGTTCTCCTTTAATATCAGCAACAGCTCACCACACAAACTGCAGACACAAATCCTCAGCATCTCCACTCACCTCCCAATAACACAACTTGCACAAACGCATCCTCAGCATCTCCTCTCACCTCCCAATAACCCAACCTGCAGAAACCCATCCTCAGCATCTTCACGAACCTCCCAATAACACAACCTGCAGAAACCTATCCTCAGCATCTTCACTAACCTCCCAATAACACACCCTGCAGAAACCCACCCTCAGCATCTCCAATCACCTCCCAATAACACAACCTGCAGAAACCCATCCTCAGCATCTTCACTCAGCTCCCAATAACACAACCTGCAGAAACCCATCCTCAGCATCTCCACTCACCTTCCAAGAACACAACCTGCAGATATCCATCCTCAGCATCTCCACTCACATTCCAATAACACAACCTGCAGAAACCCATCGTCAGCATCTCCACTCAAATCCCAATAACACAACTTGCACAAACCCATCCTCAGCATCTCCACTCACCTCCAAATAACACAACCTGCAGAAAACCATCCTCAGCATCTCCACTTACCTCCCAATAACACAAACCGCAGAAACACATACTCAGCATCTTCACGAACCTTCCAATAACACAACCTATACAATCCCATCCTCAGCATCTTAACTAATCTTAGACTAACACAACCTGCAGAAACACATACTCAGCATCGCCAATCAGCTCCCAATAACACAACCTGCAGAAACCCATTATCAGCATCTGCTCTCACCCCGCAATTACACAACCTCAGAAACACATCCTCAGCATCTCCACTCACCTCCCAATAACACAGCCTGCAGAACCCCATCCTCAACATCTCCACTCACCTCCCAATAACACAACCTGCAGAAACCCATCCTCAGCATCGCCACTCGCCTCCCAATAACACAACCTGCAGAAACCCATCCTCAGCATCTTCACTAATCTTTGACTAACACAAACTTCAGAAACCCATCGACAGCATCACCACTAACCTCCCAATAACACACCCTGCAGAAACCCGTCCTCAGCATCTCCAATCACCTTCCAATAACACAACCTGCAGAAACCCGTACTCAGCATCTCCACTCACCTCCCAATAACACAACCTGCAGAAACCCATCCTCAGCATCTCCACTCGCCTCCCAATAACACAATGGGCAGATAACATCATCTGCATCTCCATTCAAGTCCCAATAACACAGCCTGCTGAAATCCATCCCGAGCATTCACTAACCTTCCAATAACACAACCTGCAGAAACCCATCCTCAGCATCTTCACTCACCTCCCAATAACACAACCTGCTGAAACCCATCCTCAGCATGTTCACTGACCTCCAAATAGCACATCCTGCATAAACCCATCGTCAGCATCTCCACTCACCTCCCGATAACACAACCTGAAGAAACCCATGCTCAGCATCTCCACACACCTCCCAACAATATAACCTGCAGAAACCCATGCTCAGCATCTCCACTAACCTCCCAATAACACAACCTGCAGAAACCCAGCCTCAGCATCTCCACTCACCTCCCAATAACACAATCTGCAGAACCACAACCTCAGGAACCTCTCTCACCTCGCAATAACACAATCTACAGAACCACAACCTTAGCAACCTCTCTCAACTCCCAATAACACAACCTGCAGAAACCCATCCTCACCATCTATGCTTACCTTCCATTAAGACAACCTGCAGAAACTCATCCTCAGCATCTGCACTCACCTCCCAATAACACATCCTGCAGAAACCTATCCTCAGCGTCTCCACTCACCTTCCAAATACACAACCTGCAGAAGGCCACCCTCAGCATATCCACTAACCTTCCAATAACACAACCTGCAGAAACCCAATCTCATTATCTTCACTCACCTTCAAATAACACAACCTGAAGAAACCTAACCTCAGCATATCCACCATCCTTCCAATAATACAACCTGCACAAACCCATCCTCAGCATCTCCACGAACCTCCCACTAACACAACCTGCAGAAACTCGTTCTCAGCATCTCCACTCACCTTCCAATGACACAACCTTCAGAAACCCATCCTCAGAGTCTTCACTAACCTGCCAATAACACAACCTGCAGAAACCCATCCTCAGCATCTCCACGAACCTCCCACTAACACAACCCGCAGAAACTCATCCTCAGCATCTTCACTAACGTTCCAATAACACAACCTGCAGAAAACTATCCTCAGCATCTCCACTCGCCTTCCAAGATCACAACCCGCAGAAACCGATTCTCAGCATCTTCACTCACCTCCTAATAACAAAACCTGCTGAAACCCATCCTCATCATCTTCACTCACCTCCCAATCACACAACCTGCAGAAACCCATCATCAGCATATCCACTCACCTCCCAATAACACAACCTGCAGAAACCAATCCTCAGTATCCTTCACTCACCGCAAATTAACACAACCTGCAGACACCCATCCTCAGCATCTCCACTCACCTCCCAATAACACAACCTGCTGAAAATCATCCTCAGCATCTTCAGTCACCTCCCAATCACACAACCTGCAGAAACCCATCCTCAGCATCTACACTCACCTCCCAATAACACAACCTGCAGAAACCAATCCTCAGTATCCTTCAGTCACCGCAAATTAGCACAACTTGCAGACACCCATCCTCAGCATCTTCACTCACCTCCCAATAACAAAACCTGCAGAACCCCATCCTCAGCATCTCCACCCACCCCCCAATAATGCAACCTGCAGAAACCCATCCTCAGCAACTCCACTCACCTACCAATAACAAAACCCGCAGAACCCCATCCTCAGCATCTCCACTCTCTTCCAAATAACACAACCTGCAGAAACCCATCCTCAGCATCTCAACTAACCTCCCAATAACACAACCTGCAGAAACCCATCCTCAGCATCTCCACCTACCTTCCAATAACACAACCTGCAGAAACCCATCCTCAGCATCTCCACGAACTTCCCAGTAAGACAACCCGCTGAAACTCATCCTCAGCATCTTGACTAATGTTCCAATAACACAACCTGCAGAAAACCATCCTCAGCATCTCCACTCGCCTTCCAATAGCACAACACGCAGAAACCCATTCTCAGCATCTTCACACACCTCCAAATATCGCAACTGCAGAAACCCACCCTCAGCATCTCCACTCACCTTCCAAGAACACAACCTGCAGAAACCCATCCTCAGCATCTCCACTCACCTCCCAATAACACAACCTGCAGAAACCCATCCTCAGCATCTTCACTCACCTCCCAATAACACAATGGGCAGATAAACATCATCTGCATCACCATTCAAGTCCCAATAACACAGCCTGCTGAAATCCATCCCCAGCATTCACTAACCTTCCAATAACACAACCTGCAGAAACCCATCCTCAGCATCTCCACGAACCTCCCACTAACACAACCCGCAGAAACTCATCCTCAGCATCTTCACTAACGTTCCAATAACACAACCTGCAGAAAACTATCCTCAGCATCTCCACTCGCCTTCCAAGAACACAACCCGCAGAAAACGATTCTCAGCATCTTCACTCACCTCCTAATAACAAAACCTGCTGAAACCCATCCTCATCATCTTCACTCACCTCCCAATCACACAACCTGCAGAAACCCATCATCAGCATATCCACTCACCTCCCAATAACACAACCTGCAGAAACCAATCCTCAGTATCCTTCACTCACCGCAAATTAACACAACCTGCAGACACCCATCCTCAGCATCTCCACTCACCTCCCAATAACACAACCTGCTGAAACTCATCCTCAGCATCTTCAGTCACCTCCCAATCACACAACCTGCAGAAACCCATCCTCAGCATCTACACTCACCTCCCAATAACACAACCTGCAGAAACCAATCCTCAGTATCCTTCACTCACCGCAAATTAGCACAACTTGCAGACACCCATCCTCAGCATCTTCACTCACCTCCCAATAACAAAACCTGCAGAACCCCATCCTCAGCATCTCCACCCACCCCCCAATAATGCAACCTGCAGAAACCCATCCTCAGCAACTCCACTCACCTACCAATAACAAAACCCGCAGAACCCCATCCTCAGCATCTCCACTCTCTTCCAAATAACACAACCTGCAGAAACCCATCCTCAGCATCTCAACTAACCTCCCAATAACACAACCTGCAGAAACCCATCCTCAGCATCTCCACCTACCTTCCAATAACACAACCTGCAGAAACCCATCCTCAGCATCTCCACGAACTTCCCACTAAGACAACCCGCTGAAACTCATCCTCAGCATCTTGACTAATGTTCCAATAACACAACCTGCAGAAAACCATCCTCAGCATCTCCACTCGCCTTCCAATAGCACAACACGCAGAAACCCATTCTCAGCATCTTCACACACCTCCAAATATCGCAACTGCAGAAACCCACCCTCAGCATCTCCACTCACCTTCCAAGAACACAACCTGCAGAAACCCATCCTCAGCATCTCCACTCACCTCCCAATAACACAACCTGCAGAAACCCATCCTCAGCATCTTCACTCACCTCCCAATAACACAATGGGCAGATAAACATCATCTGCATCACCATTCAAGTCCCAATAACACAGCCTGCTGAAATCCATCCCCAGCATTCACTAACCTTCCAATAACACAACCTGCAGAAACCCATCCTCAGCATCTCCACGAACCTCCCACTAACACAACTCGCAGAAACTCATCCTCAGAATCTTCACTAACGTTCCAATAACACAACCTGCAGAAAACTATCCTCAGCATCTCCACTCGCCTTCCAAGAACACAACCCGCAGAAAACGATTCTCAGCATCTTCACTCACCTCCTAATAACAAAACCTGCTGAAACCCATCCTCATCATCTTCACTCACCTCCCAATCACACAACCTGCAGAAACCCATCATCAGCATATCCACTCACCTCCCAATAACACAACCTGCAGAAACCAATCCTCAGTATCCTTCACTCACCGCAAATTAACACAACCTGCAGACACCCATCCTCAGCATCTCCACTCACCTCCCAATAACACAACCTGCTGAAACTCATCCTCAGCATCTTCAGTCACCTCCCAATCACACAACCTGCAGAAACCCATCCTCAGCATCTACACTCACCTCCCAATAACACAACCTGCAGAAACCAATCCTCAGTATCCTTCACTCACCGCAAATTAGCACAACTTGCAGACACCCATCCTCAGCATCTTCACTCACCTCCCAATAACAAAACCTGCAGAACCCCATCCTCAGCATCTCCACCCACCCCCAATAATGCAACCTGCAGAAACCCATCCTCAGCAACTCCACTCACCTACCAATAACAAAACCCGCAGAACCCCATCCTCAGCATCTCCACTCTCCTCCAAATAACACAACCTGCAGAAACCCATCCTCAGCATCTCAACTAACCTCCCAATAACACAACCTGCAGAAACCCATCCTCAGCATCTCCACCTACCTTCCAATAACACAACCTGCAGAAACCCATCCTCAGCATCTCCACGAACTTCCCACTAAGACAACCCGCTGAAACTCATCCTCAGCATCTTGACTAATGTTCCAATAACACAACCTGCAGAAAACCATCCTCAGCATCTCCACTCGCCTTCCAATAGCACAACACGCAGAAATCCATTCTCAGCATCTTCACACACCTCCAAATATCGCAACTGCAGAAACCCACCCTCAGCATCTCCACTCACCTTCCAAGAACACAACCTGCAGAATCCCATCCTCAGCATCTCCACTCACCTCCCAATAACACAACCTGCAGAAACCCATCCTCAGCATCTTCACTCACCTCCCAATAACACAATGGGCAGATAAACATCATCTGCATCACAATTCAAGTCCCAATAACACAGCCTGCTGAAATCCATCCCCAGCATTCACTAACCTTCCAATAACACAACCTGCAGAAACCCATCCTCAGCATGTTCACTGACGTCCCAATAGCACATCCTGCAGAAACCCATCCTCAGCATCTCCACTAACCTCCCAATAACAGAAACTGCAGAAACCCATCCTCAGCATCTTCACTCACCTCCCAACAACACAACCTGCAGAAACCCATCCTAAGCATCTCCACTTACCGCGCAATAACACAATCTACAGAACCACAACCTTAGCATCCTCTCTCAACTCCCAATAACACAACCTGCAGAAACCCATCCTCACCATCTATGTTTATTTTCCATTAAGACAACCTACAGAAACTCATCCTCAGCATCTGCACTCACCTCCCAATAACACATCCTGCAGAAACCTATCCTCAGCATCTCCACTCACCTTCCAAATACACAACCTGCAGAAGGCCACCCTCAGCATATCCAGTAACCTTCCAATAACACGACCTGAAGAAACCCAACCTCAGCATATCCACCATCCTTCCAATAATACAACCTGCACATACCCATCCTCAGCATCTCCACTCACCTTCCAATAACACAACATGCAGAACCACGTCCTCAGCATTTCCACTCACCGCCCAATAACACAACCTGCAGAATCCCATCCTCAGCATCTCCACTCACCGCCCAATAACACAACCTGCAGAATCCCATCCTCAGCATCTCCACGAACCTCCCACTAACACAACCTGCAGAAACTCGTTCTCAGCATCTCCACTCACCTTCCAATGACACAACCTTCAGAAACCCATCCTCAGCGTCTTCACTAACCTGACAAGAACACAACCTGCAAAAACCCATCACCAGCATCTCCACGAACCTCCCACTAACACAACCCGCAGAAACTCATCCTCAGCATCTTCACTAACGTTCCAATAACACAACCTGCAGAAACCGATCCTCAGCATCCCCACTCGCCTTCCAAGAACACAACCCGCAGAAACCGATTCTCAGCATCTTCACTCACCTTCAAATAACAAAACCTGCTGAAACCCATCCTCATCATCTTCACTCACCTCCCAATCACACAACCTGCAGAAACCCATCATCAGCATATCCACTCACCTCCCAATAACACAACCTGCAGAAACCAATCCTCAGTATCCTTCACTCACCGCAAATTAACATAACCTGCAGACACCCATCCTCAGCATCTCCACCCACCCCCCAATAATGTAAACTGCAGAAACCCATCCTCAGCAACTCCACTCACCTACCAATAACAAAACCTGCAGAACCCCATCCTCAGCATCTCCACTCTCCTCCCAATAACACAACCTGCAGAAACCCATCCTCAGCATCTCCACTCACCACCCAATAATACAACCTGCAGAAACCCATCCTCAGCATCTCAACTAACCTCCCAATAACACAACCTGCACAAACTCATCCTCAGCATCTCCACCTACCTTCCAATAACACAACCTCAGAAACCCATCCTCAGCATATCCAATCACCTCCCAAGAACACAACCTGCAGAATCCAATCCACAGTATCCTTCACTCACCGCAAATTAACACAACCTGCAGACACCCATCCTCAGCATCTTCACTCACCTCCCAATAACAAAGCCTGCAGAAACCCGTCCCCAGCATCTCCACTCACCCCCCAATTATACAAACTGCAGAAACCCATCCGCAGCATCACCACTAAACTTCCAATAACACAACCTGCAGAAACCCATCCTCAGCTCCTCCACTCACCTGCCAATAACACAACCTGCAGAAATCCGTTCTCAGCATCTTTTCTCACCTCCCAATAACACAACCTACAGAAACCCATCCTAAGCATCTCCACTAACTTCCCAATAAAAATACCGACAGAAACCCATCCTCAGTATCTCCACTAACCTCACACTAACACAACATGCAAAAACCCATCCTAAGCATCACCATTAACATCCCAATAACACAACTTGCAGAACCCCATACTCAGCATCTTCACTAACCTTCCAATAACACAACCTGCAGAAAACCCTTCCTCAGCATTTTCACTCACCTCCCAATAACACAACTTGCAGAAACCCATCCTCAGCATCTCCACTCAGCTCACAATAACACAACCTGCAGAAACTCATCCTCAACATCTCCAGTCACCTCCCAATAACAAAACCTGCAGGACCCCATCCTTAGCATCTCCACTCACCCCCCAATAATACAACGTGCAGAAACCCATCCTCATCATCTCCACTCTCCTCCCAATAACACAACCTCCAGAAACCCATCCTCAGCATCTCCACTCACCTTCCAAGAACACAACCTGCAGAAACCCATCCTCAGCATCTCCACTCACCTCCCAATAACACAACCTGCAGAAACCCATCCTCAGCATCTCCACTCACAGCCCAATAACACAACTTGCACAAACCCATCCTCAGCATCTCCACTCACCTCCCAATAACACAATCTGCAGAAACACATACTCAGCATATTCACGAATCTTCCAATAACACAACCTATACAATCCCATCCTCAGCATCTTAACTAATCTTAGACTAACACAACCTGCAGAAACACATACTCAGCATCTTCACTAACTTTCCAATAACACAACCTGCAGAAACCCATTATCAGCATCAGCACTCACCCCGCAATAACACAACCTCAAAAACCCATCCTCAGCATCTCCACTAACCTCACAATAACACAACTTGTAGAAAACCATCCTCAGCATCTTCACTATCCATCCAATAATACACTTGCAGAAACCAATCTTTAGTATCTTCACGACCCTTCCAAAAACACAACCTACAGAAACCCATCCTCCGCATCTCCACTAACCTCCCAATAACACAATCTACAGAAACCCACCCTCAGCATCTTCACTAATCTTAGACTAACACAAACTTCAGAAACCCATCCACAGCATCACCACTAACCTCCCAATAACACACCCTGCAGAAACCCGTACTCAGCATCTCCAATCACCTTCCAATAACACAACCTGCAGAAAACCTTCCTCAGCATTTTCACTCAACTCCCAATTACACAACCTGCAGAAACCAATCCTCAGCATTTTCACTCACCTTCGAATAAGACAACCTGCAGAAACCCATCCTCAGCATCGCCAATCAGCTCCCAATAACACAACCTGGAGAAAAACAATCTCAGCCTCTTCACTAACTTTCCAATAACACACAGTGCAGGCACCCATCCTCAGCATCTTCACTCACCTCCCAATAACAAAACCTGCAAACCCCATCCTCAGCATCTCCACCCACCCCCCAATAATGCAAACTGCAGAAACCCATCCTCAGCAACTCCACTCACCTACCAATAACAAAACCTGCAGAACCCCATCCTCAGCATCTCCACTCTCCTCCCAATAACACAACCTGCAGAAACCTATCCTCAGCATCTCACCTAACCTCCCAATAACACAACCTGCACAAACTCATCCTCAGCATCTCCACCTACCTTCCAATAACACAACCTGCAGAAACCCATCCTCAGCATATCCATCACCTCCCAAGAACACAACCTGCAGAATCCAATCCTCAGTATCCATCACTCACCGCAAATTAACACAACCTGCAGACACCCATCCTCAGCATCTTCACTCACCTCCCAATAACAAAGCCTGCAGAACCCCATCCCCAGCATCTCCACTCACCCCCCTATAATACAAACTGCAGAAACCCAACCTTAGCATCTCTACTCACCTCCCAATAACACAACCTGCAGAAACCCATCCTCAGCATCTCCACTAACCTCTCAATAACACAAACTGCAGTAACCCATCCGCAGCATCTCCACTAAACTTCCAATAACACAACCTGCAGAAACCCATCCTCAGCTCCTCCACTCACCTCCCAATAACACAACCTGCAGAAATCCGTTCTCAGCATCTTTTCTCACCTCCCAGTAACACAACCTACAGAAACACATCCTCAGCATCTCCACTAACTTCCCAATAAAAATACCTGCAGAAACCCATCCTCAGTATCTCCACTAACCTCAGACTAACACAACATGCAAAAACCCATCCTAAGCATCACCATTAACCTTCCAATAACACAACCTGCAGAAAACCTTCCGCAGCATTTTCACTCACCTCCCAATAACACAACCTGCAGAAACCCATCCTCAGCATCTCCACTCACCTCACAATAACACAACCTGCAGAAACTCATCCTCAACATCTCCAGTCACCTCCCAGTAACAAAACCTGCAGGACCCCATCCTTAGCATCTCCACTCACCCCCCAATAATACAACGTGCAGAAACCCATCCTCATCATCTCCACTCTCCTCCCAATAACACAACCTCCAGAAACCCATCCTCAGCATCTCTACTAACCTTCCAAAACACAACCTGCAGAAACCCATCCTCAGCATCTTCACTCACCTCCCAATAACACAACCTGCAGAAACCCTTCCTCAGCATCTTCACTCACCTCCAAATAACGCAAGCTGCAGGTACCCATCTTCAGCATCTCCACTCACCTTCCAATAAAACACCCTGCAGTAACCCATCCTCAGCATCTCCACTCACCTCCCAATAACACAATCTGCAGAAAACCATCCTCAGCATCTCCACTTACCTCCCAATAACACAAACCGCAGAAACACATCCTCAGCATATTCACGAATCTTCCAATAACACAACCGATACAATCCCATCCTCAACATCTTAACTAATCTTAGACTAACACAACCTGCAGAAGCACATACTCAGCATCTTCACTAACTTTCCAATAACAGAACCTGCAGAAACCCATTATCAGCATCAGCACTCACCCCGCAATAACACAACCTCAAAAACCCATCCTCAGCATCTCCAATCAGCTCCCAATAACACAACCTGTAGAAAACCATCCTCAGCATCTTCACTATCCATCCAATAATACACTTGCAGAAAACCATCTTTAGTATCTTCACGATCCTTCCAAAAACACAACTTACAGAAACCCATCCTCCGCATCTCCACTAACCTCCCAATAACACAACCTGCAGAAACCTATCCTCAGCATCTTCACTAATCTTAGACTAACACAAACTTCAGAAACCCATCCTCCGCATCTCCACTAACCACCCAATAACACACCCTGCAGAAACCCGTACTCAGCATCTCCAATCACCTTCCAATAACACAACCTGCAGAAAAACATCGTCAGCATCTTCACTAACCTTCAAATAACACAACCTGCAGAATCCCATCCTCAGCATTTTCACTCAACTTCGAATAAGACAACCTGCAGAAACCCATCCTCAGCATCGCCAATCAGCTCCCAATAACACAACCTGGAGAAAAACAATCTCAGCCTCTTCACTAACTTTCCAATAACACACAGTGCAGACACCCATCCTCAGCATCTTCACTCACCTCCCAATAACAAAACCTGCAAACCCCATCCTCAGCATCTCCACCCACCCCCCAATAATGCAAACTGCAGAAACCCATCCTCAGCATCTCCACTCACCTACCAATAACAAAACCTGCAGAACCCCATCCTCAGCATCTCCACTCTCCTCCCAATAACACAACCTGCACAAACTCATCCTCAGCATCTCCACCTACCTTCCAATAACACAACCTGCAGGAACCCATCCTCAGCATATCCAATCACCTCCCAAGAACACAACCTGCAGAATCCAATCCTCAGTATCCTTCACTCACCGCAAATTAACACAACCTGCAGACACCCATCCTCAGCATCTTCACTCACCTCCCAATAACAAAGCCTGCAGAACCCAATCCCCAGCATCTCCACTCACCCCCCAATAATACAAACTGCAGAAACCCAACGTTAGCATCTCCACTCACCTCCCAATAACATAACCTGCAGAAACCCATCCTCAGCATCTCCACTAACCTCCCAATAACACAAACTGCAGTAACCCATCCGCAGCATCTCCACTCAACTTCCAATAACACAACCTGCAGAAACCCATCCTCAGCATATCCATCACCTCCCAAGAACACAACCTGCAGAATCCAATCCTCAGTATCCATCACTCACCGCAAATTAACACAACCTGCAGACACCCATCCTCAGCATCTTCACTCACCTCCCAATAACAAAGCCTGCAGAACCCCATCCCCAGCATCTCCACTCACCCCCCAATAATACAAACTGCAGAAACCCAACCTTAGCATCTCTACTCACCTCCCAATAACACAACCTGCAGAAACCCATCCTCAGCATCTCCACTAACCTCCCAATAACACAAACTGCAGTAACCCATCCGCAGCATCTCCACTAAACTTCCAATAACACAACCTGCAGAAACCCATCCTCAGCTCCTCCACTCACCTCCCAATAACACAACCTGCAGAAATCCGTTCTCAGCATCTTTTCTCACCTCCCAATAACACAACCTACAGAAACCCATCCTAAGCATCTCCACTAACTTCCCAATAAAAATGCGTGCAGAAACCCATCCTATGTATCTCCACTAACCTCACACTAACACAACATGCAAAAACCCATCCTAAGCATCACCATTAACCTCCCAATAACACAACTTGCAGAACCCCATACTCAGCTTCTTCACTAACCTTCCAATAACACAACCTGCAGAAAACCTTCCGCAGCATTTTCACTCACCTTCGAATAACACAACCTGCAGAAACCCATCCTCAGCATCGCCAATCAGCTCCCAATAACACAACCTGGAGAAAAACAATCTCAGCCTCTTCACTAACTTTCCAATAACACACTGTGCAGACACCCATCCTCAGCATCTTCACTCACCTCCCAATAAAACAACCTGAACAAACCCATCCTCAGAATCTTCACTGACCTCCCAATAACACAACTTGCAGAAGCCCATCCTCAGCATCTATACTGACCTCCCAATAACACAACATGCAGAACCCCATTCTCAGCATCTCCACACTCCTAGCGATAACATAACCTGCAGAAATCCATTCTCATCATCTTTACTCACCTCCCAATAACACAACTTGCAGAAACCCATCCTCAGCATCTCCACTCACCTCCCAATAACACAATCTGCAGAACCACAACATCAGCAACCTCTCTCACCTCCCAATAACAAACCTGCAGAAACCCATCCTAAGCATTACCATTAACCTCCCAATAACACAACCTGCAGAACCCGATACTCAGCATCTTCACTAACCTTCCAATAACACAACCTGCAGAAAACCTTCCTCAGCATCTTCTCTCACCTCCCAATAACAAAACCTGCAGAACCCCATCCTCAGCATCTCCACTCACCCCCCAATAATACAACCTGCAGAAACCCATCCTCAGCATCTCCACTCACCTCCCAATAACAAAACCTGCAGAACCCCATCCTCAGCATCTACACTCTCCTCCCAATAACACAACCTGCAGAAACCCATCCTCAGCATCTCCACCTACCTTCCAATAACACAACCTGCAGAAACCCATCCTCAGCATCTCCACGAACCTCCCACTAACACAACCCGCAGAAACTCATCCTCAGCATCTTCACTAACGTTCCAATAACACAACCTGCAGAAACCCATTCTCAGCATCTCCACTCGCCTTCCAATAGCACAACCCGCTGAAACCCATTATCAGCATCTCCACTCAACTTCCAACAACACGACCTGCAGAAACACATCCTCAGCGTCTTCACAAAACTTCCAATAACAACCTGCTGAAACCTATCCTCAGCATCTTCACTCACCTCCCAAGCACACAACCTGCAGAAACCCATCCTCAGCATCTTCACTCACCCCCCAATAATACAACCTGCAGAAACCCAACCTTAGCATCACCACTCACCTCCCAATAACAAAACCTGCAGAACCCCATTCTCAGCATCTCCACACTCCTACCAATAACATAACATTCAGAAACCAATCCTCTGCATCTTCACTAAACTTCGAATAACACAACATGCAGAAACCAATCCTCAGCGTCTTCACTAACCTGCCAATAACACAACCTGCAGAAACCCATCCTCAGCATCTCCACGAACCTCCCACTAACACAACCCGCAGAAACTCATCCTCAGCATCTTCACTAACGTTCCAATAACACAACCAGCAGAAACCGATCCTCAGCATTCCCACTCGCCTTCCAAGAACACAACCCGCAGAAACCGATTCTCAGCATCTCCACTCACCTCCTAATAACACAACCCGCATAAACCCATCCTCAGCATATCCACTCACCTCCCAATAACACAACCTGCAGAAACCAATCCTCAGCATCTCCACTCACCTCCAAATAACACAACCTGCAGTAACCAATCCTCAGTATCCTTCACTCACCGCAAATTAACACAACCTGCAGACACCCATCCTCAGCATCTTCACTCAACTCCCAATCACACAACCTGCAGAAACCCATCCTCAGCATCTACACTCACCTCCCAATAACACAACCTGCAGAAACCAATCCTCAGTATCCTTCACTCACCGCAAATTAGCACAACTTGCAGAAACCAATCCTCAGTATCCTTCACTCACCGCAAATTAGCACAACCTGCAGAAACCCATCCTCAGCATCTTCACTCACCTCCCAATAACAAAACCTGCAGAACCCTATCCTCAGCATCTCCACTCACCTCCCAATAATGCAACCTGCAGAAACCCATCCTCAGCATCTCCACTCACCGCCCAATAACACAATCAGCAGAATCCCATCCTCAGCATCACCACTCACCTCCCAATGACACAACCTGCAGAAACTCGTTCTCAGCATCTCCACTCACCTTCCAATGACACAACCTTCAGAAACCCATGCTCAGTGTCTTTACTAACCTGCCAATAACACAACCTGCAGAAACCCATCCTCAGCATCTCCACGAACCTCCCACTAACACAACCTGCAGAAACCAGTCCTCAGCATCCTTCACTCACCGCAAATTAACACAACCTGCAGACACCCATCCTCAGCATCTCCACTCACCTCCCAATAACACAACCTGCTGAAACCCATCCTCAGCATCTTCACGCACCTTCCAATAACACAACCTGCAGAAACGCATCCTCAGCATCTACACTCACCTTCCAATAACACAACCTGCAGAAACACAGCCTCAGCATCTTCACGCAACTCCCAATCACACAACCTGCAGAAACCCATCCTCAGCATCTACACTCACCTTCCAATAACACAACCTGCAGAAACAAAGCCTCAGCATCTTCACTCACCTCCCAATAACAAAACCTGCAGAACCCCATCCTCAGCATCTACACTAACCTTCGAATAACACAACCTGCAGAAACCCATCCTCAGCATATTCACTAACCTCCCAATAACACAACCTGCAGAAACCCACCCTCAGCATCTCAACTAACCTCCCAATAACACAACCTGCAGAAACCCATCCTCAGAATCTCCACCTACCTTCCAATAACACAACCTGCAGAAACCCATCCTCAGCATCTCCACGAACCTCCCACTAACACAACCCGCAGAAACTCATCCTCAGCGTCTTCACTAACGTTCCAATAACACAACCTGCAGAAACCCATTATCAGCATCTCCACTCAACTTCCAACAACACGACCTGCAGAAACACATCCTCAGCGTCTTCACATAACTTCCAATAACAACCTGCTGAAACCTATCCTCAGCATCTTCACTCACCTCCCAAACACACAACCTGCAGAAACCCATCCTCAGCATCTCCACTCACCTCCCAATAACACAACCTGCATAAACCAATCCTCAGTATCCTACACTCACCGCAAATTAACACAACTTGCAGACACCCTTCCTCAGCATCTCCACTCACCTCCCAAAAACAAAACCTGCAGAACCACATTTTCAGCATCTCCACACTCCTACCAATAACACAACCTGCAGAAATCCGTTCTCTGCATCTTTACTCACCTCCCAATAACACAACCTGAAGAAACCCATCCTCTGCATCTTCACTAACCTTCGAATAACACAACCTGCAGAAACCCATCCTCAGCATATTCACTAACCTTCCAATAACACAACCTGCAGAAAACCTTCCTCAGCATTTTCACTCACCTCCCAATAACACAACTTGCAGAAACCAATCCTCAGCATCGCCACTCACCTCACAATAACACAACCTGCAGAAACTCATCCTCAAGATTTCCACTCACCTCCCAATAACACGACCAGCATAACTCATCCTCAGCATCTCCACTCACCTCCCAATAACAAAATCTGCAGAACCCCATTCTCATCATCTCCACTCTCCTCCCAATAACACAACCTCCAGAAACCCATCCACGGCATCTCCACTGACCTCCCACTAACTCAACATGCAGAAACCCATCCTAAGCATCACCACTAACATCCCAATAACAAAACCTGCAGAATCCCATCCTCAGCATCTCCACTCACCTCCCAATAACACAACCTGCAGAAACTCGTTCTCAGCGTCTCCTCTCACCTTCCAATGACACAACCTTCAGAAACCCATGCTTAGCGTCTTCACTAACCTGCCAATAACACAGCCTGCAGAAACCCATCCTCAGCATCTCCACGAACCTCCCACTAACACAACCCGCAGAAACTCATCCTCAGCATCTTCACTAACGTTCCAATAACACAACCTGCAGAAACCGATTCTCAGCATCTCCACTCACCTCCCAATAACACAACCTGCAGAAACCCATCCTCAGCATCTTCACTCACCTTCCAATAACACAACCTGCAGAAACCCATCCTCAGCATCTTAAATCACCTTCCAATAACACCAACTGCAGAAACCCATCCTCAGCATCTTCACTTACCTCCCAATAACACAACCTGCAGTAAACCATCCTCAGCATCTTCACTCACCTCCCAATAACAAAACCTGCAGAACCCCATCCTCAGCATCTCCACTCACCCCCGCAATAATACAACCTGTAGAAACCCATTCTCAGCATCTCCACCTACCTTCCAATAACACAGCCTGCAGAAACCCATCTTCAGCATCTTCACTCACCTCCCAATGACACAACCTGCTGAAACCCATCCTCAGCATCTTCACTCACCTCCCAATCACACAACCTGCAGAAACCCATCCTCAGCATTTCCATACACCTCTAAGAACAAAACCTGCAGAATCCAATCCTCAGTATCCTTCACACACCACAAATTAACAAAAGCTGCAGACACCCATCCTAAGCATCTTCACTCACCTCCCAATAACACAACCTGCAGAACCCATTCTCAGAAACTCCATACTCCTACCAATAACGCAACCTGCAGAAACCCATCCTCAGCATCTCCACTAACCTCCCAATAACACAACCTGCAGTAACCCATCCTCAGCATCTCCACTAACCTTCCAATAACACAACCTGCAGAAACCCATCCTCAGCATCTAGACTAACCTCCCAATAACACAACCTGCAGTAACCCATCCTCAGCATCTCCACTCACCTCCCAATAACAAAACCTGCAGAACCCCATTCTCAGCAACTCCACAATCCTACCAATAACACAACCTGCAGAAACCCATCCTCAGCATCTCCACTAACCTCCCAAAAGCGCAACCTGCAGAAACCCATCCTCAGCATCTTCACTCAACTCCCAATCACACAACCTGCAGAAACCCATCCTCAGCATCTACACTCACCTCCCAATAACACAACCTGCAGAAATCCGTTCTCAGCATCTTTACTCACCTCCCAATAACACAACCTGCAGACACCCATCCTCAGCATCTTCACTCTCCTCCCAATAACACAAACTGCAGAAACCCATCCTCAGCATCTTCACTCAACTCCCAATCACACAACCTGCAGAAACCCATCTTCAGCATCTACACTCACCTCCCAATAACACAACCTGCAGAAACCAAACCTCAGTGTCCTTCACTCACCGCAAATTAGCACAACTAGCAGACACCCATCCTCAGCATCTTCACTCACCTCCCAATAACAAAACCTGCAGAACCCCATCCTCAGCTTCTCCACTCACCCCACAATAATACAACCTGCAGCAACCCATCCTCAGCATCTCAACTCACCTCCCAATAACAAAACCTGCAGAACCCCATCCTCAGCATCTTCACTAACCTCCCAATAACACAACCTGCAGAAACCCATCCTCAGCATCTCAACTAACCGCCCAATAACACAACCTGCAGAAACCCATCCTCAGCATCTCCACCTACCTTCCAATAACACAACCTGCAGAAACCCATCCTCGGCATCTCCACGAACCTCCCACTAACTCAACCTGCAGAAAGCCATCCTCAGCATCTCCACTCACCTCCCAATGACACAACCTGCTGAAACCCATCCTCAGCATCTTCACTCACCTCCCAATCACACAACCTGCAGAAACCCATCCTCAGCATATCCAATCACCTCTCAGAACACAACCTGCAGAATCCAATCCTCAGTATCCTTCACACACCGCAAATTAACACAACCTGCAGACACCCATCCTCAGCATCTTCACTCACCTCCCAATAACACAACCTGCAGAACCCCATCCCCAGCATCTCAACTCACCCATCAATAATACAACCTGCAGAAACCCAACCTTCGTATCTCCAGTCACCTCCCAATAACAAAACCTGCAGAACCCCATTCTCAGCAACACCACACTCCTACCAATAACACAACCTGCAGAAACCCATCCTCAGCATCTCCACTAACCTCCCAATAACACAACCTGCAGTAACCCATCCTCAGCATCTCCACTAACCTTCCAATAACACAACCTGCAGAAACCCATCCTCAGCATCTCCACTCACCTCCCAATAACACAACCTGCAGAAATCCGTTCTCAGCATCTTCACTTACCTCCCAATAACACAACCTGCAGAAACCCATCCTCTGCATCTTCACTAACCTACGAATAACACAACATGCAGAAACCCATCCTAAGCATCACCATTAACCTCCCAATAACACAACCTGCAGAACCCCATACTCAGCATCTTCACTAACCTTCCAATAACACAACCTGCAGAAAACCTTCCTCAGCATTTTCACTCACCTCCCAATTACACAACCTGCAGAAACCAATCCTCAGTATCCTTCATTGACCGCAAATTAACGCAACCTACAGACACCAATCCTCAGTATCCTTCATTGACCGCAAATTAACACAACCTGCAGAAACTCATCCTCAACATTTCAACTCACCTCCCAAAAACAAAACCTGCAGGACCCCATCCTCAGCATCTCGACTCACCCCCCAATAATACAACGTGCAGAATCCCATCCTCAGCATCTCCAATGACCTCACAATAACACAACCTGCATAACTCATCCTCAGCATCTCCACTCACCTCCCAATAACAAAATCTGCCGAACCCCATCCTCATCATCTCCACTCTCCTCCCAATAACACAACTTCCAGAAACCCATCCACAGCATCTCCACTAACCTCCCACTAACTCAACATGCAGAAACCCATCCTAAGCATCACCACGAATATCCCAATAACACAACCAGCAGAAACCTATCCTCAGCATCTCCACTCACCTTCCAAATACACAACCTGCAGAAGGCCACCCTCAGCATATCCACCAACCTTCCAATAACACAACCTGCAGAAACCCAATCTCATCATCTTCACTCACCGTCCAATAACACAAGCTGAAGAAACCCAACCTCAGCATATCCACCATCCTATCAATAATACAACCTGCACAAACCCATTCTCAGCATCTCCACTCACCTTCCAATAACACAACATGCAGAAACACGTCCTCAACATCTCCACTCACCGCCCAATAACACAACCTGCAGAATCCCATCCTCAGCATCTCCACGAATCTCCCACTAACACAACCTGCAGAAACTCGTTCTCAGCATCTCCACTCACCTTCCAATGACACAACCTGCAGAAACCCATCCTCAGCATCTTCACTCACCTCCCAATAACACAACCTGCAGAAACCCATACTCAGTGTCTTCACTAACCTGCCAATAACACAACCTGCAGAAACCCATCCTCAGCATCTCCACGAACCTCCTACTAACACAACCCGCAGAAACTCATCCTCAGCATCTTCACTAACGTTCCAATAACACAACCTGCCGAAACCGATCCTCAGCATCCCCACTCGCCTTCCAAGAACACAACCCGCAGAAACCGATTCTCAGCATATTCACTCACCTCCTAATCACACAACCTGCAGAAACCCATCATCAGCATATCCTCTCACCTCCCAATAACACAACCTGCAGAAACACATCCTCAGCATCTCCACGAACCTCCCACTAACACAACCCGCAGAAACCCATCCTCAGCATCTTCACTAACGTTCCAATAACACAACCTGCAGAAACCGATTCTCAGCATCTCCACTCGCCTCCCAATAACACAACCTGCAGAAACCCATCCTCAGCATCTTCACTCACCTTCCAATAACACAACCTGCAGAAACCCATCCTCAGCATCTTCACTCACCTCCCAATAACACAACCTGCAGTAAACCATCCTCAGCATCTTCACTCACCTCCCAAGAACAAAACCTGCAGAACACCATCTTCAGCATCTCCACTCACCCCCCAATAATACAACCTGCAGAAACCCATCCTCAGCATCTCAACTCACCTCCCAATAACAAAACCTGCAGAACCCCATCCTCAGCATCTTCACTAACGTTCCAATAACACAACCTGCAGAAACCGATTCTCAGCATCTCCACTCGCCTCCCAATAACACAACTTGCAGAAACCCATCCTCAGCATCTTCACTCACCTTCCAATAACACAACCTGCAGAAACCCATCCTCAGCATCTTCACTCACCTCCCAATAACACAACCTGCAGTAAACCATCCTCAGCATCTTCACTCACCTCCCAAGAACAAAACCTGCAGAACACCATCTTCAGCATCTCCACTCACCCCCCAATAATACAACCTGCAGAAACCCATCCTCAGCATCTCAACTCACCTCCCAATAACAAAACCTGCAGAACCCCATCCTCAGCATCTACACTCTTCTCTCAATTACACAACCTGCAGAAACACATCCTCAGCATCTCAACTAACCGCCCAATAACATAACCTGCAGAAACCCATTCTCAGCATCTACACCTACCTTCCAATAACACAGCCTGCAGGAACCCATCCTCAGCATCTTCACTCACCTCCCAATGACACAACCTGCTGAAACCCATCCTCAGCATCTTCACTCACCTCCCAATCACACAACCTGCAGAAACCCATCCTCAGCATTTCCAATCACCTCTAAGAACACAACCTGCAGAATCCAATCCTCAGTATCCTTCACACACCACAAATTAACACAAGCTGCAGACACCCATCCTCAGCATCTTCACTCACCTCCCAATTACACAACCTGCAGAACCCCATTCTCAGCAACTCCACACCCCTACCAATAACGCAACCTGCAGAAACCCATCCTCAGCATCTCCACTAACCTCCCAATAACAAAACCTGCAGTAACCCATCCTCAGCATCTCCACTCACCTCCCAATAACAAAACCTGCAGAACCCCATTCTCAGCAACTCCACAATCCTACCAATAACACAACCTGCAGAAACCCATCCTCAGCATCTCCACTAAACTCCCAATAACACAACCTGCAGAAACCCATCCTCAGCATCTTCACTCAACTCCCAATCACAAAATCTGCAGAAATCCGTTCTCAGCATCTTTAATCACCTCCCAATAACACAACCTGCAGACACCCATCCTCAGCATCTTCACTCTCCTCCCAATAACACAAACTGCAGAAACCCATCCTCAGCATCTTCACTCAACTCCCAATCACACAACCTGCAGAAACCCATCCTCAGCATCTACACTCACCTCCCAATAACACAACCTGCACAAACCAATCCTCAGTATCCTTCACTCACCGCAAATTAGCACAACTTGCAGACACCCATCCTCAGCATCTTCACTCACCTCCCAATAACAAAACCTGCAGAACCCCATCCTCAGCATCTCCACTCACCCCCCAATAATACAACCTGCAGCAACCCATCCTCAGCATCTCAACTCACCTCCCAATAACAAAACCTGCAGAACCCCATTCTCACCATCTTCACTAACCTCCCAATACCACAACCTGCAGAAACCCATCCTCGGCATCTCCACGAACCTCCCACTAACACAACCTGCAGAAACCCATCCTCAGCATCTCCACTCACCTCCCAATGACACAACCTGCTGAAGCCCATCCTCAGCATCTTCACTCACCTCCCAATCACACAACCTGCAGAAACCCATCCTCAGCATATCCAATCACCTATCAGAACACAACCTGCAGAAACCCATCCTCAGCATCTCCACTCACCTCCCAATAACACAACCTGCAGAAATCCGTTCTCAGCATCTTTACTCACCTGCCAATAACACAACGTGCAGAAACCCATCCTCTGCATCTTCACTAACCTACGAATAACACAACATGCAGAAACCCATCCTAAGCATTACCATTAACCTCCCAATAACACAACCTGCGGAACCCCATGCTCAGCATCTTCACTAACCTTCCAATAACACAAATTGCAGAAAACCTTCCCCAGCATTTTCACTCACCTCCCAATTACACAACCTGCAGAAACCAATCCTCAGTATCCTTCATTCACCGCAAATTAACACAACCTGCAGACACCCATCCTCAGCATCTCCACTCACCTCACAATAACACAACCTGCAGAGACTCATCCTCAACATTTCCACTCACCTCCCAATAACAAAACCTGCAGAACCCCATCCTCATCATCTCCATTCTCCTCCCAATAACACAACTTCCAGAAACCCATCCACAGCATCTCCACTAACCTCCCACTAACTCAACATGCAGAAACCCATCCTAAGCATCACCACTAACATCCCAATAACACAACCAGCAGAAACCCATACTCAGCATCTTCACTAACCATCCAATAACACAACCTGCAGAAACCCATTCTCAGCATCTTCACTCACCTCCCAATAACACAACCTGCAGAAACCCATCCTCAGCATCTGCACTCACCACCCAATAACACAACCTACAGAAACCCATCCTCAGCATCTCCACTCACCTTCCAATAACACAACCTGCATAAACCCATCCTCAGCATCTTCACTCGCCTCCCAATAACACAACCTGCAGCAACACATATTCGGCATCTCCACTCACCCCCCCAATAACATAACCTGCAGAAGCCCATCCTCAGCATCTTCACTCACCTCCCAATCACACAACCTGCAGAAACCCATCCTCAGCATCTACACTCACCTCCCAATAACACAACCTGCAGAAACCAATCCTCAGTATCCTTCACTCACCGCAATTTAGCACAACCTGCAGAAACCCATCCTCAGCATTTCCACTCACTCCCCAATAATACAACCTGCAGAAACCAATCCTCAGCATCTCCACTCACCTCCCAATCACAAAACCTGCATAAACTCATCCTCAACATCTCCACTCACCTCCCAATAACACAACCTGCAGAAACCCATCCTCAGCATCTCCACTCTCCTCCCAATAACACAACCTAAATAAACCCATCCTCAGCATCTCCACGAACCTCCCACTAACACAACCCGTAGAAACTCATCCTCAGCATCTTCACTAACGTTCCAATAACACAACCTGCAGAAACCCATCCTCAGCATCTTCACTCAACTCCCATCAACAAAACCTGCAGAACCCCATTCCCAGCATCTCTACTCACCCCCCAATAATACAACCTGCAGAAACCCAACCATCGCATCTCCACTCACCTCCCAATAACAAAACCTGCATAACCCCATTCTCAGCATCTCCACTCTCCTCCCAATAACACAACCTGCAGAAACACATCCTCATCATCTCCACCAACCTCCCAATAACACGACCAGCAGAAACCCATCCTCGGAATCTCCACTCACGTCCCAATAACACAATCTGCAGAATCCAATCCTCAGTATCCTTCACTCACCGCAAATTAACACAGCCTGCAGACACCCATCCTCAGCATCTTCACTCACCCCCCAATAATACAACCTGCAGAAACCCAACCATAGCATCTCCACTCACTTCCCAATATGAAAACCTGCAGAAACCCATCCTCAGCATCTCCACTAACCTTCCAATAACACAACCTGCAGAAACCCATCCTCAGCATCTCCACTCACTTTCCAATAACACAACATGCATACGCCCATCCTCAGCACCTCCACTCACCTCCCAATAACACAACCTGTCGAAATCCGTTCTCAGCATCTTCACTCAACTCCCAATAACACAACATGCAGAAACCCATCCTAAGTATCACCATTAATCTACCAATAACACAACCTGCAGAACCCCATACTCAGCATCTTCAATAACCTTCCAATAACACAACCTGCAGAAAACATTCCTCAGCATTTTCACTCACCTCACAATAACACAACCTGCAGAAACTCATCCTCAGCATCTGCACTCACCACCCAATAACACAACCTACAGAAACCCATCCTCAGCATCTCCACTCACCCCCCAATAATACAACCTGCAGCAACTCAACCTTAGCATCTCCACTAGCCTTCCAATAACACAACCTGCAGAAACCATTCCTCAGCATCTCCACTCACCTTCCAATAACACAACCTGCATACGCCCATCCTCAGCACCTCCACACACCTCCCAATAACACAACCTGTCGAAATCCGTTCTCCGCATCTTTACTCACCTCCCAATAACACAACCTACAGAAACCCATCCTAAGCATCTCCACTAACATCCCAATAAAACAACCTGCAGAAACCCATCCTCAGTATCTCCAGTAACCTCAAACTAACACAACATGCAGAAACCCATCCTAAGCATCACCACTAACCTCCCAATAACACAACCTGCAGAAACCCATCCTCAGCATCTCCACTCGCCTTCCAATAGCACAACCCGCAGAACCCCATTCTCAGCATCTCCACTCTCCTCCCAATAACACAACCTGCAGAAACACATCCTTATCATCTCCACCAACCTCCCAATAACACGACCTGCAGAAACCCATCCTCAGCATCTCCACCAACCTTCCAATAACACAACATGCATACGCCCATCCTCAGCACCTCCACTCACCTCCCAATAACACAACCTGTAGAAATCCGTTCTCAGCATCTTCACTCAACTCCCAATAACACAACCTACAGAAACCCATCCTAAGCATCTCCACTAACTTCCCAATAAAACAACCTGCAGAAACCCATCCTCAGTATCTCCACTAACCTCACACTAACACAACATGCAGAAACCCATCCTAAGCATCACCATTAACCTCCCAATAACACAACCTGCAGAACCCCATACTCAGCATCTTCAATAACCTTCCAATAACACAACCTGCAGAAAACATTCCTCAGCATTTTCACTCACCTCACAATAACACAACCTGCAGAAACTCATCCTCAGCATCTCCATTCACTTCCCAATAACAAAACCTGAAGTCCCCATCCTCAGCATCTCCACTCACCCCCCAATAATACAACGTGCAGAAACCCATCCTCAGCATTTCCAATCACCTCACAATAACACAACCTGCAGAACTCATCCTCAGCATCTCCACTAACCTCCCACTAACTCAACATGCAGAAACCCATCCTAAGCATCACCACTAACATTCAAATAACACAACCAGCAGAAACCCATAGTCAGCATCTCCACTAACCTTCCAATAACACAACCTGCAGAAACCATTCCTCAGTATCTCCACTCACCTTCCAATAACACAACCTGCATACGCCCATCCTCAGCACCTCCACTCACCTCCCAATAACACAACCTGTCGAAATCCGTTCTCCGCATCTTTACTCACCTCCCAATAACATAACCTACAGAAACCCATCCTCAGTATCTCCAGTAACTTCAAACTAACACAACATGCAGAAACCCATCCTAAGCATCACCATTAACCTCCCAATAACACAACCTGCAGAAACCCATCCTCAGCATCTCCACTCGCCTTCCAATAGCACAACCCGCAGAAACCCATTCTCAGCATCTTCACTCATCTCCTTATAACACAACCTTCAGAAACACATCCTCAGCTTCTCCACTCATCTTCCAACAACACGACCTGCAGAAACCCATCCTCAGCGTCTTCACAAAACTACCAATAACAACCTGCTGAAACCCATCCTCAGCATCTCAACTAACCTTCCAATAACACAACCTGCAGAAAAACATCCTCAGAATCTTTACTTCCTTCGAATAACACAACCTGCTGAAAACCAACCACAGCATCTTCACCCACCTCCCAATGACAAAACCTGCAGAAACCCATCCTCAGCATCTTCACTAACCGTCCCATAACACCACCTGCCGAAACCCATCCTCAGCATCTTCACACACCTTCCAATAACACAACCTGCAGAAACCCATGCACAGCATCTTCACTCACCTTCCAATAATAAAACCTACAGAACCCATCCGCAGCATCTTCACTCACCTCCCAATAATAAAACCTGCAGAACCCCATCCGCAGCATCTCCACTCACCCCCCAATAATACAACCTGCAGAAACTAATCATCAGCATCTCCACTCACCTCCCAATAACACAAGCTGCAGAACCCCATCCTCAGCATCCCCACTCTCCTCCCAAAAACACAACCTGCAGAAAGCCATCCTCAGCATCTCAACTAACCTCCCAATAACACAACCTGCAGAAACACATCCTCAGCATCTCCACCTACCTTCCAATAACACAACCCGCAGAAACCCATCCTCAGCATCTTCACTAACGTTCCAATAACACAACCTGCAGAAACCCATCCTCAGCATCTCCACTCGCCTTCCAATAGCACAACCTTCAGAAACAAAAGCTCAGCATCTCCACTCAACTACCAACAACACGACCTGCAGAAACACATCCTCAGCGTCTTCACAAAACTTCCAATAACAACCTGCTGAAACCCATCCTCAGCATCTTCACTCACCTCCCAATAACACAACCTGCAGAAACCCATCCTCAGCATCTCCAATCACCTCCCAAGAACACAATCTGCAGAATCCAATCCTCAGTATCCTTCACGCACCGCAAATTAACACGACCTGCAGACACCCATCATCAGCATCTTCACTCACCTCCCAATAACAACGCCTACAGAACCCTATTCCCAGCATCTCCACTCCCCCCCCCTCGATAATACAACCTGCAGAAATCCGTTATCAGCATCTCCACTCAACTCAATATCACACAACCTGCAGAAACGCATCCTCAGCATGTCCACTAACCTTCAAATAATACAACCTACATACGCCCATCGTCAGCACCTCCACTCTCCTCCCAACAACACAAACTGCAGAAATCCGTTATCAGCATCTCCACTCACCTCCCAATAACACAACCTGCAGAAACCCATACTCAGCATTTTCACTAACCTTCCAAAAACACAACCTGCAGAAAGTTATCCTCAGCATCTTCACTACCCTTCCAATAACACAGCCTTCAGAAACCCATCCTCAGCATCTCCACTAACCTCCCACTAACTCAACATGCAGAAACACATCGTAAGCATCACCACTAATATCCCAATAACACAACCTGCAGAAACCCATACTCAGCATCTTCACCATCCTTCCAATAACACAACCTGCAGAAATCCATCCTCAGCATCTGCACTCAGCCCCCAAAAACACAACCTACAGAAACCCACCACCAGCATCTCCACTCACCTTCCAGTAGCACAAACTGCAGAAAACCATCCTCAGCATCTTCACTCACCTACCAATAACACAACCTGCAGAAACCTATCCTCGGCATCTCCACTCACCCCCCAATAACATAATCTGCAGAAACACATTCTCAGCATCTTCACTCACCTCCCAATAGCACAACCTGCAGAAACCCATCCTCAGCATCTCCACTCACCTCCCAGTAACACAATGGGCAGAATAACATCCTCTGCATCTCCATTCAATTCCGAATAACACAAACTGCTGAAATCCATCCCCAGCATTCACTTACCTTCCAATAACACAACCTGCAGAAACCCATCCTCAGAATATTTACTCACCTCCCAATAGCACAACCTGCAGTAACCCATCCTAAGCATCCCCACCCCACCTCCCAATAACACGACCTGCAGAAACCCATACTCAGCATCTTCACTAACCTTCCAATAACACAAAATGCAGAAACCCATCCTCAGCATCTCCACCAACCTCCCACTAACTCAACATGCAGAAACACATCATAACCATCACCACTAACATCCCAATAACACAATGGGCAGAAAACCATCCTCTGCATCTCCATTCAAATCCCAATAACACAACCTGCTGAAATCCATCCCCAGCATTCACTAACTTCCCAATAGCACAGCCTGCAGTAACCCATCCTAAGCATCTCCACTCACTTCCCAACAACACAACCTGCAGAAGCGCACCCTCAGCATATCCACTAACCTTCCAATAACAGAACATGCAGAAACCCATCCTCACCATCCCCACTGACATTCCAATAACACAACCTGCAGAAACCCATCCTCAGCATCTCCACTCACCTCCCAATAAAACAACCTGCACAAACCCATCCTCACCATTTCCATTCACCTTCCAATAACTCAACCAGCAGAAACCCATCCTCAGCACGTTCACTAACCTTCCAATAATACAACCTACAGAAACACATCCTCAGCATCTCCACTCACCTCCCAATAACACAACCTGCAGAAAACTATCCTCAGCATCTCCACTCACCTTCCAATAACACAACCTGCAGAAGCCCACCCTCAGCTTTTCCACTAACCCTCCAATAACAGAACCTGCAGAAACCCATCCTCACCATCCCCACTCACATTCCAATAACACAACCAGCACAAACCTATCCACAGCATCTCCACTCACCTTCCAAAAACACAACCTGCTGACACCCATCCTCAGCATCTTCACTAACGTTCCAACAACACAACCTGCAGAAACCCATCCTCAGCACCGCCACGAACATCCCAATAACGCAACCCGCAGAAACCCATCCTCAGCATCTTCACTAACGTTCCAATATCACAATCTGCAGAAACCCATCCTCAGCATCACCACTAAACTCCCAATAACACAACATGCAGAAACCTATCCTCAGCATCTCCACTCACCTTCCAATAACACAACCTGCAGAAGCACACCCTCAGCATATCCACTAACCTACCAATAACAGAAACTGCAGAAACCCATCCTCACCATCCCCACTCACATTCCAATAACACAACTTGCTGAAACCCATCCTCAGCATCTCTACTAACCTCCCAATAAAACAACCTGCACAATCCCATCCTCACCATCTCCATTCACCTTCCAATAACTCAACCAGCAGAAACCCAACCTCAGCATCTCCACTCACCTCCCAATAACACAACCTGCGGAAACTCATCCTCAGCATCTCCACTCACCTCCCATTAACACAACCTGCAGAAACCCATCCTCAGCATCTTCACTCACCTTCCAATAACACAAACAGCAGAAACCCATCCTCATTATCTTCACTCATCTCCCAATAACACAACCTTGACAAACCCATCCTCAGCATCTTTACTCACCTCCCAATAACACAACCTTCAGAAACACATCCTCAGCATCTCCACTCACCTTCCAATAACACAATCTGCAGAAACCCATCCTCAGCATCTTCACTCACCTTCCAATAACACAACCTGCAGAAACCCATCCTCAGCATCTTCACTCACCTCCCACTAACAGAACCCGCTGAAACCTATCCTCAGAATCGTCACTAACCTTCCAATAACACAACCTAAAGAAACCCATCGTCAGCATCTCCTCTAACCTCCCAATAACACAATGGGCAGACAACCATCATCTGCATCTCCATTCAAATCCCAATAACACAAACTGCTGAAATCCATCCCCAGCATTCACGAACCTTCCAATAACACAACCTGCAGAAACCCATTCTCAGCATCTCCACTCACCTTCCAATAACACAACCTGCAGAAACACATCCTCAGCATCTCCACTCACCTCCCAATAGCACTACCTGCAGTAACTCATCCTCAGCATCTCCACTCACCTCCCAATAACACAACCTGCAGAAACACATCCTCAACATCTCCACTCACCTCTCAATAACACAACCTGCAGAAACACATCCTCAGCATCACCACTAAACTCCCAATAACACAACCTGCAGAAACCCATCCTCAGCATCTCCACTCACCTCCCAATAACACAACCTGCAGAAACCCATCCTCAGCATCTCCACTCACATTCCAATAACACAACTTCCAGAAACCCATCCTCAGCATCTATGCTGACCTCCCAATAACACAACCTGCAGAACCCCATCCTCAGCATCTACTCTCTCCTCCCAATAACACAACCTGCAGAAACCCATCCTCAGCATCTCCACTAACCTTCCAATAACAGAACCTGCAGAAATCCATCCTCACCATCCCCACTCACATTCCAATAACACAACCAGCTGAAACCCATCCTCAGCATCTCAACTAACCTCCCAATAAAACAACCTGCAAAAACCCATCCTCACCATCTCCATTCACCTTCCAATAACACAACCTGCACATACCCATCCTCAGCATCTCTACTCACCTCCCAATAACACAACCTGTAGAAACCCATCCTCAGCATCTCCACTCACCTCCGAATAGCACAACCTACAGAAACCCATCCTCAGCATCTCAACTAACCTCCCAATAAAACAACCTGCAAAAACCCATCCTCACCATCTCCACTCACCTCCCAATAGCACAACCTGCAGAAAAATCCTCCTCAGCATCTCCACTAACCTTCCAATAACAGAACCTGCAGAAATCCATCCTCACCATCCCCACTCACATTCCAATAACACAACCAGCTGAAACCCATCCTCAGCATCTCAACTAACCTCCCAATAAAACAACCTGCAAAAACCCATCCTCAGCATCTCAACTAACCTCCCAATAAAACAACCTGCAAAAACCCATCCTCACCATCTCCATTTACCTTCCAATAACACAACCTGCAGATACCCATCCTCAGCTTGTTCACTAACCTTCCAATAACACAACCTGCAGAATCCCGTTCTCAGCATCTCTACTCACCTCCCAATAACACAACCTGCAGAAACCCATCCTCAGCATCTCCACTCACCTCCCAATTAGACAACCTGCAGAAACCCATCCTCACCATCTAAATTCACCTTCCAATAACACAACCTGCAGATACCCATCCTCAGTTTGTTCACTAACCTTCAAATAACACAACCTGCAGAATCCCGTTTTCAGCATCTCTACTCACCTCCCAATAACACAACCTGCAGAAACCCATCATCAACATCTCCACTAACCTCCAATAACACAGCCTGCAGAAAACCATCCTCAGCACCTTCACTCACCTCCCAATAACACAAACTTCAGAAACCCATCCTCAGCATCTTCACTAACCTTCCAATAACACAACCTGCAGAAACCGTTCCTCAGCATCTCCACTAACCTCCCAATAACACAACCTGCAGAAACCCATCATCAACATCTCCACTAACCTCCAAATAACACAGCCTGCAGAAACCCATCCTCAGCATCTTCACTGACCACCGAATAACACAACCGAGAGAAACCCATCCTCAGCATCTTCACTAACCTCCCAAGAACACAACCTGCAGAAACCCATCCTCAGCATCTCTCCTTACCCCTCAATAACACAACCTGCAGAAACCCATCCTCAGCATCTCCACTCACCTTCCCATAACACAACCTGCAGAAAACCATCCTCAGCATTTCTCCTCACCTCCCAATCAAAAAACCTACAGAAACCCATCCTGAGCATCTCCACTCACCTCCCAATAACACAACATGACGAAACCCAACCTCACCATCTCCACTTACCTCCCAATAAAACGACCAGCACAAACCAATCCTCAGCATCTCCACTCACCTTCCAATAACACAACCTGCTGACATCCATCTCCAGCATCTTCACTAACGTTCCAATAACACAACCTGCAGAAACCCATCCTCAGCATCTCCACTCACATTCCAATAACACAACTTCCAGAAACCCATCCTCAGCATCTATGCTGACCTCCCAATAACACAACCTGCAGAACCCCATCCTCAGCATCTACTCTCTCCTCCCAATAACACAACCTGCAGAAACCCATCCTCAGCATCTCCACTAACCTTCCAATAACAGAACCTGCAGAAATCCATCCTCACCATCCCCACTCACATTTCAATAACACAACCAGCTGAAACCCATCCTCAGCATCTCAACTAACCTCCCAATAAAACAACCTGAAAAAACCCATCCTCACCATCTCCATTCACCTTCCAATAACACAACCTGCAGATACCCATCCTCAGCATCTCTACTCACCTCCCAATTACACAACCTGTAGAAACCCATCCTCAGCATCTCCACTCACCTCCCAATAGCACAACCTACAGAAACCCATCCTCAGCATCTCAACTAACCTCCCAATAAAACAACCTGCAAAAACCCATCCTCACCATCTCCACTCACCTCCCAATAGCACAACCTGCAGAAAAATCCTCCTCAGCATCTCCACTAACCTTCCAATAACAGAACCTGCAGAAATCCATCCTCACCATCCCCACTCACATTCCAATAACACAACCAGCTGAAACCCATCCTCAGCATCTCAACTAACCTCCCAATAAAACAACCTGCAAAAACCCATCCTCACCATCTCCATTTACCTTCCAATAACACAACCTGCAGATACCCATCCTCAGCTTGTTCACTAACCTTCCAATAACACAACCTGCAGAATCCCGTTCTCAGCATCTCTACTCACCTCCCAATAACACAACATGCAGAAACCCATCCTCAGCATCTCCACTCACCTCCCAATAACACAACCAACAGAAACCCATCCTCAGCATCTCAACTAACCTCCCAATAAAACAACCTGCAAAAACCCATCCTCACCATCTCCATTCACCTTCCAATAACACAACCTGCAGATACCCATCCTCAGTTTGTTCACTAACCTTCAAATAACACAACCTGCAGAATCCCGTTTTCAGCATCTCTACTCACCTCCCAATAACACAACCTGCAGAAACCCATCATCAACATCTCCACTAACCTCCAATAACACAGCCTGCAGAAAACCATCCTCAGCACCTTCACTCACCTCCCAATAACACAAACTTCAGAAACCCATCCTCAGCATCTTCACTAACCTTCCAATAACACAACCTGCAGAAACCGTTCCTCAGCATCTCCACTAACCTCCCAATAACACAACCTGCAGAAACCCATCATCAACATCTCCACTAACCTCCAAATAACACAGCCTGCAGAAACCCATCCTCAGCATCTTCACTGACCACCGAATAACACAACCGAGAGAAACCCATCCTCAGCATCTTCACTAACCTCCCAAGAACACAACCTGCAGAAACCCATCCTCAGCATCTCTCCTTACCCCTCAATAACACAACCTGCAGAAACCCATCCTCAGCATCTCCACTCACCTTCCCATAACACAACCTGCAGAAAACCATCCTCAGCATTTCTCCTCACCTCCCAATCAAAAAACCTACAGAAACCCATCCTGAGCATCTCCACTCACCTCCCAATAACACAACATGACGAAACCCAACCTCACCATCTCCACTTACCTCCCAATAAAACGACCAGCACAAACCAATCCTCAGCATCTCCACTCACCTTCCAATAACACAACCTGCTGACATCCATCTCCAGCATCTTCACTAACGTTCCAATAACACAACCTGCAGAAACCCATCCTCAGCATCTCCACTCACATTCCAATAACACAACTTCCAGAAACCCATCCTCAGCATCTATGCTGACCTCCCAATAACACAACCTGCAGAACCCCATCCTCAGCATCTACTCTCTCCTCCCAATAACACAACCTGCAGAAACCCATCCTCAGCATCTCCACTAACCTTCCAATAACAGAACCTGCAGAAATCCATCCTCACCATCCCCACTCACATTTCAATAACACAACCAGCTGAAACCCATCCTCAGCATCTCAACTAACCTCCCAATAAAACAACCTGAAAAAACCCATCCTCACCATCTCCATTCACCTTCCAATAACACAACCTGCAGATACCCATCCTCAGCATCTCTACTCACCTCCCAATTACACAACCTGTAGAAACCCATCCTCAGCATCTCCACTCACCTCCCAATAGCACAACCTACAGAAACCCATCCTCAGCATCTCAACTAACCTCCCAATAAAACAACCTGCAAAAACCCATCCTCACCATCTCCACTCACCTCCCAATAGCACAACCTGCAGAAAAATCCTCCTCAGCATCTCCACTAACCTTCCAATAACAGAACCTGCAGAAATCCATCCTCACCATCCCCACTCACATTCCAATAACACAACCAGCTGAAACCCATCCTCAGCATCTCAACTAACCTCCGAATAAAACAACCTGCAAAAACCCATCCTCACCATCTCCATTTACCTTCCAATAACACAACCTGCAGATACCCATCCTCAGCTTGTTCACTAACCTTCCAATAACACAACCTGCAGAATCCCGTTCTCAGCATCTCTACTCACCTCCCAATAACACAACATGCAGAAACCCATCCTCAGCATCTCCACTCACCTCCCAATAACACAACCAACAGAAACCCATCCTCAGCATCTCAACTAACCTCCCAATAAAACAACCTGCAAAAACCCATCCTCACCATCTCCATTCACCTTCCAATAACACAACCTGCAGATACCCATCCTCAGTTTGTTCACTAACCTTCAAATAACACAACCTGCAGAATCCCGTTTTCAGCATCTCTACTCACCTCCCAATAACACAACCTGCAGAAACCCATCATCAACATCTCCACTAACCTCCAATAACACAGCCTGCAGAAAACCATCCTCAGCACCTTCACTCACCTCCCAATAACACAAACTTCAGAAACCCATCCTCAGCATCTTCACTAACCTTCCACTAACACAACCTGCAGAAACCGTTCCTCAGCATCTCCACTAACCTCCCAATAACACAACCTGCAGAAACCCATCATCAACATCTCCACTAACCTCCAAATAACACAGCCTGCAGAAACCCATCCTCAGCATCTTCACTGACCACCGAATAACACAACCGAGAGAAACCCATCCTCAGCATCTTCACTAACCTCCCAAGAACACAACCTGCAGAAACCCATCCTCAGCATCTCTCCTTACCCCTCAATAACACAACCTGCAGAAACCCATCCTCAGCATCTCCACTCACCTTCCCATAACACAACCTGCAGAAAACCATCCTCAGCATTTCTCCTCACCTCCCAATCAAAAAACCTACAGAAACCCATCCTGAGCATCTCCACTCACCTCCCAATAACACAACATGACGAAACCCAACCTCACCATCTCCACTCACCTCCCAATAAAACGACCAGCACAAACCAATCCTCAGCATCTCCACTCACCTTCCAATAACACAACCTGCTGACATCCATCTCCAGCATCTTCACTAACGTTCCAATAACACAACCTGCAGAAACCCATCCTCAGCATCTCCACTCACATTCCAATAACACAACTTCCAGAAACCCATCCTCAGCATCTATGCTGACCTCCCAATAACACAACCTGCAGAACCCCATCCTCAGCATCTACTCTCTCCTCCCAATAACACAACCTGCAGAAACCCATCCTCAGCATCTCCACTAACCTTCCAATAACAGAACCTGCAGAAATCCATCCTCACCATCCCCACTCACATTTCAATAACACAACCAGCTGAAACCCATCCTCAGCATCTCAACTAACCTCCCAATAAAACAACCTGAAAAAACCCATCCTCACCATCTCCATTCACCTTCCAATAACACAACCTGCAGATACCCATCCTCAGCATCTCTACTCACCTCCCAATTACACAACCTGTAGAAACCCATCCTCAGCATCTCCACTCACCTCCCAATAGCACAACCTACAGAAACCCATCCTCAGCATCTCAACTAACCTCCCAATAAAACAACCTGCAAAAACCCATCCTCACCATCTCCACTCACCTCCCAATAGCACAACCTGCAGAAAAATCCTCCTCAGCATCTCCACTAACCTTCCAATAACAGAACCTGCAGAAATCCATCCTCACCATCCCCACTCACATTCCAATAACACAACCAGCTGAAACCCATCCTCAGCATCTCAACTAACCTCCCAATAAAACAACCTGCAAAAACCCATCCTCACCATCTCCATTTACCTTCCAATAACACAACCTGCAGATACCCATCCTCAGCTTGTTCACTAACCTTCCAATAACACAACCTGCAGAATCCCGTTCTCAGCATCTCTACTCACCTCCCAATAACACAACATGCAGAAACCCATCCTCAGCATCTCCACTCACCTCCCAATAACACAACCAACAGAAACCCATCCTCAGCATCTCAACTAACCTCCCAATAAAACAACCTGCAAAAACCCATCCTCACCATCTCCATTCACCTTCCAATAACACAACCTGCAGATACCCATCCTCAGTTTGTTCACTAACCTTCCAATAACACAACCTGCAGAATCCCGTTTTCAGCATCTCTACTCACCTCCCAATAACACAACCTGCAGAAACCCATCATCAACATCTCCACTAACCTCCAATAACACAGCCTGCAGAAAACCATCCTCAGCACCTTCACTCACCTCCCAATAACACAAACTTCAGAAACCCATCCTCAGCATCTTCACTAACCTTCCAATAACACAACCTGCAGAAACCGTTCCTCAGCATCTCCACTAACCTCCCAATAACACAACCTGCAGAAACCCATCATCAACATCTCCACTAACCTCCAAATAACACAGCCTGCAGAAACCCATCCTCAGCATCTTCACTGACCACCGAATAACACAACCGAGAGAAACCCATCCTCAGCATCTTCACTAACCTCCCAAGAACACAACCTGCAGAAACCCATCCTCAGCATCTCTCCTTACCCCTCAATAACACAACCTGCAGAAACCCATCCTCAGCATCTCCACTCACCTTCCCATAACACAACCTGCAGAAAACCATCCTCAGCATTTCTCCTCACCTCCCAATCAAAAAACCTACAGAAACCCATCCTGAGCATCTCCACTCACCTCCCAATAACACAACATGACGAAACCCAACCTCACCATCTCCACTTACCTCCCAATAAAACGACCAGCACAAACCAATCCTCAGCATCTCCACTCACCTTCCAATAACACAACCTGCTGACATCCATCTCCAGCATCTTCACTAACGTTCCAATAACACAACCTGCAGTAACCCATCCTCAGCATCACCACTAAACTCCCAATAACACAACCTGCAGAAACCCATTCTCAGAATCTTCACTCACCTCCCACTAACAGAACCCGCTGAAACCCATCCTCAGAAACTTCACTAACGTTCCAATCACACCACCTGCAGAAACCCATCCTCAGCATCACCATTAAATTCCCAATATCACAACCTTCAGAAACCCATCCTCAGAATCTTAAATCGCCTCCCAATAACACGACCTTCAGAAACCCATCCTCAGGATCTTCACTCACGTCCCAATAACACAACCTGCAGAAACCAATCCTCAGTATCCTTCACTGACCGCAAATTAACACAACCTGCAGAAACCCATCCTCAGCATCTCCACTCACCTTCCAACATCACAACCTGCAGAAACCCATCCTCAGCATCTCCACTCACCTCCCAATCACACAACCTGCAGAAACCCATCCTCAGCATCTCCACTCACCTCCCAATAACAAAATCTGCAGAACCCCATCCTCAGCATCTCCACTCACCTTCCAATAACACAACCTGCAGAAACCTATCCTCAGCGTCTCCACTCACCTCCCAATAACACAACCTGCAGAAATCCATCCTCAGCATCTTCACTCACTTTCGAATAACGCAACCTGCAGAAACCCATCCTCAGCATCTTCACTAACCTCCCAATAACACAACCTGCAGAAACGCATCCTCAGCATCTCCACTCACATCACAATAACACTATTTGCAGAGTCCCATCCTCAGCACCTTCACTCACCCCCACCCACAATAACACAACCTGCAGAAACCCATCCTCAGCATCTTGTCTCACCTCCCAATAACACAACCTGCAGAAAGCCATCCTGAGCATATTCGCTAACTTTCCAATAATACTACCTGCAGAAACCCATCCTCAGCATCTCCACTCACTCCCCCAAATAACACAACCTGCAGAAACCCACCCTCAGTACCTTCACTAACCTTGCAGTAACAAAACCTGCAGAAAACCATCCACAGCATCTCCACTCAACCCCCAATAACTCAACCTGCAGAAATCCATTCTCAGCATTTTCACTCACATTCCAAGAACAGAACTTGCAGAAACACATCCTCAGTATCGCCACCCACCTCCCAGTAACACAACCTGCAGAAACCCATCCACAGCATCTACACTCACCTCCCAATAACACGACCTGCAGAAACCCATACTCAGCATCTTCACTAACCTTCCAATAATAAAACCTGCAGAATCCCATCCGCAGCATCTACACTCACCTCCCAATAATAAAAACTGCAGAACCCCATCCGCAGCATCTCCACTCACCCCCCCCCCCAATAATACAACCTGCAGAAACCAATCATCAGCATCTCCACTCACCTCCCAATAACACAACCTGCAGAACCCCATCCGCAGCATCTCCACTCACCCCCCCCCCAATAATACAACCTGCAGAAACCCATTCTCAGCATCTCCACCTACCTTCCAGTAACACAACCTGCAGAAACCCATCCTCAGCATCTCCACGAACCTCCCACTAACACAACCCGCAGAAACCCATCCTCAGCATCTTCACTAACGTTCCAATAACACAACCTGCAGAAACCCATCCTCAGCATCTCCACTCGCCTTCCAATAGCACAACCTTCAGAAACAAAACCTCAGCATCTCCACTCAACTACCAACAACACGACCTGCAGAAACACATCCTCAGTATCCTCCACAAAACTTCCAATAACAACCTGCTGAAACCCATCCTCAGCATCTTCACTCACCTCCCAATAACACAACCTGCAGAAACCAATCCTCAGTATCCTACACTCACCGCAATTTAACACAACCTGCAGACACCCTTCCTCAGCATCTCCACTAACCTCTCAATGACACAACCTGCTGAAACCCATCCTCAGCATCTTCACTCACCTCAATATCACACAACCTGCAGAAACACATCTTCAGCATCTCCAATCCCCTCCCAAGAACACAATCTGCAGAATCCAATCCTCAGTATCCTTCACGCACCGCAAATTAACACAACCTGCAGGCACCCATCATCAGCATCTTCACTCACCTCCCAATAACAGCGCCTGCAGAACCACATCCCCAGCATCTCCACTCACCCCCCCCCCCCCAATAATACAACCTGCAGAAATCCGTCATCAGCATCTCCACTCACCTCAATATTACACAACCTGCAGAAACGCATCCTCAGCATGTCCACTAACCTTCCAATAATACAACCTACATACGCCCATCCTCAGCACCTCCACTCACCTCCCAACAGCACAACCTGCAGAAATCCATTATCAGCATCTCCTCTCACCTCCCAATAACACAACCTGCAGAAACCCATACTCAGCATTTTCACTAACCTTCCAATAACACAATCTGCAGAAAGTTATCCTCAGCATCTTCACTATCCTTCCAATAACACAACCTTCAGAAACCCATCCTCAGCATCTCCACTAACCTCCCACTAACTCAACACGCAGAAACCCATCATAAGCATCACCACTAACATCCCAATAACACAACCTGCAGAAACCCATACTCAGCATCTTCACCATCCTTCCAATAACACAACCTGCAGAAATCCATCCTCAGCATCTGCACTCACCCCCCAATAACACAACCTACAGAAACCCACCACCAGCATCTCCACTCACCTTCCAATAACACAAACTGCAGAAACCCATCCTCAGCATCTTCACTCACCTACCAATAACACAACCTGCAGAAATCTATCCTCGGCATCTCCACTCACCCCCCAATAACATAATCTGCAGAAACAGATCCTCAGCATCTCCACTCACCTCCCAGTAACACAATGGGCAGAATGCCATCCTCTGCATCTCCATTCAATTCCGAATAACACAAACTGCTGAAATCCATCCCCAGCATTCACTTACCTTCCAATAACACAACCTGCAGAAACCCATCCTCAGAATATTTACTCACCTCCCAATAGCACAACCTGCAGTAACCCATCCTAAGCATCCCCACTCACCTCCCAATAACACGACCTGCAGAAACCCATACTCAGCATCTTCACAAACCTTCCAATAACACAAAATGCAGAAACCCATCCTCAGTATCTCCACCAACCTCCCACTAACTCAACATGCAGAAACACATCATAACCATCACCACTAAGATCCCAATAACACAATGGGTAGAAAACCATCCTCTGCATCTCCATTCAAATCCCAATAACACAACCTGCTGAAATCCATCCCCAGCATTCACTAACCTCCCAATAGCACAGCCTGCAGTAACCCATCCGAAGCATCTCCACTCACCTCCCAATAACACAACCTGCAGAAGCGCACCCTCAGCATATCCACTAACCTTCCAATAACAGAACATGCAGAAACCCATCCTCACCATCCCCACTGACATTCCAATAACACAACCTGCAGAAACTCATCCTCAGCATCTCCACTCACCTCCCAATAAAACAACCTGCACAAACCCATCCTCACCATCTCCATTCACCTTCCAATATCTCAACCAGCAGAAATCCATCCTCAGCACGTTCACTAACCTTCCAATAATACAACCTACAGAAACACATCCTCAGCATCTCCACTCACCTCCCAATGACACAACCTGCAGAAAACTATCCTCAGCATCTCCACTCACCTTCCAATAACACAGCATGCAGAAGCCCACCCTCAGCATATCCACTAACCCTCCAATAACAGAACCTGCAGAAAACCATCCTCACCATCCCCACTCACATTCCAATAACACAACTTGTTGAAATCCATCCTCAGCATCTCCACTTACCTCCCAATAAAACAACCAGCACAAACCTATCCTCAGCATCTCCACTCACCTTCCAATAACACAACCTGCTGACACCCATCCTCAGCATCGTCACTAACGTTCCAAAAACACAACCTGCAGAAACCCATCCTCAGCACCGCCACGAACCTCCCAATAACACAACCCGCAGAAACCCATCTTCAGCATCTTCACTAACGTTCCAATATCACAATCTGCAGAAACCTAGCCTCAGCATCACCACTAAACTCCCAATAACACAACATGCAGAAACCCAACCTCAGCATCTCCACTCACCTCCCAATAACACAACCTGCAGAAAGCTATCCTCAGCATCTCCACTCACCTTCCAATAACACAACCTGCAGAAGCCCACCCTCAGCATATCCACTCACATTCCAAGAACAGAACCTGCAGAAACACATCCTCAGTACCGCCACCCACCTCCCAGCAACACAACCTGCAGAAACCCATCCACAGCATCTACACTCACCTCCCAATAACACGACCTGCAGAAACCCATACTCAGCATCTTCACTAACCTTCCAATAATAAAACCTGCAGAACCACATCCGCAGCATCTTCACTCACCTCCCAATAATAAAACCTGCAGAACCCCATCCGCCGCATCTCCACTCACCCCCCCCCCAATAATACAACCTGCAGAAACCAATCATCAGCATCTCCACTCACCTCCCAATAACACAACCTGCAGAACCCCATCCTCAGCATCTCCACTCTCCTCCCAAAAACACAACCTGCAGAAACCCATCCTCAGCATCTCAACTGACCTCCCAATAACACAACCTGCAGAAACCCATCCTCAGCATCTGCACCTACCTTCCAATAACACAACCTGCAGAAACCCATCCTCAGCATCTCCACGAACCTCCCACTAACACAACCCGCAGAAACCCATCCTCAGCATCTTCACTAACGTTCCAATAACACAACCTGCAGAAACCCATCCTCAGCATCTCCACTCGCCTTTCAATAGCACAACCTTCAGAAACAAAACCTCAGCATCTCCACTCAACTACCAACAACACGACCTGCAGAAACACATCCTCAGCGTCTTCACAAAACTTCCAATAACAACCTGCTGAAACCCATCCTCAGCATCTTCACTCACCTCCCAATAACACAACCTGCAGAAACCAATCCTCAGTATCCTACACTAACCGCAAATTAACACAACCAGCAGACACCCTTCCTCAGCATCTCCACTAACCTCCCAATGACACAACCTGCTGAAACCCATCCTCAGCATCTTCACTCACCTCAATATCACACAACCTGCAGAAACCCATCCTCAGCATCTCCAATCACCTCCCAAGAACACAATCTGCAGAATCCAATCCTCAGTATCCTTCACGCACCGCAAATTAACACAACCTGCAGACACCCATCATCAGCATCTTCACTCACCTCCCAATAACAACGCCTGCAGAACCCCATCCCCAGCATCTCCACTCACCCCCCCCCCCAATAATACAACCTGCAGAAATCCGTCATCAGCATCTCCACTCACCTCAATATCACACAACCTGCAGAAACGCATCCTCAGCATGTCCACTAACCTTCCAATAATACAACCTACATACGCCCATCCTCAGCACCTCCACTCACCTCCCAACAACACAACCTGCAGAAATCCATTATCAGCATCTCCACTCACCTCCCAATAACACAACCTGCAGAAACCCATACTCAGCATTTTCACTAACCTTCCAATAACACAACCTGCAGAAAGTTATCGTCAGCATCTTCACTATCCTTCCAATAACACAACCTTCAGAAACCCATCCTCAGCATCTCCACTAACCTCCCACTAACTCAACATGCAGAAACACATCATAAGCATCACCACTAATATCCCAATAACACAACCTGCAGAAACCCATACTCAGCATCTTCACCATCCTTCCAATAACACAACCTGCAGAAATCCATCCTCAGCATTTGCACTCACCCCCAATAACACAACCTACAGAAACCCACCACCAGCATCTCCACTCACCTTCCAATAACACAAACTGCAGAAACACATCCTCAGCATCTTCACTCACCTACCAATGACACAACCTGCAGAAACCTATCCTCGGCATCTCCACTCACCCCCCAATAACATAATCTGCAGAAACACATCCTCAGCATCTCGACTCACCTCCCAGTAACACAATGGGCAGAATACCATCCTCTGCATCTCCATTGAATTCCGAATAACACAAACTGCTGAAATCCATCCCCAGCATTCACTTACCTTCCAATAACACAACCTGCAGAAACACATCCTCAGAATATTTACTCACCTCCCAATAGCACAACCTGCAGTAACCCATCCTAAGCACCCCCACTCACCTCCCAATAACACGACCTGCAGAAACCCATACTCAGCATCTTCACTAACCTTCCAATAACACAAAATGCAGAAACCCATCCTCAGCATCTCCACCAACCTCCCACTAACTCAACATGCAGGAACACATCATAACCATCACCACTAACATCCCAATAAAACAATGGGCAGAAAACCATCCTCTGCATCTCCATTCAAATCCCAATAACACAACCTGCTGAAATCCATCCTCAGCATCTCCACTTACCTCCCAATAAAACAACCAGCACAAACCTATCCTCAGCATCTCCACTCACCTTCCAATAACACAACCTGCTGACACCCATCCTCAGCATCGTCACTAACGTTCCAACAACACAACCTGCAGAAACCCATCCTCAGCACCGCCACGAACCTCCCAATAACACAACCCGCAGAAACCCATCCTCAGCATCTTCACTAACGTTCCAATATCACAATCTGCAGAAACCCATCCTCAGCATCACCACTAAACTCCCAATAACACAACATGCAGAAACCCAACCTCAGCATCTCCACTCACCTCCCATTAACACAACCTGCAGAAACCTATCCTCAGCATCTCCACTCACCTTCCAATAACACAACCTGCAGATGCCCACCCTCAGCATATCCACTAACCTTCCAATAACAGAACCTGCAGAAACCCATCCTCACCATCCCCACTCACATTCCAATAACACAACTTGCTGAAACCCATCCTCAGCATCTCTACTAACCTCCCAATAAAACAACCTGCACAAACCCAACCTCAGCATCTCCACTCACCTCCCAATAACACAACCTTCAGAAACACATCCTCAGCATCTCCACTCACCTTCCAATAACACAATCTGCAGAAACCCATCCTCAGCATCTTCACTCACCTTCCAATAACACAACCTGCAGAAACCCATCCTCAGCATCTTCACTCACCTCCCACTAACAGAACCCGCTGAAACCCATCCTCAGAATCGTCACTAACATTCCAATAACACAACCTAAAGAAACCCATCCTCAGCATCTCCTCTAACCTCCCAATAACACAATGGGCAGACAACCATCATCTGCATCTCCATTTAAATCCCAATAATACAACCTACAGAAACCCATCTTCAGCATCTTTACTCACCTCCCAATAGCACAACCTGCAGAAACCCATCCTCAGCATCTTCACTCACCTCCCACTAACAGAACCCGCTGAAACCCATCCTCAGAATCGTCACTAACCTTCCAATAACACAACCTAAAGAAACCCATCCTCAGCATCTCCTCTAACCTCCCAGTAACACAATGGGCAGACAACCATCATCTGCATCTCCATTCAAATCCCAATAACACAAACTGCTGAAATCCATCCCCAGCATTCACGAACCTTCCAATAACACAACCTGCAGAAACCCATTCTCAGCATCTCCACTCTCCTTCCAATAACGCAACCTGCAGAAACACATCCTCAGCATCTCCACTCACCTCCCAATAGCACAACCTGCAGTAACTCATCCTCAGCATCCCCACTCACATTCCAATAACACAACCAGCTGAAACCCATCCTCAGCATCTCTACTCACCTCCCAATAACACAACCTGCAGAAACCCATCCTCAACATCTCCACTCACCTCCCAATAGCACAACCTACAGAAACCCATCCTCAGCATCTCAACTAACCTTGCAATAAAACAACCTGCAAAAACCCATCCTCACCATCTCCATTCACCTTCCAATAACACAACCTGCAGATACCCATCCTCAGCTTGTTCACTAACATTCCAATAACACAACCTGCAGAATCCCGTTCTCAGCATCTCTACTCACCTCCCAATAACACAACCTACAGAAACCCATCATCAACATCTCCACTAACCTCCAATAACACAGCCTGCATAAAACCATCCTCATCATCTTCACTCACCTCCCAATAACACAAACTTCAGAAGCCCATCCTCAGCATCTTCACTAACCTTCCAATAACACAACCTGCAGAAACCGTTCCTCAGCATCTCCACTAACCTCCCAATAACACAACCTGCAGAAACCCATCATCAACATCTCCACTAACCTCCAAATAACACAGCCTGCAGAAACCCATCCTCAGCATCTTCACTGACCACCGAATAACACAACCTGCAGAAACCCATCCTCAGCATCTTCACTAACCTTCCAATAACACAACCTGCAGAAACCGTTCCTCAGAATCTTCACTCACCTCCCACTAACAGAACCCGCTGAAACCCATCGTCAGAAACTTCACTAACGTTCCAATCACACCACCTGCAGAAACCCATCCTCAGCATCACCATTAAATTCCCAATAACACAACCTGCAAAAACCCATCCTCAGAATCTTAAATCGCCTCCCAATAACACGACCTTCAGAAACCCATCCTCAGGACCTTCACTCACGTCCCAATAACACAACCTGCAGAAACCAATCCTCAGTATCCTTCACTGACCGCAAATTAACACAACCTGCAGAAACCCATCCTCAGCATCTCCACTCACCTCCCAATCACACAACCTGCAGAAACCCATCCTCAGCATCTCCACTCACCTCCCAATAACAAAATCTGCAGAACCCCATCCTCAGCATCTCCACTCACCTCCCAATAACACAACCTGCAGAAACATATCCTCAGCGTCTCCACTCACCTCCCAATAACACAACCTGCACAAACCCATCCTCAGCATCTTCACTCACCTTCGAATAACGCAACCTGCAGAAACCCATCCTCAGCATCTTCACTAACCTCCCAATAACACAACCTGCAGAAACGCATCCTCAGCATCTCCACTCACATCCCAATAACACTATTTGCAGAGTCCCGTCCGCAGCACCTTCACTCACCCCCACCCCCAATAACACAACCTGCAGAAACCCATCCTCAGCATCTTGTCTCACCTCCCAATAACACAACCTGCAGAAAGCCATCCTGAGCATATTCGCTAACTTTCCAATAATACTACCTGCAGAAATCCATCCTCAGCATTTCCACTCACTCCCCCAAATAACACAACCTGCAGAAACCCACCCTCAGTATCTCCACTCACCTCCCAATCACACAACCTGCAGAAACCCATCCTCAGCATCTCCACTCACCTCCCAATAACAAAATCTGCAGAACCCCATCCTCAGCATCTCCACTCACCTCCCAATAACACAACCTGCAGAAACCTATCCTCAGCGTCTCCACTCACCTCCCAATAACACAACCTGCACAAACCCATCCTCAGCATCTTCACTCACCTTCGAATAACGCAACCTGCAGAAACCCATCCTCAGCATCTTCACTAACCTCCCAATAACACAACCTGCAGAAACGCATCCTCAGCATCTCCACTCACATACCAATAACACTATTTGCAGAGTCCCATCCGCAGCACCTTCACTCACCCCCACCCCCAATAACACAACCTGCAGAAACCCATCCTCAGCATCTTGTCTCACCTCCCAATAACACAACCTGCAGAAACCCATCCTGAGCATATTCGCTAACTTTCCAATAATACTACCTGCAGAAACCCATCCTCAGCATCTCCACTCACTCCCCCAAATAACACAACCTGCAGAAACCCACCCTCAGTATCTTCACTAACCTTCCAGTAACAAAAGCTGCAGAAAACCATCCACAGCATCTACACTCAACCCCCAATAACTCAACCTGCAGAAATCCATTCTCAGCATTTTCACTAACATTCCAAGAACAGAACCTGCAGAAACACATCCTCAGTATCGCCACCCACCTCCCAGTAACACAACCTGCAGAAACCCATCCAAAGCATCTACACTCACCTCCCAATAACACAACCTGCAGAAACCAATCAATAGCATCATCGTAAACCTCCCAATAACACAACCTGAAGAAACCCATCCTCAGCATTTTCACACACCTTCAAATAACACAACCTGCAGAAACCCATCCCCAGCATCTTCACTCTCCTCCCAATAATACAACCTGCAGAAACACATCCTCAGCATCTCCACTAACCTCTCAGTAACACAAACTGCAGAAACCGATCCTCAGCATTTTTACTCACCCCCCCAATAACACAACTTGCAGAAACCCATCCATAGCACCTTCGTTCAGCCCCTCCCCCAATAACGCAGCCTCAGCATCTTCACTAACCTTCCAATAACTAAAACTGCAGAAACCCATCCTCAGCATCTCCACTCAACTGCCAATAACGCAAACTGCAGAAACACATCCTTAGCATTTTCACTCAGCTCCCAATAACACAACCTGCAGACACCCATCCTCAGCATCTTCACTCACCTCCCAAGAACACAACCTGCAGGAACCCATCCTCAGCATCTTCAATCACCTCACAATAACAAAACCTGCTGAAACCCATCCTCAGCATCTTCACTCACCTCCCAATAACAAAACCTGCAGAAACCCATCCTCAGCATCTCCACTCAACTGCCAATAACGCAAACTGCAGAAACACATCCTTAGCATTTTCACTCACCTCCCAATAACACAACCTGCAGACACCCATCCTCAGCATCTTCACTCACCTCCCAAGAACACAACCTGCAGGAACCCATCCTCAGCATCTTCACTCACCTCACAATAACAAAACCTGCTGAAACCCATCCTCAGCATCTTCACTCACCTCCCAATAACAAAACCTGCTGAAACCCATCCTCAGCATCTTCCCTAACCTTCCAATAACTAAAACTGCAGAAACCAATCCTCAGCATCTCCACTCAACTGCCAATAACGCAAACTGCAGAAACACATCCTTAGCATTTTCACTCAGCTCCCAATAACACAACCTGCAGACACCCATCCTCAGAATCTCCAATCTCTTCCCAATAACACAACCTGCAGAAACCCATCCTCAGCATCTTCACTCAACTCCCAATAACACAACCTGCTGAAACCCATCCTCAACATCTTCACTCACCTCTAAATAACACAACCTGCAGAAACCCATCCTCAGCATATCCACTCACCCCCCCCCCCCTCCTCGCCCAATAATAGAACCTGCAGAAACCCATCCTCAGCATATCTACTCACTTCCCAGCAACATAATCTGGAGAAACCCATCCTCAGCATCTCCACTCACCCCCCCAAATAACACAACCTGCAGAAACCCATCCTCAGCATCTCCACTTCCCGCCCAGTAAAACAACCGGCAGAAATCCACCCTCAGTATCTTCACTAAACTTCGAATACCACAACCTGCTTACACCCATCCTCAGCATCTCCACTCACCCCCCCCCCACCAATAGCACAAACTGCAGAAACCCATCTGCAGCATCTCCACTCACCACCCAATAACACAACCTGCAGAAACCCACCCTCAGTATCTTCACTAACCTCCCCATAACACAACCTGCAGAAACCCACCCTCAGTATCTTCACTAACCTTCCAGTAACAAAACCTGCAGAAAACCATCCACAGCATCTCCACTCAACCCCCAATAGCTCAACCTGCAGAAGCCCATCCTCAGCATCTCCACTCACCTCCCAATAACACAACCTGCTGACACCCATCCTCAGCATCTCCACTCACATCCCAATTACAAAATCTGCAGAAACCCATCCTCAGCATCTCCACTCACCTCCCAATAACACAACCTGCAGAAGCCCATCCTCAGCATCTCCACTCACCTCCCAATAACACAACTTGCAGAGTCCCATCCTCAGCAACTTCACTCACCTCCCAATAACACAACTTGCAGAGTCCCATCCTCAGCAACTTCACTCACCTCCCAATAACACAACTTGCAGAGTCCCATCCAAAGCAACTTAACACACCCCTCTTCCCCAATAACACAACCTGCAGAAACCCATCCTCAGCACCTTCACTCACCCCCCCCATAACACAACCTGCAGAAACCCATCCTCAGCATCTTCACTCACCTCCCAATAACACAACCTGCAGAAACCCATCCTCAGCATCTTCACTCACCTCCCAATAACACAACCTGCAGAGACCCATCCACAGCATCTCCACTCACCTCCCAATAACACAACTTGCAGAGTCCCATCCAAAGCAACTTAACTCACCCCTCTTCCCCAATAACACAACCTCCAGAAACCCATCCTCAGCACTTCACTCACCCCCCCCCCCCATAACACAACCTGCAGAAACCCATCCTCAGCATCTTCACTCACCTCCCAATAACACAACCTGCAAAACCCCGTCCTCAGCATCTTCAGTCACCTTCGAATAACGCAACCTGCAGGAACCCATCGTCACCATTTTCACTAAACTCCCAATAACACAGCCTGCAGAAACCCATTCTCAGCATCTCCACTCAACTCCCAATAACACAACCTGCAGAAACCCATCCTCAGCACCTTCACTCCCCCACCCAATATCACAACCTGAAGAAACCCATCCTCAGCATCTCCACTCACCTCCCAATAACACAAGCTTCAGAAAACCATCCTCAGCATCTTCACTCACCTTCCAATAACACAACCTGCAGAAACCCATCCTCAGTATCTCCACTCACCTCCCAAAAACACAACCTGCAGAAACCCATCCTCAGCATCTCCACTCACATCCCAATTACAAAATCTGCAGAAACCCATCCTCCGGATCTTCTCTCACCCCCCAATACCACAACCTGCAGAAACCCATCCACAGCATCCACACTCACCTCCCAATAACACAACCTGCAGAAGCCCATCCACAGCATCTTCAATCACCTCCCAAAAACACAACCTGCAGAAGCCCATTCACAGCATCTCCACTCACCTCCCAATAACACAACTTGCAGAGTCCCATCCTCAGCAACTTCTCTCACCACTCTCCCCCAATAACACAACCTACAGAAACCCATCCTCAGCACCTTCACTCACCCCCCCCAATAACACAACATGCAAAAACCCATCCTCAGCATCTTCACTCACCTCCCAATAACACAACCTGCAAAACCCCGTCCTCAGCATCTTCAGTCACCTTCGAATAACACAACCTGCAGGAACCCATCGTCAGCATTTTAACTAAACTCCCAATAACACAGCCTGCAGAAACTCATCCTCAGCATCTTCACTAACCTTCTAATAACAAAAACTGCAGAAACGATCCTCAGCATCTCCACTCAACTCCCAATAACGCAACCTGCAGAAACACTACCACAGCATTTTCACTCACCTCCCAATAACACAACCAGCAGACACCCATCCTCAGCATCTCCACTCAACTCCGAATAACGCAACCTGCAGAAACACATCCTCAGCCTCTTCACTCTCCTCCCAATAATACAACCTGCAGAAACCCATCCTCAGCATCTTCACTCACCCCCAAATAACAGACCCTGCAGACACCCATCCTCAGCATCTTCACTCACCTCCCAATAACACCACCTGCAGAAACCCATCCTCAGCATCTCCACTCACCTCTAAATAACACAACCTGGAGAAACCCATCCTCAGCATCTCCACTCACTCCCCCAAATAATACAAGCTGCAGAAACCCATCCTCAGCATCTCCACTCACCACACAATAACACAACCTGCTGTAACCCATCCTCAGCAACTCCACTCACCTCCCAATAACACAACCGGCAGAAATGCACCCACAGTATCTTCACTAACCTTCGAATAACACAACCTGCAGAAACCCATCTGCAGCATCTCCACTCACCACCCAATAACACAACCTGCAGAAACCCACCCTCAGTATCTCCACTCCACTCCCAATAACAGAACCTGCAGAAACCCATCCTCAGTATCTTCACTAACCTTCCAATAACAAAACCTGCAGAAAACCATCCACAGCATGTCCTCTCAACCCCCAATAACAAAACCTGCAGAAACCAATCCGCAGCATCATCATAAACCTCCCAATAACACAACCTGCAGAAACCCATCCTCAGCATCTTCACTCTCCTCCCAATAATACAATCTGCAGAAACCCATCCTCAGCATCTCCACTAACCTCTAAGTAACACAAACTGCAGAAATCAATCCTCAGCATTTCCACTCACCTCCCAATAACACAACCTGCAGAAACCCATCCTCAGCATCTTCACTGACCTTCCAATAACATAACCTGCAGAATCCCAGCCTCAGCATCTCCACTCAACTCCCAATAACACAACCTGCAGAAACACATATTCAGCATTTTCACTCACCTTCCAATAACAAAACCTGCAGAAACCCATCCACGGCATCTTCACTCACCTTCCAATTACACAACCTGCAGAAACCCGTCCTGAGCATATTCGCTAACCTGCCAATAACACAACCTGCAGAAACCCATCCTGAGTATCTCCACTCACCTCCCAATAACACAACCTGAAGCAACCCATCCTCAGCATCTCCACTCACCTCCCAATAACACAACCTGCAGAAACCCATCCTCAGCATCTCCACTCACCTCCCAATAACACAACCTGCAGAGACCCATCCTCAGATACTCCACTCACCTCCCAACAACACAAACTGCAGAAACCCATCCTCAGCATCTCCACTCACCTCCCAATAACACAACCTGCAGACACCCATCCTCAGCAACTCCACTCACCACCCAATAACACAACCTGCAGAAACCCATCCTCAGCATCTCCACTCACCTCCCAATAACACAACCTGCAGAAACCCATCCTCAGCATCTTGATTATCCTTCCAGTAACAGAACCTGCAGAAACCCAGCCTCAGGATCGCCACTCAACTCCCAATAACACAACCTGCAGAAACCCATCCACGGCATCTCCACTCACCTCCCAATAACACAACCTGCAGACCCCGATCCTCAGCAACTCCACTCCCCACCCAATAACACAACCTGCAGAAGCTCATCCTCAGCATGTTCACTCACCTCCCAACAACACAAACTGCAGAAACCCATCCTCAGCATCTCCACTCACCTCCCAATAACACAACCTGCAGACACCCATCCTCAGCAACTCCACTCACCACCCAATAACACAACCTGCAGAAACCCATCCTCAGCATCTCCACTCACCTCCCAATAACACAACCTGCAGAAACCCATCCTCAGCATCTTGATTATCCTTCCAGTAACAGAACCTGCAGAAACCCGGCCTCAGGATCGCCACTCAACTCCCAATAACACAACCTGCAGAAACCCATCCTCAGCATCTCCACTCACCTCCCAAAAACACAACCTGCACAAACCCATCCTCAGCATCTCGACTCACCTCCCAATAACACAACCTGCACAAACCCATCCTCAGCATCTCTACCAACCTCCCAATGACACAACCTGCAGAGGCCCAACCTCAGCATCTTCACTCACCTCCCAATATCACAAACTGCAGAAACCCATCCTCAGCATCTTCACTAATATTCTAATAAACACAACTTACAGAAACCCATCCTCAGCATCTCCACTCACTTCCCAATAACACAACCTGCAGAAAACCATCCTCAGCATCGTCACTCGCCTCCCAATAACACAACCTGCAGAAACCCATCCTCAGCATCTCCACTCACTTCCCAATAACACAACCTGCAGAAAACCATCCTCGGCATCGTCAATCCCCTCCCAATAACACAACCTGCAGAAACCCATCCTCAGCATCTCCACTCACTTCCCAATAACACAACCTGCAGAAAACCATCCTCGGCATCGTCACTCCCCTCCCAATAACACAACCTGCAGAAACCCATCCTCAGCATCTCCACTCACTTCCCAATAACACAACCTGCAGAAAACCATCCTCGGCATCGTCACTCACCTCCCAATAACATAACCTGCAGAAACCCATCCTCAGCATCTCCACTCACCCACCACCCCCAAATAACCCAACCTGCAGAAACCCATCCTCAGCATCTCCACTCACTAAGCAACAACACAATCTATAGAAACCCATCCTCAGCATCTTTACTCACCTCCGAATAACACAACCTGCACAAACCAATCCTCAGCATCTTCACTAACATTCGAATAACACAACCTGCAGAAACCCATCCTCAGCATCTTCACTCACCTCCCAATATCACAACCTGCGGAAAACCATCCTCAACATCTTCACTCAGCTCCCAAGAACACAACCTGCAGAAACCCATCTTCAGCATCTCCACTAATATTCCAATAACACAACCTTCAGAAACCCATCCTCAGCATCTTCACTCACCTCCCAATATCCGAACCTGCAGAAACCCATCCTCTGCATCTCCACTCACTTCCCAATAACACAACCTGCAGAAACCCATCCTCAGCACCTTCACGAACATTCCAATAACACAACCTGCAGAAACCCATCCTCAGCATTTCCACTCACCCACCACCCCCCAATAACCCAACCTGCAGAAACCCATCCTCTGCCTCTCCACTCACTCAGCAACAACATAATCTATAGAAGCCCATCCTCAGCATCTTCAGTCACCTCCCAATAACACAACCTGCAGAAACCAATCATCAGCATCTTCACTAACCTTCCAATATCACAACCTGCAGAAAACCATCCTCAGCATCTTCACTCACCTCCCAATAACACAACGTGCAGAAACCAATCCTCAGCATCTTCACTAACCTTCGAATAACGCAACCTGCAGAAACCCATCCTCAGCATCTTCACTCACCTCCCAATATCACAACCTGCAGAAAACCATCCTCAGCATCTTCACTCAGCTCCCAATAACACAACCTGCAGAAACCCATCCTCAGCATCTTCACTAATATTCCAATAACACAACCTTCAGAAACCCATCCTCAGTACCTTCACTCACCTACCAATAAACACAACCTGCAGAAACCCATCCTCAGCATCTCCACTCACTTCCATATAACACAACCTGCAGAAACCCATCCTCAGCATCTTCACTCACCTACCAATAAACACAACCTGCAGAAACCCATCCTCAGCATCTCCACTCACCTTCCAATAACACAACCTGCAGAAACCCATCCTCAGCATCGTCACTCACCTCCCAATAACACAACCTGCAGATACTCACCCTCAGCATCTTCACTAATATTCCAATAACACAACCTGCAGAAACCCATCCTCACCGTCTTCACTCACCCCCCAATAACACAACCTGCAGAAACCCATCCTCAGCGTCTTCACTCACATCCCAATAACACAACCTGCAGAAACCTATCCTCAACATCTCCACTCACCTCCCAATAATTGGATTGTACAAGTAATGAAAAATAACTCATTTCCACATTCATTGTCATTGGACTTGGGTAGTGTCTAATTTGATGAGTGATACTGTTGAGAATTTCAATGACTGAATGATAATTCAGATAGTGAGATGCTTCCAGACTGGGAGCCAATCTACATCAGCTAGCACAGGGATGATAGGTGACTGGGATTGGGTGCGGGTTAGGACCCAGACTGGGAACCAATCTACACCAGTGAGCACAGGGATGATAGGAGACTGGGATTGGGTGGGGGTTAGGACCCAGACTGGGAACCAATCTACATCAGTGAGCACAGGGATGACAGGTGACTGGGATTGGGTGAGGGTTAGGACCCCATCCTCAGCATCTTCACTAACCTCCCAGTAACATAACATACTGAAGCCCATCCTCAGCATCTTCACTCACCTCCCAATATCACAACCTGCAGAAAACTATCCTCAGCATCTTCACTCAGCTCCCAATAACACAACCTGCAGAAACCCATCCTCAGCATCTCCACTCACCTCCCATTAACACAACCTGCAGAAACCCATCCTCAGCATTTTCACTAATCTTCCAACAACACAACCTGCAGAAACCCATCCTCAGTATCTCCACTAATCTTCCACCAACACAACCTGCAGAAAGCCATCCTCAACATCTCCACTAACCTTCCAATAACACAACCTGCAGAAACCCATCCTCCGCATCTCCACTTACCTTCCAATAACACAACCTGCAGAAACCCATCCTCAGCGTCTTCACTCACCTCCCAATAACACAACCTGCAGAGACCTATCCTCAGCATCTCCACTCACCTCCCAATAATTGAATTGTACAAGTAATGAAAAATAACTCATTTCCACATTCATTGTCATTGGACATGGGTAGTGTCTAATTTGATGAGTGAGACTGTGGAGAATTTCAATGACTGAATGAGAATTCAGATAGCGAGATGCTTCCAGACTGGGAACCAATCTACCTCAGCGAGCACAGGGATGATAGGGGACTGGGATTGGGTGCGGGTTAGTACCCAGACTGGCAACCAATCTACAGCAGTGAGCACACGGATGACAGGTGACTGGGATTGGGTGAGGGTTAGGACCCAGACTGGGAACCAATCTACATCAGTGAGCACAGGGATGATAGGTGACTGGGATTGGGTGATGGTTAGGACCCAGACTGGGAACCAATCTACATCATTGAGCACAGTGATGATAGGAGACTGGGATTGGGTGAGGGTTAGGACCCAGGCTGGGAACCAATCTACAGCAGTGAGCACAGGGATGATAGGTGACTGGGATTGGGTGAGGGTTAGGACCCAGACTGGGAACCAATCTACATCAGTGAGCACAGGGATGATAGGAGACTGGGATTGGGTGAGGGTTAGGACCCAGGCTGGGAACCAATCTACAGCAGTGAGCACAGGGATGATAGGTGACTGGGATTGGGTGAGGGTTAGGACCCAGACTGGGAACCAATCTACATCAGTGAGCACAGGGATGATAGGTGACTGGGATTGGGTGAGGGTTAGGACCCAGGCTGGGAACCAATCTACATCAGTGAGCACAGGGATGATAGGTGACTGGGATTGGGTGAGGGTTAGGACCCAGGCTGGGAACCAATCTACAGCAGTGAGCACAGGGATGATAGGTGACTGTGATTAGGTGAGGGTTAGGACCCAGGCTGGGAACCAATCTACAGCAGTGAGCACAGGGATGACAGGTGACTGGGATTGTGTGAGGGTTAGGACCCAGGCTGGGAACCAATCTACAGCAGTGAGCACAGGGATGATAGGAGACTGGGATTGGGTGAGGCTTAGGACCCAGACTGGGAACCAATCTACATCAGTGAGCACAGGGATGATAGGTGACTGTGATTAGGTGAGGGTTAGGACCCAGGCTGGGAACCAATCTACAGCAGTGAGCACAGGGATGATAGGAGACTGGGATTGGGTGAGGCTTAGGACCCAGACTGGGAACCAATCTACATCAGTGAGCACAGGGATGATAGGTGACTGGGATTGGGTGAGGGTTAGGACCCAGACTGGGAACCAATCTACAGCAATGAGCACAGGGATGATAGGTGACTGGGATTGGGTGAGGGTTAGGACCCAGACTGGGAACCAATCTACAGCAATGAGCACAGGGATGATAGGTGACTGGGATTGGGTGAGGGTTAGGACCCAGACTGGGAACCAATCTACATCATTGAGCACAGTGATGATAGGAGACTGGGATTGGCTGAGGGTTAGGACCCAGGCTGGGAACCAATCTACAGCAGTGAGCACAGGGATGATAGGTGACTGGGATTGGGTGAGGGTTAGGACCCAGACTGGGAACCAATCTACAGCAGTGAGCACAGGGATGATAGGAGACTGGGATTGGGTGAGGCTTAGGACCCAGACTGGGAACCAATCTACATCAGTGAGCACAGGGATGATAGGTGACTGGGATTGGGTGAGGGTTAGGACCCAGACTGGGAACCAATCTACAGCAGTGAGCACAGGGATGATAGGGGACTGGGATTGGGTGAGGGTTAGGACCCAGACTGGGAACCAATCTACATCAGTGAGCACAGGGATGATAGGTGACTGGGATTGGGTGAGGGTTAGGACCCAGACTGGGAACCAATCTACAGCAGTGAGCACAGGGATGATAGGTGACTGGGATTGGGTGAGGCTTAGGACCCAGACTGGGAACCAATCAACATCAGTGAGCACAGGGATGACAGGCGACTGGGATTGGGTGCGGGTGAGGATATGGCAGAAGGGTTGGAGATGAGCTGCGCTTCATGAAGATTTGTTTCAGAAATTGTGTGACAGAATATCATTGGATTAGTCGAGTGTGAATTTAACAAAGACGCAGATGATGATTTATTCTGCAGCTGAGATGAAGCAGGGGTGGCGATGGCAAGTGAGCAGGATTGGGAATGGAGAGTGCGTCTGGCTATACTAACTTTACTGTCAAAGGGAGAGCAGGTATTGTGAACAGCCTCCGATATTAACCAGAGAGCGAGTGGAGCCACTGGATAGGGAATGACCTCAGTGACTGGAATCGATGTTGATATTTATAGCTAAAGGCACAGAGCTCAAGGTAAGGAAGTGTTATTCCCACTATTCCAGATGTTGGTCAGACCGCACCTGGAGCATTGCACAGATCTGGCCCCTGATTTGAGGAAAGATGGAGTGCCTTTAGAGGCAGTTCAATGGATGTTGACTAGAGTGATCGCAGAGATGAGGGCTTTGTCTTATGAAGAGAGTTGTTAAGAAGGAGTAGAGGTGAAATTGTGGTTTGTAAGATGATAAAAGGTGTGGGTGAAGTGGAAGTGGAGCGGATGTTTTCTCATGTGTGGCGTTCTAGAACGAGAGGTCAGAATCTCAGGATAACAGGCAGCAAATGTGAAACAGAGCTGAGGAGAAACTACTTCTCCCAATGGGATGTGAACCTGTGGAATTCGCTATCCAGAGTGCGGTGCATGCTGGGGCAATGAGTAAATTTAAGGAGCAGTTATATAGATTTTGAATTGGGAATGGGTTGAGAATTTTGGATAATGGGCAGCACGGCGGCGGTAAGCCGAAGATGAGATCAGCCAAGACCGAATGACGGAGCAGACGCGAGGGGCCAAATAGCCTCATTCTGCTCCTGGACCTGGTGAACTTACAAACTTCTGAACTGAAGGACGTGGATTCAATCTTTCCAAGATGCAAATGACCAGAGCAAAATTACACTCAAAGTGGTTTATTCAATAAATAGCTGGACAGGGAGACTTACCAGGGACACCGACAACAGCCAGGAGGGGATAGTAACCCACTTGAATTATGAACATTACGGCGCGGATCCGGTATGGTGGATACAGGGAATACATATCGTAAATAGCCCAGGATAAACTCCTGTCCATTGCTGGAACGTTCCTGTGGATAGTTCCCAGATTTTGATCCATTGCTGTAACGTTCCTGTGGGTAGTTCCCAGATTCTGATCCATTGCTGCAACGTTCCTGTGGATAGTTCCCAGATTCTGATCCATTGCTGTATCGTTCCTGTGGATAGCTCCCAGATTCTGCTCCCTCATCTCGCTCTCTCTGGAGCCGCTGATCTCTGGCAGTGTTGGAATTGACGCTCCCGCTGACAGTTTGGGATAACACAATGAAAGGAATCGCTTATTAATAGCAGAGACAACCCCTCCAGTGACACGGATCGATCCATAGAGACTGACATTCATCACAGTCACTAAACAAACACGCTCAGTTAACCCCTTTCAATCCAATACTTTTTCTATCACAATGAAATAGAAGATTAGCCGGGTCTGGATCGGCTGTGTGACAGTGACTGAGGGACGGAGTGTGGAAATAGTGGACACACTGACCCTGATACTCAATCCTCATTGATATCTGAGTGGTTCCAGCGGACTGGGGCATTTTCACTGTCCCATCCTGTTTATAAAAAGGAGAGAGAGGGATGAACCCTGGAGTGACAGAGCAGTCAGGATAATGTTAGTCACCAGGACATTTCCAGAGGGTCAGACTGGACAACAGGAATATTGCTCCTTCGTGAGGAAATGGTGTTAGGCGACCAGAAACACTGCGATATTCGTGGGAAATCACATTGCATGTTGTTATTGCAGTTATATTTCAAAATAACTGGAGGATTAATGAGGGAACTGATATGAATTTATATACTGGGACATATTGTGGTCAAATGTCATTTATTAGAGTTGTTATCGAGTCTCAAAGCCGTGGATTAAAGGGTCGGTGACAGTGAGAATTTAATACTGGCTAAGAAACAGAAAGCAGAGAGAAGCGGTGAATGATAGTTATTCAGATAGGAGGGGAGGAGACATTGATGTTCACTCGGGGTCCACATGAGGACAATTGCTCTTCAAGATACAATTCACTGAAATAGGCTTCAATGGAAATAATTTCAACATTCACAAATGACAGTCACTCAGCAATGACACAGTGAGCAGGGTAGCAGCAATCTTCAGCAGCATATTCCCAGATCTGTGAAAGGGAGAGTCACGGGGAAAGTAAATTTAAATCACTGTCGTGTGGGTGATGCATTAGGGAGGAGGGCTGAGGACAGGAAATATAAACTAAACGGGACAAGTTTAAAAAGTGTACAGGAAGGGAGCGGGGACATGTCCACACTTTGCACTGGAAGGTCATTGTGATAAGATTGGAAAAACCTCAGAAGATATTTAACTTGATCAATAGAGGCGGAGACTCCTAAAAGAAGGATGTTAGGATCATAGAGTCATCGAGGTCCAGAGCACAGAGAGGTCATTCGGCCCATCTGGACTGGGCAGGTCAAAAACAACCACCTGAGTATTTGAATCCCACTTTCTAATACTTTGCCAATAGCCTGTAGAGTTATAACTAGGTTTATAGTGAGGACCATAGCTGATGAATTGCATCTTGTTCTGCCGCTAAATATACAAAAGGATGTGAGGGTCTTGGAGACAAAGCAAAGGATTTCATAGAATTTACAGTGCAGAAGGAGGCCATTCGGCCCATCGAGTCTACACTGGCTCTTGGAAAGATCACCCGACCCAAGGACCACACCTCCACCCATCCCCATAACCCAGTAACCCCACCCAACACTAAGGGCAATTTTGGACACTAAGGGCAATTTAGCATGGCCAATCCACCTACATTTCACATATTTGGACTGTGGGCGGAAACCGGAGCACCCGGAGGAAACACACGCAGACACGTGGAGAACGTGCAGACTCCGCACAGACAGAGACCCAAGCCGGGAATCGAACTGGAACCCTGGAATCCTGGGGCTGTGAAGCAACAGTGCTAACCACCAAGCTACCGTGCTGGATATTTAATGGAGTGTTGTCAGGGATGGAGGATTTCAGTTAAATATGGGGATTAGTGAACTGGAATTGTAATTTGTAGATCAGTTTAAGGTAAAGAGCAATTTCACAGAGGACTCCAAATTAGGAAGGAGTTCAGAGAGAGTGAGCAGAAAGGGTTCCACTGGAACCAGCACCAGTAACAAGATTTACAATAATTCATCAAAGACGGCGTGAGCATATTGACAGGACATTTAATACAGAGTTGTTATAATCTGGAATACACTGTCTGAAGATAGGCTGGGAGCAGTTTCAACAGTAAATTTCACAATGGAGCAGGATAATCATCATACCGGGCTACAAAGCGAAGCTGAACAGAATGTCCAGCAGCAGCGGCCTCCTCCCTGATGAGCTCAATGCATTCTATGCTCGGTTCGTGCAGGACACCATCAAAGCGCTGCCGACTGTCCCAGCAGCCCCGGTCACACCAAACACAACGTTCCACCTTCCTAAATCAGATCGGCGAACTTAGAAGTGAACCCTCGGAAGGCGACGGGCCCGGACGGGGTCCCTGGTCGTGCACTCAGATCCTGCGCGGACCAGCTGGCAGATTAGTTCAAGGACATCTTCACCCGCTGCATACTCCGCTCCGAGATCCCCAGCTGCTTCAAGAAGACCACCATCATGCCGGTTTCAAAGGAGAGCCGGGTAACGTGCCTCGAGGACAATTGTCCACTGGCCCTGACATCGAACGTAATGAAGCGCTTCGACAGGTTGGTCATGAGACACATGAACTCCATACTCCCAAAATGCCTACATCCACTGCAATTCGCCCATCACCGCAGCCGGTCCACAGCAGACGCCATCTCCATGGCCCGACACTCATCCCTGGAGCATCTTGACAACAGGGACTCCTACATCAGACTCCTGTTCATTAACTACAGCTCCGCATTCAACACCATAATCCCAGCCAAGCTCATATGAAATCTCCAAAACCTCGGACTTCGCTCTTCTCTCTGCAACTGGATCCTCGACTTTCTGACCCACAGACCGCACTCAGTAAGAATTTACAACAACACCTCCTCCACAACAGTTCTCAATACCGGGGCACGCAAGGCTGTGTACTTAGCCCCCTACTCTACTCCCATACTCATACACGAATGCGAGGCAAAATTTGGCTCCAACTACATCTGAAAGTTTGCTGACGACACGACCATAGTGGGCCGGATCTCGAACAACGATGAGTCAGAAAACAGGAGGGCTATAGAGAATCTAGTGGAGTGGTGCAGCGACAACAACCTATCCCTCAACACCAGCAAAACTAAAGAGCTGATCATTAAATTCAGGAAGCACAGTACTGTACACACCCCTGTCAGCATCAACGGGGCCGAGGTGGAGATGGTTGACAGTTTCAAACTCCTAGCTGTGAAATCAGCAACAATCTGCTCTGGTCCACCCACGTCGACGCAATGTCCAAGAAAGAACAACAGCGCCTATACTTACTCAGGAAACTAAGGAAATTCGGCATGTCCACATGAACTCTTTCCAACTTTTACAGATGCACCATAGAAAGCATCCTATCGGGCTGCATCACAGCCTGGTATGGCAACTGCTCGGCCCAGGACCGCAAAAACTTGGGAGAGTCGTGAACACCGCCCAGTCCATCACACAAACCCGCCTCCCATCCATTAACTCCATCTACACCTCCCGCTGCCTGGGGAAAGCGTGCAGTATAATCAAAGACCCCTACCACCCGGCTTACTCATTCTTCCAAATTCTTCCATTGGGGAGGAGATACAAAAGTCTGAGAACACGCACTAACAGACTCAAAAACAGCTTCTTCCCGCTGTTACAAGTCTCCTAAACTAGAGGGAAAAGTTTAAAGGAGATATGCGTGGAAAGTTCTTTAAGCAGAGGGTGGTTGGTGCCTGTAACGCATTGCTGGCGGAGGTGGTAGAGGCGGGAACGATAGCGCCATTTAAGCGTCATTTAGACAGATACATGAATGGGCAGGGAGCAGAGGGATACAGATCCTTTGAAAATAGGCGACAGGTTTGAATAAATAATTTGGATCGGCGCAGGCCTGGAGGGTGGAAGGGCCTGTTCCTGTGCTGTAATTTTTCTTTATTCTTCTTCTTTGTTCTTAAACGACCCTCTTATGGACTGATGGGCTTATAGACTGATCTGATCTCTTCAGGCATCTTCTCTCCTGAGCTGTACTGCACTCTGTATGCTTCAGCCGAGGCCTGTGTCTATGTATTTGCATTGTGCACCTTGTGTTTGCCCCACTTTGTATTTTCTTTTCATGGACGGAATGATCTGCCTGAGTTACACGTCGAACAATCCTTTTCACTGCTTCTCGGTACCCGTGACAATGGCGCAAACCAACAGGCCGCTGCCGAACTGCTGACCTTGCAGACAACAGAGATTGAGTTCCCCCTGTCACATTAACGAGGGAGCTCGCACTCTGCAAGGGTCGTGGGAAAGACAATCATTCCCACCGCTAAGTCCAGTGGGTGTTGCGACATTATTGACAGGGGATTGTTATATAGAAACATGGAGCATGGGAGCAGGAGCAGGCCATTCGGCCCTTTCAGTCTGCTTCACATGCATTGTGTACATCGCTGATCATCCGACTCACTAACATGCTCCTGCTTTCCTCCCTATCCTTGGATCCCGTTAGCCCCAAGTCCCATAACCAACTGCCCCTTGAAAATATGCAATGTTTCAGCTTCAACTACTTTCTGTGGCGGAGAATTCCACAGGCTCGCAGCTCTCTGTGTGAGGAAATGGCTCCTTCTATCAGTTTAAATGGCCTGTCCGTATCCTCAGACTGTGCCCCTAGTTCCGGGTCCCTGTGCCATCCAGAACATCATTCCTACATTCACCTTTTTCATAGGTTTCTATGGTCCAGCCCCTCTCATTATTCTGAACTGGAGCGAATATTGTTGTGACATCCTGGGCGAGTGTGCGGCCAGTTCCGGTCCCACAGACCCCGGAGTCCCAACAGGAGTGAATCAACCAATCATTTGCGTGTTTTCCAAAGGGTTTTAACCATTGACTGCTCCACTGAGTTACTGACACCAGATTTATAGGTAAAATATTAATAAACTATTTATCAGCGTCTGAAAGGAAATAATCTCCCTATTTGAGGAAAACCCCGTCCCACCCTCCACCCAGACACACATCAGGCAGCCACACGGTGAAGAGGTTGGGGAGGAATCAGAATAATTGGAATTAAAGGGGAGGGTTCGAGATGAATCTGCGTGTTGCGGTTGTAGCATTTTTAGGCGCTGGTTTTCTCTGAATGGCTCTGGGGAATGGATTCACACAGGTCAGTACAATTCTCACCTTCCAATATCAGATGGAGCTTTACACAAGAGATTCAGGTCGGCGCAATTTACAAACAAAATGTTTTTATTGATGTTTCAAGGAACACAATAGAAAAGAAAAAGAGTTTCTCACATTGAATCTTAAACAACGACCAAAAAGAAAGCTACATATCTCACAACCTTCTGCCCTGAGCCCCCGCTGTCACCATGGCCGTGACTGGTCTCTGATGCCGGATATTACTGAGAGTTTTACATTGCTGTTTATTTGTTGACCCAGGTTTATTGGGTTCCACTGGGGCCCCTGCCGCTTGGCGATAGTGGCTGTCCCCAGTTTCCCCCTCCTGTGTCTTGGCGCTCAGCGTTCCTCCCCTTGTTTGTCTGCAAACTTCTTTCTTTAAAAATAAATAAATGTAGAGAACCGTATTCATTTCTCCAACCCAACCAACCTGCACATCCTCGGGTTGTGGAAGCGAAACCCACGCTAACACGGGCAGAGTGTGCAAACTTCACACGGGCAGTGACCCAGAGCCGGGATTGAGCCTGGAACCTCGGCGCCCTCAGGCAGCAGTGCTAACCACTGCGCCACCCTGCTGCCTTTGTCCATTTCTTTCTGATAGTGGGGGAGGGGTGGTGAGGAGTTCCCATTCTTCTCTTGGTTCACAGGTATTCCAGGGAGGGCGGGTCTGCTTGTTACCCCGGTTTGTCCCCGTGTAGGGTCCAGGGAGGGTGGGTCTGCTTGTTACCCCGGTTTGTCGCCGTGTAGGGTCCAGGGAGGGTGGGTCTGCTTGTTACCCCGGTTTCTCCCCGTGTAGGGTCCAGGGAGGGTGGGTCTGCTTGTTACCCCGGTTTCTCCCCGTGTAGGGTCCAGGGAGGGCGGGTCTGCTTGTTACCCCGGTTTCTTTCTGTGCAGGGTCCAGGGAGGGTGGGTCTGCTTGTTACCCCGGTTTGTCCCTGTGTAGGGTCCAGGGAGGATGGGTCTGCTTGTTACCCCGGTTTCTCCCCGTGTAGGGTCCAGGGAGGATGGGTCTGATTGTTACCTCGGTTTGTCCCTGTGTAGGGTCCAGGGAGGATGGGTCTGCTTGTTACCCCGGTTTCTCCCCGTGTAGGGTCCAGGGAGGGTGGGTCTGCTTGTTACCCCGGTTTGTCCCCGTGTAGGGTCCAGGGAGGATGGGTCTGCTTGTTACCCCGGTTTGTCCCTGTGTGGGGTCCAGGGAGGGTGGGTCTGCTTGTTACCCCGGTTTGTCCCCGTGTAGGGTCCAGGGAGGGTGGGTCTGCTTGTTACCCCGGTTTGTCCCTCTGTAGGGTCCAGGGAGGGTGGGTCTGCTTGTTACCCCGGTTTGTCCCCGTGTAGGGTCCAGGGAGGGTGGGTCTGCTTGTTACCCCGGTTTGTCCCTGTGTAGGGTCCAGGGAGGGTGGGTCTGCTTGTTATCCCGGTTTGTCCCTGTGTAGGGTCCAGGGACGGTGGGTCTGCTTGTTACCCCGGTTTGTCCCCGTGTAGGGTCCAGGGAGGGTGGGTCTGCTTGTTACCCCGGTTTCTCCCCGTGTAGGGTCCAGGGAGGGTGGGTCTGCTTGTTACCCCGGTTTGTCCCCGTGTAGGGTCCAGGGAGGGTGGGTCTGCTTGTTACCCCGGTTTGTCCCTGTGTAGGGTCCAGGGAGGGTGGGTCTGCTTTTTACCCCGGTTTGTCCCTGTGTAGGGTCCAGGGAGGGTGGGTCTGCTTGTTACCCCGGTTTCTCCCCGTGTAGGGGAGGTCTGTGCTCCCTCCAAGAAATGGCCTTCCTCCAGCCCCCACCCCGGCTGGCTGGTGGCTGCAAACAGGTCTGGAGATAGGCTTGTGAATTTGCTTCATGTGCTGTGGCATCCCTGCTCAAAACCTCTTACTAATGTTATTTTCCCTAACCTCAGGAACTCGGCGAGATCCGATAGTCATTCCGAGTCCCGGGGTGGCGCTGCCGACTTCCTCCCCACCCCCCGGCAGGAGTCTCCGACTGGCGATCAGTGAGGCTAAGACTCCCTATTTCCCTGACCGGAGCTCTCTCTGTTCTGACACCCCGAAGGCCAGGGCGCTCCCCTCTCTCCCTGACCAGACTCTCTCTGCTCTGACACCCCGAAGGCCAGGGCGTCTCCCTCTCTCCCTGACCAGACTCTCTCTGCTCTGACACCCCGAAGGCCATGACGTCTCCCTCTCTCCCTGACCAGAGCTCCGGCTGCTCTGACACCCCGAAGGCCAGGGCTTCCCCCTCTCTCCCTGACCGGAGCTCTTTCTGCTCTGACACACCGTCGGCCAGAGCGTCCCCCTCTCTCCCTGACCAAAGCTCCGGCTGCTCTGACACCCTGAAGGCCAGTGCGTCCCCCTCTCTCCCTGACCAAAGCTCCGGCTGCTTTGACACCCCGAAGGCCAGGGCGTCCCCCTCTCTCCCTGACCAGAGCTCCGGCTGCTCTGACATCCCGAAGGGCAGGTCGTCTCCCTCTCTCCCTGACCGGAGCTCTCTCTGCTCTGACACAGCGAAGGCCAGGTCGTCCCCCTCTCTCCCTGACCAGAGCTCCGGCTGCTCTGACACCCCGAAGGCCAGGGCGTCTCCCTCTCTCCCTGACCAGAGCTCTTTCTGCTCTGACACATCGAAGGCCAGGGCGTCCCCCTCTCTCCCTGACCAGAGCTCCGGCTGCTCTGACACCCCGAAGGCCAGTGCGTCTCCCTCTCTCCCTGACCAGAGCTCCGGCTGCTCTGACACCCCGAAGGCCAGGGCATCCCCCTCTCTCCCTGACCATAGCTCGCTCTGCCCTGACACCCCGAAGGCCAGGGCGTCCCCCTCTCTCCCTGACCAGAGCTCCGGCTGCTCTGACACCCCGAAGGCCAGGGCGTCCTTATCTCTACCTGACCAGAGCTCTCTCTGCTCTGACATCCCGAAGGCCAGGGCGTCCTCCCTCTCTCCCCGACCAGAGCTCCTGCTGCTCTGACACCCCGAAGGCCAGGGCGTCTCCCTCACTCCCTGTCCAAAGCTCTCTCTGCTCTGACTCCCCGAAGGCCAGGGCGTCTCCCTCTCTCCCTGACCAGAGCCCCGGCTGCTCTGACACCCCCAAGTCCACCAGAGACGGGTATAGCTCCATCCCGACACCCACCAACTTGGACACAGCCTCGAAGGTGGCCGTGCAGAATTCCCTGAGTCTGGGGCAGGACCAGAACATGCGGGTGTGGTTGGCCGCCCTCCCCACCCCCCCCCCCGGGAACCACTCGCATTGTCCACCAGCTCCGGGAAGAAGCCGCTCAGACGCGTCTTGGTGAGGTCGCTCTGTGCACCACCTTGAGCTGCATCAGACTGAGCCCGGCGCAGGACGAGGTGGAGTTGACTCTGTGCTGCGCCTCGATCCAGAGTCTCTCCCTCTCTCTGTCCAGTCCCTCCCCCCACTTTTGTCTGGTCCCCTCCAGTGGAGTCCTGACGTTTTCCATCTGTCTCCTGTGTATGTGGCCACATTTGCCGTCCCCTAACCAATCCAGTCCTCCCACCGTGTCCAGGAATGTGTGTGTTTCTGGGGGAAGGTTTTCATCTCCTTGTGGGGGAAGTTACACAGCTGCAGCAATCTGAGGTTGTTTCCTCGAGAGTTGGAGCTTCCCTGTGAGATTCCCAGAATCGACAGCCTGTCGGGTGCGGACATGTCCTCAACCGTCAGCATCCCTCTGTCTCCCCCCGCACATCTAAAATGTACCGTCCATCGCTTCCGGCCCGAACCTGTACTGTGCCGAGAGGAGGGCCCGCGGGCCTCTCGCCCAGTTCAATAATAATTATCACTTATTTTCACAAGTCGGCTTCAATGAATTTACTGTGAAAAGCCCCGAGTCGCCACATTCCGGCGCCCGACACATGAATTGTTTCCACGTCATTAAGGTGGCTCCTAACACTGGGCTCCTGAGTGTGTGTGTGGGCTGGCCGGGAGTGGCCTGGAGTGTGTGTGTGGGCTGGCCTGGCCTGGAGTGCGTGTGTGGGCTGGCCGGGAGTGGCCTGGAGTGTGTGTGTGGGCTGGCCGGGAGTGGCCTGGCCTGGAGTGCGTGTGTGGGCTGGCCGGGAGTGGCCTGGAGTGTGTGTGTGGGCTGGCCGGGAGTGGCCTGGAGTGTGTGTGTGGGCTGGCCGGGAGTGGCCTGGAGTGCGTGTGTGGGCTGGCCGGGAGTGGCCTGGAGTGTGTGTGTGGGCTGGCCGGGAGTGGCCTGGAGTGTGTGTGTGCGCTGGCCGGGAGTGGCCTGGCCTGGAGTGCGTGTGTGGGCTGGCCGGGAGTGGCCTGGAGTGTGTGTGTGGGCTGGCCTGGCCTGGAGTGCGTGTGTGGTCTGGCCGGGAGTGGCCGGGAGTGTGTTTGTGGGCTGGCCGGGAGTGGCCTGGAGTGTGTGTGTGGGCTGGCCTGGCCTGGAGTGTGTGTGTGGGCTGGCCGGGAGTGGCCTGGAGTGTGTGTGTGTGTGTGCTGGCAGGGAGTGGCCTGGAGTGTGTTTGTGGGCTGGCCGGGAGTGGCATGGAGAGTGCGTGTGGTCTGGCCGGGAGTGGCCGGGAGTGTGTGTGTGGGCTGGCGGGGAGTGGCCTGGAGTATGTCTGTGGGCTGGCTGGGATTGGCCTGGCTTGGAATGTGTGTATGGGCTGGTAGGGAGTGGCCTGGCATGGAGTGTGTGTTTGGGCTGGCCGGGAGTGGACTTGTATCCAGCGCTCAGAGTGAGTTACCCGTGCAGGAGGCCTCCTCCATTCAGACCCAGTCCACCTCCAGCTCCTTAAAACATCCCTTCACCCTCTCTGCGCTGGCTGCCCAGTGATACAACAGAATACAACAGGAACCACTGTAGAAAATGATATACTACCCAGGGACCACTAAATAGAACATAGAAAAATACAGCACAGAACAGGCCCTTTTGCACACGATGTTGTGCCGAACTTTTGTCCTAGATTAATCATAGATTACCAGAGCATTTAAGTGCAGAAGGAGGCCATTTGGCCCATTTGGTCTACCTAACCTGCACATCTTTGGACTGTGGGAGGAAACTGGAGCACCCGGAGGAAACCCACGCACACACGGGGAGGACGTGCAGACTCCGCACAGACAGTGACCCAAGCCGGAATCGAACCTGGGACCCTGGAGCTGTGAGGCAATTGTGCTATCCACAATGCTACCGTGCTGCCCTTAAGAACAAATTAATCTACACTATATCATTCTACCGTAATCCATGAATCTATCCAATAGCTGCTTGAACGTCTCTAATGTTTCCGACTCAACTACTTCCACAGGCAGTGCCCCCACTACTCTCTCGGTAAAGAATCTATCTCTGACATCCCCCTTATATCTTAAACCATTCACCTTAAATTTATGTCCCCTTGTAATGGTTTGTTCCACCCGGGGAAAAAGTCTCTGACTGTCTACTCTATCTATTCCCCTGATCATCTTATAAACCTCTATCAAGTCGCCCCTCATCCTTCTCCGTTCTAATGAGAAAAGGCCTCGCACCCTCAACCTTTCCTCGTAAGACCTCCTCTCCATTCCAGGTAACATCCTGGTAAATCTCCTTTGCACCTTTTCCAAAGCTTCCACATCCTTCCTAAAATGAGGCGACCAGAACTGTACACAGTACTCCAAATGTGGCCTTACGAAAGTTTTGTACAGCTGCATCATCACCTCACGGCTCTTAAATTCAATCCCTCTGTTGATGAACTCTAGCACACCATAGGCCTTCTTCACAGCTCTATCCACTTGAGTGGCAACTTTCAAAGATGTATGAACATAGACCCCAAGATCTCTCTGCTCCTCCAAATTGACAAGATATGCTACCCTGGGACAACTGTATAAAATGATATAATACCAAGTGACTACTGTAAAAAAATGAAATACTATACAAGAACCACTGTATATCAGGGACAGGCCTCCAATGTGACCACTTCGTTGTAGAATGGATTTGCGTATTCTTGAAACTCTCCCCATTTTTTACAGTAGTCCCAGGGAAGAATTTCCTAATTTACAGTGGTCCCTGGGTAGAAGATCATTATTACAGTGGCTTCGGGTAGTATGTCATTATTTAGAGTAGTCCCTGGGAAGTATATCATTATTTATAGTGACCTTGGCTAGGTAACATCATTCACAGTGTTCCCTGTGCAGTATATCAACATGTAAAGTGGTCCCTGTGCAGTATATCATTATTTACAGTGGCCCCTGTGCAGGATATCATTACTTACAGTGGTCCCTGTGTAGTGTTTTGTTATTTAATTGGTTCCTGCATTGCATTTCATTATTTACAATAGTCCCTGGGTAGTATATCATTATTTATAATGGTCCCTGGGCAGGATTCCATTATTTACAGTGGTTCCTGTGTAGTATTTAATTATTTACAGTGGTGCCTGGATAATATCGCATTATTTACAGTGGTTGCTGGGTAGTATATCATTATTTGCAGAGTCCCCTAGGTAGTAGAAAATTATTTACAGTGGGCCATGGATAGTATAACATTATTTACAGTGGGCCCTAGTTAGTACATCATTGTTTACAGTGGATCCTTTGTAGTACGTCACGATTTACAACGGTCCCAGGGTGGAAGTTCATTATTTACAATGGTCCCTGGCAGTATATCATAATGTACAGTAGCCCTTGGGTAGTATATCATTATTTACAGTAGAGTATCATTTATTTGCAGTGGTCGCTGTGAAGTATTTCATTATTTACAGTGGGCCCTGGGTAGTAGATCATTATTTACAGTGGTTCCTGTATAGTATTTCATTATTTACAGTGGTCCCTGGGAAATATATCATTAATCACAGTGGTCTCTGGGTAGAAGATCATTATTTACAGTGGTCCCAGGGTAGCATGTCATTATTTACAGTGGTTGCTGATAGTATATCATTATTAACAGTGCTTCCAGGGTGGTATTTCATTAATTGCAGTTCCCTGGAATGTATATCATTATTTAAGGAGGTCCCTGTGTAGTACATCATTACTTACAACGTTCCCTGGATGGAATTTCATGGTTTGCAGTCGTCCCTGGATAGTATATCATTATTAAAAGTTGTCCCTGGGTGGGAAATCATTATTTACATTGGTCCCTGGATATTATATCATTATTTACTGTGCTCCCTGGGTAGTATATCATTATTTACAGTGGTCTCTGGGTAGAATATCATTACTTACAGTGGCTCCTTGATAGTATATCAGTATTTACAGTGGTCTCTGGATAGTACATCATTACTTACAACGGTCCCAGTCTGGAATTTCTTTTTTACAGTGGTCCCTGTGTAGTACATCATTATTTACAACAGTCGCAGGTTGGAATTTATTATTTACAGTGGTCCCTGGATAGTTTATCATTATTTACAGTTGTCCCTGGATAGAACATCATTATTTGCAGTGGTCCCTGGACAGGATGTGATTATTTGCAGTAGTCACTGTGTAGTAAATCGTTGTTTACAACGGTCCCAGGGAGGAATGGCATTACTTACAGTGATCCCTGGATAGTATATCAATATTTACAGTGTTCCCTGGGTATAATATCATTATTGACAATGGTCCATGGGTAGTTCATCATTATTCTCAGTCGTCCCTGGGCAGTATGTCATTATTTACATTACTTCCCTGTGTAGTACATCATTATTTACAACGGTCCCGGAGTGGAATGTCATTAATTACAGTGGTCCCTGGATAGTAGCTCATTATTTACAGTGCTCCCTGAGTAGCATATACATATTTACAGTGGTCCCTGGGTAGTATATCCTTATTTATAGTGTTCCCTGGAGAGGAGCACATTATTTACAGTGGTCCCTGGATAGAATACCATTATTAAAGTGATCACTGTGTGGTGCATCATTAATTACAACGGTCGCAAGGTGGTATTTTATTATTTACAGTGGTCCCTGTGTGGTATCTCATTCTTTACAATGGTCCCTGGCTAATATGTCGTTATTTACAGTGGTCCCAGTGTCGTGCATCATTATTTACAACGGTCCCAGGCTGGAATTTTATTATTTACAGTGGTCCCTGTATAGGATCTCACTCTTTACAATGGTCCCTGGGGAATATGTCGTTATTTACAGTGGTCGTGTGTCGTGCATCATTATTTACAACTGTCCCAGGCTGGAATTTCATTATTTACAGTGGTCCCTGTGTATTATATCTTTATTCAAAGTGGTCCCTGGCTAGTTTGTCATTATTTACATTGGTCCCTAGGTAGTATATCATTATTTACAGTTGTCCCTGGATAGTATATCATTATTTACAGTGGTCCCTGGATAGTATATCATTGTTTAACGTGGTCACTTCGTAGTACATCATTATTTACTACGGTCCCAGGGTGAAATTTTATTATTTGCAGTTGTCCCTGTGTAGTTAATCACTATTTCCATTGGTCACTGTAGAGTATATCATTATTTACTGTGCTCCCGGGGTAGTATATCATTCTTTCTAGTGGTTCCTGGGTAGTAAATCATTATTCACAGTTGTCCCTGGGTAGTAAATCATTATTTACATTGGTGCCTGGATAGTATACCATTATTTACACTGATCCCAGTGCGGCATATCATTATGTACAGTCGTTCCTGGATAGTATATCATTATTTACAGTGGCCCCCAGGTAGTATATCATTATTAACAGTGGCCATTGGATAGTATATCTATTTTACAGTGTCTCTGAATAGCACATCATTATTTACAACGGTTACAGGCTGGAATTTCTTTATTTACAGTGGTCCCTGTGTTGTACATCATTGTTTACAACGGTCCCAGGGAGGAATTTCATTACTTGCAGTGATCCCTGGATAGTATATCATTATTGACAGTGGTCCCTGGGGATAATATCATTATTGACAATGGTCCCCGGATAGTATATCATTATTTACAGTGGTCCCTGGATACGATAACATTATTTACAGTGGTCCCTGGATATAATATCATTATTAAAGTGGTCACTGTGTGGTGTATCATTAATTACAACGATCGCAAGGTGGAATTTACGGTGGTCCCTGGTCAATATGTCGTTATTTACAGTGGTCCCTGTGTCGTGCATCATTATTTACAACGGTCCCAAGCTAGAATATCATTATTTCCAGTGGCCCTTTGGCAGTTTATCATTATTCACATTTGTCCCTGGGCTATATGTCATAGTTTACATTATTTTCCTGTGTAGTACATCATTATTTACAACGGTCCCGGAGTGGAATACCATTAATTACAGTGGTCCCTCGATTGTATCGCATTAATTACAGTGTTCCCTGAGTAGTATATACATACTCACAATGGTGCCTGTGTAGTATATCTTTATTTACAGTGGTCCCTGGATACGATAACATTATTTACAGTGGTCCCTGGATATAATATCATTATTAAAGTGGTCACTGTGTGGTGTATCATTAATTACAACGATCGCAAGGTGGAATTTACGGTGGTCCCTGGTCAATATGTCGTTATTTACAGTGGTCCCTGTGTCGTGCATCATTATTTACAACGGTCCCAAGCTAGAATTTCATTATTTACAGTCGTCCCTGTGTTGTACATCATTATTTACACGTTCCCTGTGTTGTACATCATTATTTACACGTTCCCTGTGTTGTACATCATTATTTACAACAGCCTCATGGTGGAATTTGATTATTTACAGTCGTCACTGGGTAGTATATCTTTATTGAAAGTGGTCCCTGGCTAGTTTGTCATTATTTACATTGGTCCCTAGGTAGTATATCATTACTTACAGTTGGCCCTGGATAGTATAACACCATTTACATTGGTCCCTGGATAGTATATAATTATTTTGCGTGGTCACTGAGTAGTACATCATTATTTACTACGGTCCCAGGGTGAAATGTTATTATTTACAGTTGTCCCTGTGTAGTTAATCATAATTAACATTGGTCCCTGCAGAGTATATCATTATGTCCAGTGGTTCCTGAGTGGTGCAGCATTACAAACAGCGGTCGCTGTGTAGTATATCATTATGTACAGTCGTCCCTGGGTAGTATGTGATTATTTTCAGTGGTCCCTGTGCAGTACCTCATTATTTACACGTTCCCTGTGTTGTACATCATTATTTACACGTTCCCTGTGTTGTACATCATTATTTACAACAGCCTCATGGTGGAATTTGATTATTTACAGTCGTCACTGGGTAGTATATCTTTATTGAAAGTGGTCCCTGGCTAGTTTGTCATTATTTACATTGGTCCCTAGGTAGTATATCATTACTTACAGTTGGCCCTGGATAGTATAACACCATTTACATTGGTCCCTGGATAGTATATAATTATTTTGCGTGGTCACTGAGTAGTACATCATTATTTACTACGGTCCCAGGGTGAAATGTTATTATTTACAGTTGTCCCTGTGTAGTTAATCATAATTAACATTGGTCCCTGCAGAGTATATCATTATGTCCAGTGGTTCCTGAGTGGTGCAGCATTACAAACAGCGGTCGCTGTGTAGTATATCATTATGTACAGTCGTCCCTGGGTAGTATGTGATTATTTTCAGTGGTCCCTGTGCAGTACCTCATTATTTGCAACGGTCCCAGGGTGGAATTCCATTATTTACAGTGTCCCTGTGTACTATATCATTATTATCAATTGTCCTTGGGTAGTATATAATTATTTTGAACGGTCCCATGGTGGAATGTCATTATTAACAGACGTTCCTGCATAGTATATAATTATTTACAGAGTCAGCGGGAAGTATAGCATGATTTGCAGTGGTCCCTGGGCAGTATGTCATTACTTACAGTGGTTCCTGTGTAGTACATCATTATTTACAACGGTCCACGGCTGGAATTTCATTATTTACAGTGGTCCCTGTGTTGTACATCATTATTTACAGTAGTCCTTGTGTTGTACATCATTATTTACAACAGCCTCAGGGTGGAATTTGATTATTTACAGTGGTCCCTGTGTTGTACATCATTATTTACAGTGATCCCTGTGTTGTACATCATTATTTACAACGGCCCCAGGGTGGAATTTGATTATTTCCAGTGGTCCCTGTGTAGAATATCATTATTTCCAGTGGCCCATTGGCAGTTTTTCATTATTCACATTTGTCCTTGGGCGGTATGTCATTATTTACATTATTTCCCTGTGTAGTACATCATTATGAACGCTGAAATCCACATACACCACATCAACTGCTCTACCCTCGTCTACCTGTTCAGTCACCTTCTCAAATAACTCAATAAGGTTTGTGAGGCATGACCTACCCTTCACAAAGCCATGCTGACTATCCCTGATCATATTATTCCTATCTAGATGATTATAAATCTTCTCTCTTATAATCCCCTCCAAGACATTACCCACAACAGACGTGAGGCTCACCGGTCTATAGTTGCCGGGGTTGTCTCTACTCCCCTTTTTGAACAAAGGGACCACATTTGCTAACCTCCAGTCCTCTGGCACTATTCCTGTAGCCAACGATGACATAAAAATCAAAGCCAAAGGCCCAGCAATCTCTTCCCTGGCCTCCCAGAGAATCCTAGGATAAATCCCATCAGGTCCCGGGGACTTATCTATTTTCTGCCTGTCCAGAATTGCCAACACCTCTTCCCTACGTACCTCAATGTCATCTATTCTATTAGCCTAGGGCTCAGCATTCTCCTCCACAACATTATCTTTTTCCTGAGTGAATACTGATGAAAAATATTCATTTAGTATCTCGCCTATCTCTTCAGACTCCACACACAACTTCCCATCCCTGTCCTTGACTGGTCCTACTCTTTCCCTAGTCATTCGCTTATTCCTGACATACCTATAGAAAGCTTTTGGGTTTTCCCTGATCCTACCTGCCAAATACTTCTCATGTCCCCTCCTTGCTCGTCTTGGCTCTCTCTTTAGATCCTTCCTCGCTACCTTGTAACTATCCATCGCCCCAACTGAAACTTCAAACCTCATCTTCACATAGGCCTCCTTCTTCCTCTTAACAAGATATTCCACTTCTTTGGTAAACCACGGTTCCCTCGCTCGACGCCTTCCTCCCTGCCTGACCGGTACATACTTATCAAGAACACGGAGTAGCTGATCCTTGAACAAGCTCCACTGATCCAGTGTGCCCAACACTTGCAGCCTACTTCTCCACCTTATCCCCCCCGCCCCCCCCCCGCCCCCAAGTCACGTCGAATGGCATCATAATTGCCCTTATAATTATTTAGCGTGGTCACTGCGTAGTACATCATTATTTACTACGGTCCCAGGGAGAAATTATATTATTTGCAGTTGTCCCTGTGTAGTTAATCATTATTTACATTGGTCCCTGTTGAGTATATCATTATGTACAGTGGTTCCTGAGTGGTGTATCATTACAAACAGCGGTCCCTGTGTAGGATATCATTATTTACAGTGGTTCCGGAGTAGTATATCATTATTTACGGTCCCTGGGTAGTATGTGATTATTTTCAGCGGTCCCTGTGCAGTACCTCATTATTTGCAACGGTCCCAGTGTGGAGTTCCATTATTTACAGTGGTCCCTGTGTACTATATCATTATTATCAATGGTCCTTGGGTAGTATATCATTATATTGAACGGTCCCATGTTGGAATGTCATTATCAACAGAGGTCCCTGCATAGTATATACTTGTTTACAGAGTCAGTGGGAAGTATAGCATGATTTGCAGTTGTCCCTGGGCAGTATGTCAATATTTACAGTGGTTCCTGTGTAGTTCATCATTATTTACAACGGTCCCAGGGTGAAATTTCAATATTTACAGTGGTCCCTGGATAGTATATCATCATTTACAGTTGTCCCTGTGTAGTACGTCATCATTTATAGTCGTCCCTGGGTAGTATATCTTTATTTACAGTGGTCTCTGGATAGTATGTCATTATATACAGTTGTTCCCTGGGTAGTATATCATTATTTTCGTGTCACTGGGTAGGATATCATTATTTACAGTGGTCGCTGGGCAGCATGTCATTTGCAGTGGTCCCTGTGTAGTCCATCATTATTTACTACGGTCCCAGGGAGAAATTATATTATTTACAGTTGTCCCTGTGTAGTTAATCATTATTTACATTGGTCCCTGTTGAGTATATCATTATGTACAGAGGTTCCTGAGTGGTGTATCATTACAAACAGCGGTCCCTGTGTAGGATATCATTATTTACAGTGGTTCCGGAGTAGTATATCATTATTTACGGTCCCTGGGTAGTATGTGATTATTTTCAGTGGTCCCTGTGCAGTACCTCATTATTTGCAACGGTCCCAGTGTGGAATTCCATTATTTACAGTGGTCCCTGTGTACTATATCATTATTATCAATGGTCCTTGGGTAGTATATCATTATTTTGAACGGTCCCATGTTGGAATGTCATTATCAACAGAGGTCCCTGCATAGTATATACTTATTTACAGAGTCAGTGGGAAGTATAGCATGATTTGCAGTTGTCCCTGGGCAGTATGTCAATATTTACAGTGGTTCCTGTGTAGTTCATCATTATTTACAACGGTCCCAGGGTGAAATTTCAATATTTACAGTGGTCCCTGGATAGTATATCATCATTTACAGTTCTCCCTGTGTAGTACGTCATCATTTATAGTCGTCCCTGGGTAGTATATCTTTATTTACAGTGGTCTCTGGATAGTATGTCATTATATACAGTTGTTCCCTGGGTAGTATATCATTATTTTCGTGTCACTGGGTAGGATATCATTATTTACAGTGGTCGCTGGGCAGCATGTCATTTGCAGTGGTCCCTGTGTAGTCCATCATTATTTACAACGGTCCCAGTGTGGAATATCAATATTTACAGTGGTCCCTTGGTAGTATGGTATTATCTACAGTGGACCCTGGGGAATATATCCTTATTTACATCGATCCCTGGGTAGTTTGTCAATATTTACAGTGGTTCCTGGGCAGTATGTCATTATTTTCAGTGGTCCCTGTGCAATAAAATATTATTTACAACGGTCCCAATGTGGAATTTCATTATTTACAGTGGTCCCTGGGCAGTATATCATTATTTACAGTGGTATCTGTGTAGTACATCATTATTTACCACGGTCCTTTGGTGGAATTTCAATATTTTTAGTGGTCCCTGGATAGTATATCATTACTTACAGTGGTCCCTGAGTAGTGTGTCATCATTTACAATCGTCCCTGGGAAGTGTATCTATATTTACAGTGGTCCCTGTGCACTACGTCATTATTTACAGTGGTCCCTGTGTAGTACATCATTATTTACAACGGTGGCAGGGAGGAATTAAGTTATTCACAGTAGTCCCTGGATAGTATATCATTATTTACATATGTCACTGGGTAGTATGTCATTATTTACAGTGGTCTCTGGGTCGTATACTATTCTTTAAAGTGGTTTCTGGGCGGTATGTCATTATTTACAGTCGTCCCTGGCTCGCATATCAGTGTTTACAGTGCTCCCTTGGTAGTATGTTATTATTTGCAGAGTTCCCTGGTTAGAATATCATTATTTACAGAGGTCCCTGTGTAGGATATCATTATTTACAGTGGTCGCTGGTCAGTATGTCATTTACAGTGGTCCCTGGGTAGAATATCATTATTTTCAGCGGTCCCTGGGTAGCCTGTGATTATTTTCAATGGTCCCTGTCCAGTACCTCATTATTTACAATGGTCCCAGCGTTAAATTTCATTATTTACATTGGCCCCTGTGCAGTACATCATTATTATCAATGGTCCTTGGGTAGTATATCATTATTATGAACGGACCCAGGGTGGCATTTCATTATTAACATCGGTCCCTTGATGGTATATCATTATTTACAGTGTCCATGGGCAGTATGTCATTACTTACAGTGGTTCCTGTGTAATACATCATTATTTACAACGGTCCCAGGGTGACATTTCAATATTTACAGTGGTCCCTGGAGAGTCTCTCATCATTTACAGTCGTCCCTGGGTAGTATATCTTTATTTACAGTGGTCGCTGGATAGTACGTCATTATTTACAGTCGTCCCTGGTTCGCATACCAGTATTTACATTGGTCCCTTGGTACTATTTTATTATTTGCAGAGTTTCCTCTACAGTACATCATCATTTACAGTGGTCCCTTGGTAGTATATCAGTATTTACAGTTGTCCCTGGGCAGTATGTCATTACCTACAGTGATTCCTGTGTAATACATCATTATTTACAACTGATTCAGGGTGGATTTTCATTATTCACAGTAGTCCCTGTATTGTATATCATTATTTACAGTGGCCCTGGTTGTATATCATGATTTACAGTGTTTTCTGCATAGTATGTCATTATTTCCAGTGGTACCTGTGTAGTATATCATTGACAGTGGTCCCTCGGTAGTATATCATTTTTCATAGTTGTCCCTGGACACTATGTCATTATTTACAGTGGTCCCTGGGTAGGGTAGTATTTTTTTAATGTGGTCCCTGTGTAGTACATAATTATTTACATCAATCCCAGTGTGGAATGTCATTACGTACAGTGGTCCCTGGGTAATATGCCATTATTTACCGTGGTCCCTGTGTAGTATGATTTTATTAACAGTGGTCCCTGGCATAATACAACTGTTTACAGCGGTCCCTTGCAGTATATCATTATTTACTGTGGTCCCTGTGCAGAATATCATTATATACACTGGTCCCTGGGCAGTATGTCATTTTTCCAGTGGTCCCTGTGTAGCACATAATTATTTACAACGATCCCAGTGTGGAATTTCATTACTTACAGTGGTCCCTGGGTAGTATGCCATTATTTACTGTGGTCCTTGAGTTGTATATCATTATTTACAGTGGTCCCTAGGTAGTATATTTTTATTTACAGTGGTCTCTAGTTAGTGTGTTAGTATTAACAGTTGTCCCTGGCATAATATCACTCTTTACAGCGGTCCCTTGCAGTCTATCATTATTTACTGTGGTCCCTGTGCAGTATATCATTATTTACACTGGTCCCTGGGCAGTATGTCATTATTTACAGTGGTCCCTGTGTTGTACATCATTATTTACAACAGCCCCAGGGTGGAATTTGATTATTTACAGTGGTCCCTGGGTAGTATATCTTTATTCAAAGTGGTCGCTGGCTAGTTTGTCATTATTTACATTGGTCCCTAGGTAGTATATCATTACTTACAGTTGTCCCTGGATAGTATAACATCATTTACATTGCTCCCTGGATAGTATATAATTAATTAGCGTGGTCACTGCGTAGTACATCATTATGTACTACGGTCCCAGGGTGAAATTTTATTATTTACTGTTGTCCCTGTGTAGTTAATCATTATTTACATTGGTCCCTGTAGAGTATATCATTATGTACAGTGGTTTCTGAGTGGTGTATCATTACAAACAGCGGTCCCTGTGTAGAATATCATTATTTACAGTGGTTCAGTGGTAGTATATCATTATTTACAGTCGTCCCTGGGTAGTATGTGATTTCTTTCAGTGGTCCCTGTCCAGTACGTCATTAATTACAATGGTCCCAGCGTTAAATTTCATTATTTACTTTGGTCCCTGTGCAGTACATCATTATTATCAATGGTCCTTGGGTAGTATATCATTATTATGAACGGTCCCAGGCTGGCATTTCATTATTAACATCGGTCCCTGGATGGTATATCATTATTTTCAGTGTCCCTGGGCAGTATGTCATTACTTGCAGTGGTTCCTGTGTAATACATCATTATTTACAACGGTCCCAGGGTGAAATTTCAATATTTACAGTGGTCTCTGGATAGTATGTCATTATTTACAGTCGTCCCTGGCTCGCATACCAGTATTTACAGTGATCCCTTTGTAGTATATTATTATTTGCAGAGTTTCCTCTTATGAGATCCTGAATCAATCCTGTCTCATTACACAGGACCAGATCTAGGAACACTTGTTCCCTCGTAGGTTCCATTACATACTGATCTAGGCAACTATCGCGAATACATTCTATAAACTCCTCCTCAAGGCTGCCTGGACCGACCTGGTTAAACCAATCAACATGTAGATTAAAATCCCCCATGATAACTGCTGTACCATTTCTACATGCATCTGTTATTTCTTTGTTTATTGCCTGCCCCACCATAATGTTACTATTTGGTGGCGAATAGATTACTCCTATCAGTGACTTTTTCGCCTTACTATTCCTGATTTCCACCCAAATGGATTCAACCTTATCCTCCATAGCACCGATGTCATCCCTAACTGTTGCCCGGAAGTCATCCTTAAATAACAGAGCTACACCACCTCCCTTACCATTCACTCCGTCCTTGCGAAAAGTTTGATACCCTCGGATATTAAACACCCAATCGTGACCATCCTTTAACCATGTTTCAGTAATGGCCACAAAATCATAGTGATTCACGATGATTTGTGCCATCAACTCATTTACCTTATTCCGAATACTACGAGCATTCAGGTAAAGTACACTTATGTTGGCTTTTTTTTACCTCTTCTGAATCTTAACACCTCGATCAGTAACCTCTCCTAAGTTATATTTGCTCTTAACCTTTTTCCTAATTTTCCTTCTTGTCGAACCCATATCTTCCTGTAACAACCTGCCGCGTCGCTTACCATTAATGTTTTCACTTCCAGTTTTATTTCTTTTAGTATTCCTGGTCCTATTCACTGAGCTCCCCTCAGTCACTGTACCTTGTACTGTCGCCCTTTTTGATTTTTGACTATGGCTTCTCTGCCTTACACTTTCCCCCTTACTGCCTTTTATTTATGTCCCTGTTTTACTACCTTCAAACTTCCTGCATCGGTTCCCATTCCCCTGCCACATTAGTTTAAACTCTCCCCAACAGCTCTAGCAACCCCCCCCCCCTCTCCCCCCGCCCCCCCCCCCCCCACCCCCCCCCAGGACATCGGTTCCAGTCCTGCCCAGGTGCAGACAGTCCGGTTTGTACTGGTCCCACCTCCCCAGAACCGGTTCCAATGTCCCAGGAATTTGAATCCCTCCCTCTTGCACCATCTCTCAAGCCACGTATTCATCCTCTCTATCCTGACATTCCTACTCTGACTAGCTCGTGGCACTGGTAGCAAACCTGAGATTACTACCTTTGAGGTCCTACTTTTTAGTTTATCTCCTAGCTCCCTAAATTCAGCTTGTAGGACCTCGTCCCGTTTTTTACCTATATCGTTGGTGCCTATGTGCACCACGACAGCTAGCTGTTCACCCTCACCCCCCCCCCCCCCCAGAATGTCCTGCAGCCGCTCCGAGACATCATTGACCCTTGCACCAACGAGGCAACATACCATCCTGGAGTCTCGATTGCGGCCGCAGAACCACCTGTCTATTCCTCTTACGATTGAGTCCCCTATCACTATAGCCCTACCATACTTCTTCCTGCCCAGCTGCGCAGCAGAGCCAGCCACGGTGCCATGAACCTGGATGCTGCTGCCTTCCCCTGGTGAGCCATCTCCCCCAACAGTATCCAAAGCGGTATATCTGTTTTGCAGGGAGATGACCGCAGAGGACACCTGCACGGCCTTCCTACTCTTGCTCTGTCTTTTGGTCACCCATTTACTATCTCCCTCAGTACCTTTCACCTGCGGTGTGACCAACTCGCTAAACGTGCTATCCGCGACATCCTCAGCATCGCCGACGCTACAAAGTGAGTCCATCCGCAGCTCCAGAGCCGTCAAGCGGTCTAACAGGAGCTGCAACTGGACACACATCTTGCACGTGAAGGAGCCAGGGACAGTGGACGTGTCCCTGAGCTCCCACATCGCACACGAGGAGCATGACACGGGTCTGAGATCTCCTGCCATGTCTTAAACCTTCGGTTAACTTCAACAATTTCAATTCCCCCGCCCCCCCAAAAAAATGTAAATAAATAAATAAACAACGAAGAAAAAAATGAATAAATATACCAATGAAAAGAAACAGAAAAACAGAAACACTACTTACCAGTCACAAAAAGCACTTCCTCCCCACCCAGCTTCGAATTCCCACCTCGATTCAAATTCCCAAACTCACTCTTTGCTGTCTCACTCCTGGCTCTGTCTTCTGCTTGCTCACTGGGAGAACTCACTGGGAGTGAGTTTACAAGTGGCTCTTTTTAAACTGTTCTGAATTGACTCCCCTCCCCCACCTGCTTTTAGATCAAAGTAGACTAAAGTGACTGACACTTAACTGCCAACCAGTTATGTGAGTGGGTGGGGCAGCCCTTGTTAACCTACACTGCACAGTCCCTCTATCAATAAAAGCTAACACACCGTACGCCTTCTGAACAACCCTCTCAACCTGAGATGGGGAGAAGCGTTCACATTGGTGAAAGGATTGAGGATGAGCAGCTCTAGATGAAAGGATTGAGTAAATGAAGCAATGACGATATAAACTAGGACTTTCTCACACAGCGAGTGGTGAGGATGGGGAATCCCTTGCCTGTGTGTGCGGCGATGACCGGTTCGATAGGAAGAATTCAAAGGGGAATTATACTCTGATGTGAAAGTGAATCCCGATATACAAAGAACAAGAACAAGAAGAAAGAAAATAACATCCCAGGAACAGGCCCTTCGGCCCTCCACGCCTGCGAAGACCATACTGCCCGTATCATCTAAAATCTTCTACACTTCCGGGTTCCGTATCCCTCTATTCCCATTCTATTCCTGTATTTGTCAAGATGCCCCTTAAACGTCACTGTCGTCCCTGCTTCCACCACCTCCTCTGGCAGCGAGTTCCAGGCACCCACTACCCTCTGTGTAAAAAGAATTGCCTCGTACATCTACTCTAAACCTTGCCCCTCGCACCTTAAACCTATGCCCCCTAGTAATTCACCCCTCTACCCTGGGAAAATGTCTCTGACTATCCACTCTGTCTATGCCCCTCATAATGTTGTAGACCTCTATCAGGTCTCCCCTCAACCTCCTTCGTTCCAGTGAGATTACTGCCATGTGTAAATCAATACCCTGCGCATTGATCATAGCCTGTCAAACTAACCTGTACATTTTTGGATTCCCTTGTGCCCTAGCAGGATTATCTTTGCTCTCCCATCCAGACTGACTTGTTTTTACTTCTGTATGTATCTGGATGTGATCCCCTACTGAACCTGCACACTGAGACCCATTCCCCTCGCCAATCCAGTTGCCACACCCTCGAACAGCCTTAGCAAACCCACCGGAAAGTTATAGATTCCATTCCCATTCAAGTGCAACTCATCCGAGATTTATTGGTTGCGCCGGACCCAGGAACGGAATCACTGGCCGCGAAAATAAAGCCTATTCGCCCACACCATCTCTGTAGCATTCATCTGTTATACCCCCCTTCATCCAATCCTCGCTGTCAAGGATCTGGAGATATTAACCTCCGACGTCATTCTTTTCAATCTGCTCGGATAACTGTAAATTATTGACGCAGGACCTCGTCCATTTTTCTATCTCTGTCGTTGGTACCAATGGTACCCACGACCTCTGTCTGTCCCCACTCCAACTTCAGAATGCCCTGCAAGGGTTTGCCGATATTCATGACACTGGCATCAGTCAGGCCAAATGCCATCCTGGACTCAGAGATACGGCAGTAGAAACGCTCATTGGACTTCTCACAGCGCAATGACCTTGTTTCTGGTGCATTCCCCGGATTAAACGTCGCTTCCAGCGTTTTCAAAACAGAAAAACTGTCCTTGAATGAGATGAATGTTGCGTCTTTCCTAATCTGCTGATAACCCCTGATTATGACTGGTGGCCCCAAATTTGTACAGTATAGATTAATGATTTGGAAGAAGGTACTGAAGGCACTGTTGCAGATGAAACAAAGATCTTTAGAGGGACGGGTAGTATAGAGGAAGCAAGGGGACTTCATGTGGAAAAGTGTGAAGTTATACACTTTGGTAGGAGGAAGTTAGGCATAGACTATTTTCTAAATGGGGAAATGCTTCGGAAATCAGAAGCACAAAGGGACCTTGTTCACGGTTCTCTTAAGTTTAACGTTCAGGTCCAGTGGGCAGTTAAGAAGGCAAATGTAATGTTAGCATTCATGTCAAAGCGCAAGAATACAAGACCAGGGTTGTGCTTCTGAGGCTTCTGAGGCTGTATAAGGCTCTGGTCAGACCCCATTTGGAATATTGTGAGCAGTTTTACTATCTAAGCATGGATGTGCTGGCCTTGGAAAGGGTCCAGGGGTGGTTCACAAGAATGATCCGTGGATTGGGGTACATGTCGAATGAGGGACGTTTGAGGACTCTGTGTCTGTACTCGTTGGAGTTTAGAAGGATGAGAGGAGATCTTATTGACACTTACAAGATACTGCGAGGCCTGGATAGAGTGGACGTGGGGAGGATGTTTCCAATTGTAGGAAAAACTAGAACCAGAGGACACTATCTCAGTCTAAAGGGACGATCCTTTAAAACAGAGATGAGGAGGAATTTGTTCAGCCAGACGGTGGTGAATCTGTGGAACTCTTTGTCGCAGAAGGCTGCGGAGGCCAAATCACTGAGTGTCTTTAAGACAGAGATAGATAGTTTTTTGATTAATAAGGGGATCAGGGGTTATGGGGAGAAGGCCGGAGAATGGAGATGAGAAAGTAACAGACATGATTGGATGGCGGAACAAACTCGATGGGCCGAGTGGCCTAATTCTGCTCCTTTTACTTATGGTCTTATGGTCTTATTCCCGCTTTAATTGCAAAAATAATACTCCATATTTTGTACACTAACTTCCCTCTCTACAACTTAAATTACCCTCCACTACTTTCACTACTTCACAATTCTGTTCTGTTCCCCTCATCTCTCATCTCCTTTTCCGCCTTCATTCTCCGCACCTTTTTTTCCACCCCTCGGTTTTCCACTCCTTACTTTACCTCCCAGCCACTCTTCAGTTGCCAACAATCCACTCTGTGTGCTTCCCGACATGTTGCACTATTTCAATCTCCTCCCATATCAATCTATTCATCTCGTGTACGTTCCTTTCCTCTCAATATACTTCCTTTCTTCTCCCCACCTCTCTTATGCCCATCACTCTACCCTCATCTCTTGTTATTCAACTCTCAGTTCGACTAGAATTTGCAAATGTAAAATGTATAAATGTAAAGAGGAGGAAGATCGGAATAGACTCCACGGGGCGGGGTAGACGCAGGGAGGTCAGGTAATATTTAATGAGTGGGAGTATAACGTGATGAATTTTGTTTGACAGACTCAAAAGAGGCATCATAATGCTAAAGTTGCCAATTTAAACTGTTGTTTCACATAAAAGCGTGATATATATTCGGCAACAACACAATTTACATTTCGAGAAGTATTTATACATAGCCTGCTATTCAACCATTTCAGCGTCGTTTCCAATTGTAGACACCACGATGTATGACCAACATAAATATCTTTCAGTTAATACCACAGGTCCATTATGAAAGTACTTTGCCTGGCAATAAGTCAGAGACTTTGAATGTTTTCCATGAAACGTTGAAGATGGAACAACATTTAAGGAAGATAATCAATATGAAATTGATTATCATACAAAGGTATGCGGAGGCACAGGTACTACTGAGGAAACAGGGGACGACAGAAATCTTGGGCAGGATAGGAGCTGGGCAAAGAAGTAGCTGATTGAATACAATGGGGAAACGTGTGAGGTCATGCACTTTGGTAGGACGAATGCCTGCAGAGAGTATTTTCTAAATGTAGAAATGGTGAGAAAACGAGAAGCACAAGTCCGAGCCGAAGATTACCTGAAAATTAACGTGCAGGTTCAGTCGGTAGTTAGGAAGGCAAATGCAATGGTAGCATTACTGTTGAGAGGATAGAATGCAAGAGCAGTGATGTACGTTGTGCCTGTCTCAGGTTATGACCAGACCCCATTAGAATTATTGTGAGCAGTTTGGGGCCTAGTATCTAAGGCAGGATGTGTTCGTCTTGGAAACAGTCCAGAGGAGGTTCACAAGGATGATCGCTGGAATGGAGAGCCTGCCGTTTGGAGCAGTTGGGGCCTCTGGATCTGCACTCGTAGGAGTTGAGAAGGATGAGGGGGACCTTTTTCAAACTTACAGAACACTGAGCAGCCTGGATAGATTGGTCGTTGAGAGGATGTTTCCAGCGGTAGGAAAAACTAGAACCCGAGGACACAGTATCAGACTAAAGGGACGACACTATAAAACTGCGATGAGAAGAAACGTCTTCAGCCAGCGGGTGCTGAATCTGTGGAACTCTTTGCCGCAGAAAGTTGTGGAGGCCAAATCACTGAGTGTCTTTAAGACAGAGATAGATAGGTTTAAGAAGGAGTTCAAGGCACGGAAGAACATAACAACCATGACTGAATGGCGGAGCAGACTCATTCGGCGAATGGACTAATTATGTTCCTCTGTCTAATGGACCTACGGTCTTATAATATTGATTTGGCGCGGGGGTTCAGGGAGACGTTTACTATATTGGTAGAAACTAACTCCATTGAACGTTCGGTATGAATGGAAACAGACGTAAGACAATCATTAAATGTATCACATAGACAAACAGCGGTGAAAGGTTATGAGGTTGCATAGAATTATTTGGAGAGTCTGAATCTTCCTCTTCGCTGAAATTTCATATTCATTAAACTGGGAGGAAATCATTTAATTACACTCATAACCAATCCAGTAATTAAACCTGTAGATCTATTTCCGATGTTCCTATCTCCATTATGTTGCACCTCCTGACCAAATCAATGCATCCTTGACATTGTTTTAGTCCTCCCACTCCGGCGAATTTCAATTGAGCCAAAATATCAGCCCTCCTATACCACTTGAAACAACGTTTTCGAAGTTAGCATTTTCACTGACCTATGTAGATATTCCCCAGGCACAAAGAAAAACAGAAACAACAATGTCACATTCCAACAAGTGTTTGAACGTTTCTTTCTGGCCTTGCTCTGCCTGACACATCACTGAATCCAGTGCCGTCAGCTGGAACCACTAATCCTGTTGTGCTCTATTCAGTGCTTTGACCAGGTGTAACAAGACTTCCCTGTTTATGTGCTCACCTGTCTGCGAAACAAAGAGCAACGTTCCATTTTACGCACCCATTACCTGCTCAACTTGCATGCTGGCTTTTAATGTCTGATTCATGAGGACCCCCACCTCTCATCAAACTCCTCGGTGCTGCATATTTCTGCTGTCTTTCTGCATTTGAATACTACACAGGACCTTCATTCTTCCCAGCAATGTATAACATCACATTTCCCTACATGATATTCCATCTGTCAAGCCTTTGATCATTCACCCAATCTGTCTATATCCCTCTGTAACTCTGTTCCATCCTCACCACTTGTCCTCCAAGTTATTGCAGCGTGAGCAGGGCACAGCATATACGAGATGTGAGAATTAGAGCCACAAACAAATAACAGTGACGCAAAGAGCGGAGGTAAATTGAAGATGGGGCAAAGTGAAATTGATTTGCTATAAAAGGGAGACAGAATAAGAGAGAAAATAATTTTGGAAACGTGAATGGGGAACGTCCAGAAAAAGATAATCTGGGGAAATTGAAAGAAAGAAAGGAGAGGAATATTTAATAAGAATAAGGACTGTGAGCGCGACATTGTGAGTGAGGGGATGATGCGAGGGAATGGGCAACACGTGCCCAGTATTCAAATGCAAAAACAGTGTTGCTCGCCGCGGTTTTGAAATAAGCCACATTGTATAGTTAACTTTAGTCGGCATCTTCGAGCTTCGTGCCTGATCCTAAGATTGTGATGTAATCCCCAATGAGACTTGCAGTGAGAGCGCAGCTGCTCTCAGTGACTTCTTTGTTGAGCAATCTGTGAAAAACATCATTAGGGATGTACAGACCTCGCATCACTGATCATCCAGTTTAATATAAATACACCGTTCATGACCCTTTACTGTGTCAAACACCAGGGGACAGATCTTCACCAACACCAGCACGAGTCCTTGACACAGAAAATGCGTTGGACAGAATCTTCCGAGTCAGCAGCTGTGTACTATCCTGTACTCGCAACGGTCGGCGTTCCTGGTAAATTACTTTTAGATCTTGACATTTTGAACTTGTTTCTGTATAATTTTAAAACCGGCCAAATGTATTGCGTTGACCTTCAATTTTGAGCTAAACATGGTGATGATTTTTTAACGTTTTTCAGTTTGAACATTAGAATAACTATCTGATCTGGAAAACTCATTGTAGATTATCTCTGAATGCGTCCTCTGTCCCACTGCATTACAGTGCGGATACTTTGTTTTATTCACAGACATTTTCATTTTGATATGTTTTCTCAGATTATTTATATTTGTCAGATATTCTGCAACACCCTTTTCCGCCCCTTTGGACTCTCTTACCTCCGACCAGCTGCATGTTTAATGATGAACTGCCTTTCAAATGTAGCGCAGTGTTTTCTTTCTGCTCCTTTCCGCTCCGTTTCCTATCATCTTTCCAGAGCGGTAGATCAGACTGCTCATTTTAATCATTGGTTTGTTCTCTGGCGGTCTGTTCATCATTCTTATTTTCTGTCCCCTCAAACCACTAACCGTGGACATTATCGGCTTTGCAACTCGGCTTTCTAACCAGATTTAATGTATCCATTGAAACAGCTAATTCAACGCCATCTGATGTCTCAAACACAGCATTACAGCTGAGAGGTGATAATCCACAATGTACGTCAAAATCAAGCACTGGGTATTCAGGAGATTAACGCAGAACGCCGGGGGTTGGGGGGGCGGGGTTATCAGGACATGGAACTTCAACTGAACCTGATTGCAGCAGATTCTCTATATTGAGTGTTGACCAGTGAGAGAATCACAGAATTATATCATAGAATCATAAAGTTTACAGTGCATAAGGAGGCCGTTCAGCACATCGAGTCTGCACCGACCTTTGGAAAGAGCACCCCATTTAAACCTATCTCCGTAACCCAGTAGCCCCACCTAACCCTTTTTGGACAAGAAGGGCAATTTATCATGGCCAATCCACCTAACCTGTACATCTTTGGACTGTGGGAAGAAACCGGAGCACCCGGAGGAAACCCAGGGACACACGGGGAGAGCGTGCAGACTCAGCACAGACAGTGACCCAAGCCGGAGTCGAACCTGGGACCCTGGCGCGGTGAAGCAACAGTGCAAACCACGATACTACCGCTCCGTTCTTTTCGCATCATCACCTTCCCGGACTATAACCTGGCGGTAGCACAGTATTCAAGACTGTTGCTTCACAGCTCCAGAGTCCCAGGTTCGATTCCCGGCTTGGATCACTGTCTGCGTGTAGTGTGCACGTTCCCCCCGTGTCTACGTGGGTTTCCTCCGGGTGCCCCGGTTTCCTCCCGAAAGTCCCGAAATTTGTGTCTGTTAAATGTGAATTTGACTTTCTGAATGTTCTCTCTGTGTACCGAAGCATGTGGCGACTTCCACAGTAACCGCATCGCAGAGTTCATGTGCGCCTGCTTGTGACATTATTATTCTAACTGGATTCTATTCTCCTTCTCACAGTGAACATCGTTACAATCGCAATCCTGTCTTTCAAAAACTGTGGCCTCTCCAAATGCATCGCCCGCTATCTGGTAGCGATGGCGGCAGCCGATCTCATGGTTATTGTCTGGAATGTAATCTTACATCGCATTGCTGAAATATATTGGGATTACACTTTCCTGCTCTACACTCCCGTGTGCAGATTCGTTCTCTTCATGTCTCCCGCCGCAATCGACATTTCTGTTTGGTTGACGGTCTCTTTTACCTTTGATCGCCTGGTGGCCATTTGCTGTCAGAAGCTGAAAACCAAATACTGCACCGAGAAAACTGCTGTTGTTGTTATCACCACTGTGAGCTCGCTGCTCTGCTTGAAGAACATTCCCCGGTCCTTCCTGTATTCCTCCTATTCCAGCTCGATGCCACGTGGATGCCTTTTGTCCACAAATGTTTTCTTTGATCCGATTTGGATAGCATATTCTTGGATTGAGCAGCTGCTAACCCCAATGATTCCATTCTTTCTGATTTTGTTCTTTAATATTGTCACCGTCAGACGCATTTTAATAGCCAGTCGCGGCCGAATGAGTCTCCGGCAGCACAGCAGCGACAGGGATGAAAAGGATCCTGAGCTGATGAACCGGAGACGATCCATTGTGTTACTCTTTGCAATATCCAGTAGTTTTATCCTGCTCTGGATGACAACAGTTATATATTTCATCCACGTTAGAATTACGTCGGCCTTCAAGAGCAGATCCCTATTTACTACCTATCCTCATTTTGAACAGGCTGGGATTATGCTGCAGCTTCTGAGCTCCTGCACCAACACAGCTATTTACACAATCACCCAGAGAAAGTTCAGAAACCTGCTGCTCAGTGCGATCAAATATCCCTTTACACTGATAGGGAAATTAGCGAAATTTTGGGGGAAACATTACTGAAAACGGGACTCCCATTCTCCTTGTCCCATTTCAAGTACATGACAATTATCATCCAACATTACAAAATCCAATCAGCAGAAGGTCAAATAATTTTAACTAATGTTTTAAAATAATCTATTTGTTTTAAAAATTAACCAGCATTCAATTGACCAATATCTGGAATCCAATGAGTGAAGAAAATACATCCAATACGCGAGGCCCACTCAAATACTGCAATTTGTTCATTTGTCAAATTACTTCACAACAGTGAAAAAAATGTAAAAATCAAATGGGTCCAATTGGATATTGATGCTTATTTCCACCGAACCATTTTACTAATTTATCCCAGTTTATGGCCCATTTTCCCGTAATCCTCTTCAATTATTTATGAGGTTACTTAACACATACTCATTATTCAGTACCTGTAATAATTCAATAAATGTTAGACAATTTTAAACGAAAAATGTATGTGGCGGGATTCTCACAGCCCGACGCCAGGCCAGAGAATCCCCGCGAACGGGCCACGCCGCCCCAACGCCGGCGTGATTTTCCGCAGTGCAAGTTTTCCTTCTCATCAGGGACTCCCCTCGTACACGGAGGCGATAATGCTGCTGAAGGGACAATATGTAAAGTCTGTAAACGAGGTTTATGCGAGGCACTTTCTTGCCACGAGGAGACAACGCCCTGTGGAATCACTAGCCGAATTCCTGCTGCCTTGCGGGTACTCGGCCGGAACTGTGCTTGCCAGGCGGTATCGGCTACCACACGGAGCTGCTGATCAGGGACGGCTATGTCCCAGATGTGAAATCGAATTACATCCGCCAGCGATTGCTAGATTGTACACTCGGCCTCCCAGAGACAGTGCAGCTCTCAAACTCGCTGGATGTCGCCTTCCAGAACATGGAGGCCTACACCTCCGACCACACGGCACCCCCGTGGACCCCGTGGACGCCGCCATCATCCGACTCGAGTGCGGCCCAATCATCTGCTGCACAGCAGCCTGCCAACGCCGGAAGCCCGAAGTGCTATTTTTGCGGCTAGGGTAAGCATCCCAGACAACGCTGCCCTGCACGGAACGCGGCTTGCAACGGGTGTGGGAGGAATGGCCACTTTGCGAAAGCCTTCCAGGTCCGAGCTCGCCCTAAAACACCTGGGCTAAGCAGCGCTGCCAGCTGCCCATCGGAGCTGCCCCCAGCTGCCGCGCCACCCGCCGTGTGCGACCCGTGGGCGCTGCCATCTTCGCGCCATTTTCGATTTCGCCCGCCACGCGGGACCCATGGAGGCCGACTTCTTTGCCGCTATCTTGTACTCCACCCGCCATGCGTGAACTAGGGGGCCGCCATCTTTGACGCCATCTCCGATGCCACCCACTATGCGCGACTCATGGGGGCCACCATCTTGGGACTACTCCGCAGCCTCCCAGGTGCCCTGCTCACCCGGTAGTACACTGGCGGCCTCTACCTCCGACACGCCTACCCATCACCTTCGGAAGCTCGCCACCATCACGCTCGACCAGTCCCGGCCTCATCACCTCACAAAATGTACAATGACCGTCCGGATCAACGGGCACGAGACGGTCTGCCTTTCCGACTCCCGGAGCACATACAGCTTCATACACCCAGATACGGTAAGGCACTGCTCCCTCCCAATTTTACCCACTAACACAAAATCTCCCTGGCTTCTGGATCACATTCAGTAGAAATCAGGGGTACTGTGTCGCGACCTTTACTGTACAAGGCGTACAGTTCACTCACTTTAAACTCTACGCCGTTCCCCATCTCTGCTCTGCACTATTTCTGGGGCTCGCCTTCCAGTGCCACCTCCAACGCCTTACTTTAAAGTTCGATAGACCCGTGCCCCCCCTCACCGTCTGTAGCCTCGCGACCCTTAAGGTCGCCCACCCTCGCTCTTTGCTAACCTCACCCCGGACTGTAAGCCCATCACTACTAGGAGCTGACGATACAGTGCCCGGGACGGGGCCTTTATCGGATCAGAGGTCCAGCGACTCCTACGAGAGAAGATCATTGAGGCTAGTACCAGCCCCTGCAAAGCCCAAGTGGTGGTCGTCAAGACTGGGGAGAAGCACCAGATGGTCAGCGACTACAGTCAGACCATCAATCAGTACACACAGCTCGATGCGTACCCTCTCGCATATCTGGCATGGTCAACCAGATTGTGCAGTATCGAGTCGTCTCCACAGTTGACTTGATGTCAACATAGAACCAGCTCCCCATCCGCCCGAATGACTGCCTTTGAGACCGAGGCCGATGACCGCCTCTACCACTTCCTCAGGGTTCCCTTCGGCGTCACCAATGGGGTCTCGGTTATCCAATGAGAAATGGACCGAATGGTTGACCAGTGCGGGCTGCGGGCCACGTTCCCGTAATTAGATAATGTCACCATCTGCAGCCATGACCAGCAGGACCATGACGAAAACCTTCGGCACTTCCTCCACACCGCTAAACTCCTGAAACTCACCTATAATAAGGAAAATGCGTTTTCCGCACAACCCGCCTAGCCATCCTTGGCTAAGTTGTGGAAAACGGATTCCTAGGGCCCGACCCCGACCGCATGCACCCGCTCCTGGAACTCCCCCTCCCCCACGGCCACATGACTTGAAGACATGCCTGGGGTTCTTCTCTTACTATGATCAGTGTATCCCCAATTATGCGGACAAGGCCCGTCCACATATTAAATGCACCATTATTCCCGTGACGGCTGAGGCCCGCCTGGTCTTCAACCGCATCAAGGCAGATATTGCCAAAGCCGCAATGCATGCTGTGGATGAGTCCATTCCGTTCCAGGTGGAGAGCGATGCGTCTGAATTTGCTCTGGCCGCTACCCTCAACCAGGCGGGCAGGCCCGTGGCTTTCTTCTCCCGTACCCTCCATGCCTCCGAAATTCGACACTCCTCCATCAAAAAGGAAGCCCAAGCCATTGTAGAAGCTCTGCGATATTGGAGGCATTACCTGGCCGGCAGGCGATTCACTCTCCTCACTGACCAACGGTCGGTTGCCTTCAGGTTTAACAATACACAGCAGGGCAAAATCAAGGACGACAAGATTCTGTGGCGGAGGATCGAGCTCTCCACCTACAACTACGATATCTTGTATCGACCCGGGAAGATCAATGTGCCCCCAGATGCCCTATCCCACGGTACATGTGCCAGCGCACAAGTAGACCGACTTCGGGCCCTCCACAATGACCTCTATCACACGGGGTTCACCCGTGTTTTTTACTTTATCAAGGCATGCAACCTGCCTTTCTCCATCGGGGAGATCAGGACCGTGACCAGGGGCTGCCAGGTCTGCGCGGAGTGCAAACCACACTTCTATCGGCCAGGCAGGGCGCACCGGGTAAAGGCCTCTCGCCACTTTTTGAAGGCCTCAGTATCGACTTCAAAGGGCCCCTCCACTGGCCGTAACATGTGCTTCCTCAACGTCGTTGATGAGTACTCAGGTTTCCCTTTCGCCATAACGTGCCCTGACATGACCGCTGCCACCATCATCAAGGCCCTGCATAGTATTTTCCTCGTGTTTGGGTTCCCCACCTCCATCCATAGCGATCCGGGTTCCTCCTTCACGAGCGGCGAGTTGCGTCAGTTCCTGCTTAGCCAGGGCATCGCCTCTAGCAGGGCGACCAGCTACAACCCTCGGGGCAACAGGCAGGTGGAGAGGGAGAACGCGACGGTCTGAGAGGCCGTCCTCCTGGCCCTATGGTCTAGAAGTCTCCTCGTCTCCCGCTGGCAGGAGGTCCTCCCCGATGCGCTCCACTCCATCTGGTCGCTCCTGTGCACTGCCACCAACGAGACCCATCACAAACATATGTTTGCCTTCCCCACGAAGTCCACCTCCAGGGTCGCGCTCCCGTCCTGGCTGACAGTCCAAGGGCCCGTCCTTCTCCGGAAGCATGCAAGGAGCCATAACTCAGATCCCCTCGTCGAGAAGGTCCTGCTCCTCCAGGCCAACCCACAATATGCCTACGTGGCACATCATGACGGGCGACAGGACACAGTTTCCCTCCGGGATTTGGCACCTGCAGGTTCCCCAGCGACCACCCCCACCACCCCCGACCCTACACCGTATACCCCCATCTCTACCCACCTACCTCAAGGACTGGCACCCGCAGGCCCACCGGCGAGCATCACCACCACCCCCGCCCATACAACCCCCCCCCCCCTCCATCGACTCAACTACTGGGTGAGGAAGAGGACAACACGCTCCCGGTGTACGTCTCGACACCGGTGCCCACACCACAGCCGGGACTGAGGCGATCACGGCAGAAGGTCAAGGCCCCCGACAGAATTAATCTAAAAGTCCATTTCACCCCCGCTGGACTCTTCTTTTTAACAGGGGGTGAATGTGGTAAACAACTGTAGTGTATAATATGTGTATTGTGGTAAACGTCTACTTTATTACATATAATGTGGTAAACCACTGCCCGATGGCTCCGCCTCACCTCGCGCTCGGTATAAAGGTGGCTGGCTCCGCCTCCCCTCTGGCTCGGTATATAGGTGACTGGCTCCGCCTCCCCTCTGGCTCGGTATCAGTGTGGCTGGTCTCCGCCTCTGACCCAGTTCGGCATCAGAGGCCAGGAGGCTTTCTGTATAGTCTATTAAAGCGTCAGTTACGTCCACTACTCGTCTTGTGTTCATTGATGGCGCATCATGGGGGAGGGGGCTCGGACCCCAGGGGGAACCAGGGGGGACCTCCGATGTTGCCTGGCCCGCGATCGGGACCCACCGATTGGCGGGTGGGCCTCTGTGGCTGGGGGCCTCCTTTCCTGCGCGCCGGCCCCTGTCCCTGTGCCAAGTTGCATCGCAGCCGGCGCATTGAAGGAGGCCTCTGCGCGTGCGCTATTTGGCTCTGGAGCCACTGTGCATGTCCTCGTTGGTGCCGACGAAACTGCGCATGCGCGGATCCTGTGGTGCCCAGTTCGAAAATGAAATGAAATGAAATGAAAATCGTTTATTGTCACGAGTAGGCTTCAATGAAGTTACTGTGAAAAGCCCCTAGTCGCCACATTCCGGCGCCTGTTCGGGGAGACTGGTACGGAAATCGAACCTTTCTCCTGGCCTTTCCTTGGTCTGCTTTCAAAAGCAGCGATTTAGCCCAGTGTGCTAAACCAGCCCCAGTTCGCGCCGGGATCTGCAGCTGGAGCGGCGCGAACCGCTCCAACACCTTGTTGGGGCCAGAATTAGACGTGGGAGCGACCCCTTCACGTAAAATGCGATGGCGTTTACGATGGGTGGACACGGCCGTGGGATTAGAGACTCCAGCCCCCTGTATTGATTGTCCTGAGAACATGCTTACACTTCAAACATGTTTTTGTCGATCTGCAACAATGGTCTTTATATTTGAAGTCAAGGTGTTATTCTAATAACAGAAAGAAACAGCGAATGAGGCAGTTCAGAGGAGCAGTTCAAACTGACATGCTGCAGTCTATGTGGGCTGATTTAGAATATGGTTCGAGATGCCAGAAGCCGGACGGGTAGTAGAGATGGAATTGAAACATTGCCGCAGAGAAGAGAATCATCAGTTGCATTGTGCTGCAGGATGAACACGTGATGGAGGTGAAATGGGGGAGGGTGCTGAACTCCCACGTGGTTTACGCTGTAGACCCTCATTGTAATAGCTTCTGGGGGACGGCAACAATATGTTGAAGTGGAACGGCGGTGGTCAATATCGAATAGTAATTGCTGGAGAGATACGTCATTGGGAGTAGGCCAAGCTGCGGGTTCCTTGGAGAGCGTGAAAATGGTCCGGTGAAGGGAAGAAAATGAGATGGATGTTGCATGATGAGTGGAGGAATGATAGTGGAGGTGTGGAGGTGGTTATTGAGTAGGCAGAAGAGGTGAAAAAGTGGATAATGAAGGCAATGAAACGGCGTGGCTTAAATTGCGTATATTCGAGTTTCAAAGGTTTGGTAGCCGTAAGGGAACGGATTAAGGCATTGTTGTGTGGAGAATGTGCAAGTGTGGGTGTGGACAGGGGAGTGATATTAGGAGCGGTGGAGTGGAAAGCTTTGGTCAAGTATTTTGTGGACAGGATGGCTGATTATTTGGAGGGGCTAATAGATTACTTGAAGATATGAGACAGAGGGTGTGGATAGGTATGGAGGGTAACCGACGATAATGGTGTGCAGTGTGAAGATATGTAGGGGGGAAGGGGTGTGACAACAGAAGGTCAAGACGCCGAGGAGTTTTGTACAGGACCGTGCTAGGACTGATTGGATAGATTGCGCTGGGGAGTCTCTGGACGACAGTGGACTATGGAGTTGGGAATAGACGGAACAGAAGGATTAAAGCAGTTGGAGGTGGACGTAGATAGGAGAGAGTGAATGTTGTTTTGGGAAGCAGGGTGCAGGCACAGACGGGGTGTTTAGATACATATCGAATACATAGAAGATAGCAGCAGGAAGAGAACCTTTGGCCCTTCGAGCCTGCTGCACCATTTATCACGATCATGGCTGATTATCCAACTCAATAGCCTAATCCTGCTTTCTCCCCATAGCCTTTGATCCCATTCTCCCCAAGTGATATCCAGCCGCTTCTTGAATATATTCAAAGTTTTAGCATCAGCTACTGCCTGTGGTAATGAATTCCACAGGCTCGCCACTCTTTGTGTGAAGAAATGTCTTCTTATATCTGTCCGAAATGGTTTACCCTGAATCCCCAGACTGTGACCCCTAGTTCTGGACACACACCATTGGTAACATCTTCGCTGCATCTACCCTGTCTAGTCCTGTTAGATTTTATCAGTCTCTATGAGATCCCCCCTCATTCTTCTGAACTCCAGCGAGAACAATCCCAACCTAGTCAAACTCTCCTCACATGACAATCCCGCAATCCCTGGAATTAAACTGGTAAACATTGGCTGCATTCCCTCGAGAGCAAAAACATCCTTCCTCAGAGAAGGAGACCAAACTGCACACAATACTCCAAGTGTGGCCTCACCAAGGCCCTGTACAATTGCAGCAACACATCCCTGCTTCTGTATTCGAAACCTCTCGCAATGAAGACCAACATACCTTTAGCCATCTTTTTTTTAAATTTAGAGGACCCAATTCATTTTTCCAGCTAAGGGGCAATTGGGTGTGTTCAATCCACCTACATTGCACATCTTTGGGTTGTGGGGGCGAAATCCACGCAAACACGGGGAGTCTGTGCAAACTCCACGCGGACAGTGACCCAGAGCCAGGATCGAACCTGGGACCTCGGCGCCGTGAGGCAGCAGTGCTACCACTGCACCACCGTGCTGCCCACCATGAGCCTTCTTTAACGCCTGCTGCACAAGCATACTTGCCTTCAGCGACAGGTGCGCAGGAACACCCAGGTCCCACTGCACACTCCCCTCTCCCAACCATTCAGGTAGTAATCTGCCTTACTGTTTTTGTTCCAAAATGAATAACCTCACACTTATCCAAATTATACTGCATCTGCCATTAGTTTGCCCTGATGTGGAGATGCCGGCGTTGGACTGGGGTGAGCACAGTACGAAGTCTTACAACACCAGGTTAAAGTCCAACAGGTTTATTTCGATGTCACTAGCTTTCGGAGCGCTGCTCCTTCCTCAGGTGAATGAAGAGGTATCCTCTTCATTCACATGAGGAAGGAGCAGCGCTCCGAAAGCTAGTGACATCGAAATAAACCTGTTGGACTTTAACCTGGTGTTGTAAGACTTCGTACTGTAATCAGTTTGCCCACTCGCCCAACCTCCAGAACTTGCTGTAGGATCCCTGCATCCTCGTCACAATTCACCTAATTTGTATCCTCTGCAAACTTTGAGATGTTACATTTTGTTCCCTCATCCAAATCATTAATATATATTGTGAATAGCTGGGGTCCCAGCGCCGATCCCTGTGGTACCCCACTGGTTACTGTCTGCCAACTTGAAAAGGACCCATCAATCCCTACTATTTGTTTCATCTCTGCCAATCAGTTTTCTATCTACTTCAATACATTTCCTCCAATCCCATGCGCTTTACTTTTGCACAATAATCTCTTATGCGGGACATTGTGAAACGCCTTGTGAAAGTCCAAATATATCACATCGACTGGCTCCCCCTTGTCAACTGTTCTGGTTACCTCTTCAACAATTATAACAGATTTATTAAGCATGACTTTCCCTTCATAACTCCACGCTGACTCTCACTGATCCTGCCACTGTTTTCTAAATATTCCGCTATTAAGTCCTTGATAATGGATTCAAGCATTTTCTCCACTACAGATGTTAGTCTGACTGATCTATAATTCCCTGCTTTCTCTCTACCTCCCTTTTTGAATGTCGGAGAGACGTGAACTACCCTCCAATCTGCAGGACAGTTCCAGAGTTTATAGAATCCCGGAACATGACCACCAATACATCCACTGTTTCCAGAGCCACCTCTTTAAGCACTCCGGGATGCAGATTCTCAGGCCCTGGGGATTTATCCGCATTCAATTCCATCAGTTTTCCAGCACCATTTATCTACTAATGTTTATCTCCCTCAGTTCTTCCTCTTACTAAACCTTTCATTCTCCAACATTTCGGGGAAATGATTTGTGTCCTCATTTGTGAATATAGAACCAAATTATGTATTCAATTGCTGAGCCATTTCTTTTTCCCTTATTATGCATTCCCCTGTTTCTGTCTGCAGTGGGCCTACGTTTCATTTTACCAATCTCTTTCTCGTCACATATCTGTCGAAACCTTAAGAGCCAGTCTTTATGTTCTCTTCTAGCTTCCTTTCCTATTGTACTTTCCCTTCTTAATCAATCCCTTCGACCTTCTTTGCTGAATTCTAAACTTCTCCCCATCTTCAGCCCTATTATTTTTCTTGGCCGATCTGTATGCTTCTTCCTTGTATCGTATGCTATTTCTAATTTCCTTTGTAAGGCATGGATTGGCCCTCTTACCCTCTTTCCTTTTGTGCCAGACAGGAATGAACAGTTGCTGTCGTTCCTCCAGGCGTTTCTTGAATGTTTGCTATTGTCTATCCACTCTCACCCTTTAACGTAACTCTCCTCAATCCACCAAGGCCGACTCACGGCTCATATCCTCATAGTTCCCTTTATTATGATTCAGCACAGTAGTCTCAGAATCAACTATATATGACACGCACTACTGTTTTTTGTCCCTTGGTATGTCTCAGCTCATACAGATTCCACATTGCCAGAGCTATATCCTTTCTCATTATGATGTTAGTTTCCTCTTAGACCAGCAGTGCCACACCAGGTTATTTTCTTTTCTACCTGTTCTTCCGAAATACTGAGAACCACGTTAGCTAGGAAGGACCTAAAGAGAGAGCTAAGAAGAGCCAGGAGGGGACATGAGAATTCTTTGGCGGTAGGATCAAGGATAACCCTAAAGCTTTCTATAGATATGTCAGGAATAAAAGAATGACTAGGGTAAGAATAGGGCCTGTCAAGGACAGTAGTGGGATGTTGTGCTTGGAGTCCGAGGAGATAGGAGAGGTGCTAAATGAATATTTTTCGTCAGTATTCACACAGGAAAAAGACAATGTTGTCGAGGAGAATACTGAGATTCAGGCTACTAGACTAGAAGGGC